>NC_080787.1:66810836-67123545 GCF_028018385.1 Neofelis nebulosa
ACACTGAGGGTGGGAGGATTCTTGATAACTGAACTATAGGATTCTTGCTAAAGGCAGGCCAAAGACTTACACATTAGAGATGGGAGATGAGGAACTTGATCTGCTGTTAAGGGTGGGGGATGCTATGTAAACTGATTAAGATTTTTGCTAAAACTGGTCTCAGCAAGCCGAAGACAGAAAAAAACAGAGGTCAAGGTTGAGGCCTAGTCAAGAAGAGGACTCAGAAGAGTCTGACTGAAGTTTGGTTGAAGAGGGGTTCTTTGTCAATTTCTAAGTAGCACTATCCAATAGAAAAATGTTTAATATATAATACTTACACAGTATATTTCTAAATATGATATTATAATCAAGACAAATATAAATATATTTTCCAGTAGCCATGTTAAGAAAAATAAAAGGAAACAGATGCAACTAATTTAAAAATATATTTAATTTAAAATATCCAAAATACTATTTTAATATATAATCAATATAAAAATCATTAATGAGCCATTTTGTATTTTTTAAAATAAATATTAAAAACCCATTATGTTTTGTATTCTCAGAAGTTTTCAATGCAGTCTAGTCTCATTTTGCTTATTTGGGAAGGAATGGATATTTCAAATAAGAGAATATTACATCTCAAATAGGATTTACTTTTTCACTCATCCCTTTTCTAAATAAATGAATAAAATACTCCAAGGTAACAATGGAAGACCATAGCTACGAGTTTTATCCTGAAAGGTATTTCTACAATTGTGAAGTGTTTTTTGTTTGTTTGTTCGTTTGTTTGCCTTTTGGATGCTATTTTTATCCATTAGATTTTTTTTTCTTAAAGTGTAAGATTACAGTTTTCACATAATCTCTGCAACAAGATTATTTTAAGTATCCAGTTTTCTCTCATTTCTTTAAATTCATCATTGACTTCTATATTGAATAGCTACAGGTGATAGCATTTGGCATTGTTTACTGACTACAAAATGTCAGAGCAGTGATAGACGGATTCCTGAGCCAGGAAAAGTAAGATATCTAGATATACTGTGCATTCTGTGACTTCAGAATTATTTCTTTTTTCCATTATTGTTCTCCATTCATCCAGTGTATTAAATCAAGAATGAAGAAAGATATTTTTTTCTATTTACCACACAGTCAGGATGTCGATCTAACTCTCTTTCTGTTTACACTGTGGGTATCTTTAGCTATAGAACTGATTCCTTCCAGTGAAATCTATTGTGATATTCCTGGGAGCTGTCATTTCTGAGTCTGATCAACTAAATACCCACTAAAACACCCAAGAGTCCAGAAGATTCATGAATATATTCATCTGATACTCTATGTCTCGTATAGTTTCATTTAATATCTTTATAAATCCAAGTAAAAAAAATTATCAATTAGAGAACTAAAACATACTTTGAAACAGGAAAGAGACTACATTGTAGCTTCAGCCTGTGAGTGATAGGAAAAGAATATGTCCTTCATTTGTTTTCTCCCACAATTAGATTACTTGATAGAGACATAAAAATGTTTTTTTTAATTTAATTCTTGATTTTTTTGGCAAGCTTTATAAAGGCCAAATCAATGCTAAATCAAAGGTATTTACAATATCCACAAATTTAATCCAAAGTGGATACTTAAAAGCTCATATAGATTTAAATGATGTTCTCCCAGATGGTGAATTAATGTAATTTTAGCAGGAAGCAAAGTTGCACAAATATGCAGTATTCAGGACTCACGCTGATTTAATGTATCTGTACTCACCACAACACAGATGTTGCTTATCATTTTAGTACCAGTTGTCTCTCTTTCTTTCTATACTACAAACTGAAGAATGAGATTTGGGAGTTCAGTAAATTATGATTTATCTTGTGACTAATGACTTGTTAGAAATGTCAGCTTTCTGTGAATTGCATACAGAAATCACATTGGTTGTATTCTTCCTACAGGGTTTGAAAGGTGACTTGGGTCCTCGGGGCCCCCCTGGCCCAAAAGGAGAAAAGGTATCGTATCCACCCAGAAGAATGTCAGTTTTTCTTAAGAAAATTCTGAGAACACATGCAGTGACTTTTCATTGAAAAAGTTAATTTTGCTAAAATTAACCAAAGGCTGTATGTTAAAAGCATCTGAAGAAAAGCCTTTTGGTTCATTTAATTAGTTTGAAGAAACTAAAAGCACAACTGCTAGTTGACATTAATTTGTGTTTATAAGATTTCACTTTCTCTCCCTCACTTAACAGTATTAGCTATTCCATTGCCAAATTAGCAACTGTGTCTTGTATCGGGGAATTTTGCCAGTAGCACTGAACTGCTACCATAATGCTGAAGCAGGTGGCCTTTAGCAGGAAGGAGGTTAACTTCCTAATTCATTCTTAGTCTGAATGCTTCATTTCCTGCCACTTTTTCTCACATGCCATTTTATCATGATATATTGGCAGTGACCTTGAAAAGAGATTTAGAAATACTAAAACCAAGAGTCATAGAATAAGGTCATTGCATGACCCCATTTTGATAAGAATTGTATGTGTGGGGCGTTCGTACTGTATTTTGTTCTCCATTCTTAGCACATTTGGAAATCCTCGTCTGTCTTCAATATTTACCTCTATGTTAAAGTTGATCTTGCAAATCAGTCCTCAGTGAGTGATTTAAGCTATGTCGATGTTCCTTAACAAGTATTGGCTACTTTTATTCAATTGTTCCAAAAAGTAATGATTACTCAACGCTAAGTCTTTACTTTTGAGGTGACTATGTCAGATGAGAAAAGAAAAATTTATAGAGATACTTTCAACATGAGAACACATCTCAGAGCTTTATACCACACAGTATAAATTCTCTATAATGACCACATAAAGAGCATTATAGCAATGATGCTTGCTCTTAATGGTTAAGAGTTCTTACGAAATAAACCAGGGTCCTGATACAATAAAGCATATAGGTGACATATAAATCAGAAAATAGTAAACTTTTATATGAGCCATTTTTTAAAGATTTTGAAAGGGTTCTCAATATATCCACTTGTTAATTTTTATTCACATAGGTCGGCAAAGCAATTTTTGTATTTAAAAATATGTAAATATAGGCAAGTCCTCTTAAAATTGATGGCAAGTGCAATGTCAATTTAGCAGAGCTTTGTAAGAGGCAATGGGACTGCTTCTTGCAGCTGGGAGGCATGAAGTGGGGAGATCCATTTATTATTTCTGCTGATCCTCATACTAACTTTGTCAGAAAAATTATCTGTCGTTGTGACACTTCCCAGCTGCTCCACTGGCAAGTAACCATATTTGAAGAGATATTCTTTCTAATTTTGGATTCGTAGACAAAAGAATAGAAAATTAGATTATTTTAGCTTTTCAAAACAAGTTCTGCTGTTATAGAAAGTATGGGGGTGCACAAGGTGATATTTATATCATGAGAGCTAAAAGCACATCATGCATTTTTCACTGTGTGGAGAATTTATCAAGATGAAATTCTATTTTTTCCTTCAAAGTGTGTGTGTGTGTGTGTGTGTATACATATATACATATATATATATACATATATACATATATATATATACATATATACATATATATATATCTATATTGCTTCTATCCATTCAGAAAACTTAAAAATAAAATGTGCAGAAAAGGATCACTGGTAACTGCAACTATTCTTTAACCTATTTTAGGGAGATACAGGACCTCCAGGACCACCAGCCTTAACTGTAAGTATTCTCCAAATCAGAATTCAAAATTGAAATGCCCTGTTCATTTTTCACACTACATCATGACTAAACCAGAATTTAAACCATAGGATATTTTGAGAACTGAAAGTTACCCTAGAATAGATCTAGTTAAACCTCCAGATTTTAAAGATGAGGCATCTGCCCACATCAGTGAAGTACATAACCTGAGGTCATACTGGGAGTTACTAGAAAAGTCTGGAGGCAGTACCAATTCTGAGCAATTTTCTCTACCCTCCATATGGTTCATAATCATGCCCCTTGAACATTTGATTATACGTTCTTAACATGATATTTAACGTTAATGGAAGCAGAGACTGTTCTACCTACTCTAAAAACCGTAAAAGAACAAAATAAACTATAATCGCCCAGTGGGTAAAAACAGCTACCTATTTAAAATGATTGTTACATTCCCCAAAACCTGTCCAAGACCAGTTTTTTTTCCTATATGATTTGCTTCTAAGATTCACAAATGATAAAATGGCAGTATTTCAGTAGCAGATTTATGAGAAAAGTTCCTAATGTGCACATAATGAGATTGTTCTCAGTTAAATGGTTCATCATTTATTAAGCATTTAATCATAAATATATAATGACTTTATATTTAGGTATAATTTACTGTTATGGATTTTCTTCATAGGCCATTAAGGACTCTCATTTAACTTAAAGATTTGGTCTAACAGTGACTCTAAGCCTAATAGAAAAGAGGAAACTTTCTTAAATAAGATCATTTGTAGCCTGAGGTCTCTTGGATTTTATGTTGATACTACCTAATGACATAAATTAAGAATTTAAATCATCAGTTTTCAGACATGTTCTGATTGTAGAAGGTCAGGCTTAAAAGAAATCTTCTAGTATCTGTGTTGAACTCTTCCTAACAAGGCAGAACAGTAATCTCAAAGACTGTGTGGCTTTGATAACATTTACATTTATCTTTGTACTTGAAAATGTCATACATATTCTAAGCAATATGTTAATAATATCTTACACAAATAATTTTTGCAATGCTTACTTAAAGGACAGATATTTCTTCATAAATGAGAAATCTAAGGAATCAAACAGATAACTTAGGAATAACCAAATTCAATTTGCCATGAAATTCTGTGCTTGAAGATTTCATTTTCAGATGGAAATAAAAACTATATATTTGAGGGGTGGTTTTAACTGAATATTATTCAGCTTTTTTATACTTTGTGGAATTTATTTTTAAAATTATTTGGCAGTGATTTACAGTTAAGGCTGCTCATGTTACTTAAGTCACATGCTTTCTTTTGTTCAACTAAGTTATATGCTCACCCACTCTATTTAGTTATCTGATTTCCTAGTCATTCCCAACTTGTGTTTGAAGAGCAAAGTGTAATCTATGTTTATCATTTCACCTGAAAATGCAGTTTTGGCCCCTGGCCCAGAAAATTGTATTGGAATATATCTATTTCATGGATTTTTAATGACAGCTAATGTCTTCCCACCAAGTAGTACCCTATAGATCCCAGCAGTATTTAGCTGGCAGGCACTAAGGGAGTACAAGCTAATTTTTACAGTTACATAAAGACATGGCAAGGCAAAACCACTGTGAAATGAAATGTTTATTTCATAAAGTTAAATATTGGTATTACTAGTTATATGCTTGTCATTACTTTATTAACATAATCTACTGTTAAAAAACAGGCAGCAGACATGAATAAACATTTTTCCAAAGAAGATATACAGTTGACCAACAGACATATCACTCATCTTCAGGGAAATACAAATCAAAACTATGATGAGATAGCATCTGACAGTAGTCAGAATGGCTAAAATCAACAACACAGAAAACAACAAGTGTTGGCAAGGATGCAGAGAAAGGGGAACCTGCTTACACTGTTGGTGGGAATGCAAACTGGTGCTGCCACTCTGGAAAACAGCGTGGAAGTTACTCAAAAAGTTAAAAATAGAACTTCCTTATGATCCAACAATTGCACTACTAAGTATTTACCCAAAGGATACAAAATACTGATTTGAAGGGATACATGCACCCTGATGTTTATAGCAGCATTATCAGCAATAGGCAAATTATGAGAAGAGACTAAATGTCCATCAACTGATGAATGAAAAAATAAGTTGTATGTATATGTATATATATATATATATATATATATATATATATACACACACACACACACACATACATATACGTATACGTATATGTATATGTATATACATACATATATATAATTATATACAATGGAATATTACTTAGCCCCCAAAAAATATGGAATGTTGCCATTTGAGCGAAATAAGTCAGTGAAAGATAAATACCATATGATTTAATTCATATGTGAAATTTAAGAAACTAAACAGAGGAACATAGGAGAAAAAAGTTGAGGCAAACCAAGAAACAGACTCTTAACTATGGAGAACAAACTGAGGGTTACCAGAAGGGAGGTGGATGGGGAGATTGGGCTAAATGGGTGATGGGGTTAAGGAGGGCACTTGTATGAGCAGCAGATGTTGTATATAAGTGATGAATCACTGAATTCTACACCTTAAACTAATATTGCACTGTTAACTAACTGGAATTTAAATAAAAACTGGAAAGAAAATGAATACATACATACATACATATCTTAAAAATTTAAAAAAAACACATAATCAAATGTTAACTATGAAATAGGAATGAACTGAAATGTATACCACCTTACCATGTACTAAATATTTAATTGTTCTTATAATGCAGATTAATACATTTTAATGAAATGATTTGTAACAGTTTTCAAGAAAGCTAAACTTGGAAGCTATACTGCCTCCATTGTATTTACATTAAACGAAACATTGTTATATAGGAGTTTATAAACTGAGAATTCATCCATAGTGATTCTCAAAGCTAGTTGTACACTAAAGCCACTATAGAGCTTTAAAACATACCAATCTGTGGCTCCACCCCCAGAAATTACAATTCAGTAGATCTGGTGTGGACCAGTATACTTAAACCTCCCTGAGTAGTTCTAAATATAGAGCTGGAATCCAAAGCTGTTGTATATGAGCACTATAATGGAACAAGCTTTCTTCTGTTCAAAAGCTTTGTCTGGCTTTCACCTGAAACCCAACTTAATGCGTAGTAATAAAAAAATGTCTCTTTCCATTCGGGAGGCATAGTAGTAAAACTAAATTAAAATTGAAGCCTTCTTGGTTAAGTGGAGGAGATTAAGGCCAGGAAGGCACCTTTAATTATAGCCTTAACCCAGCCATTCAAGGACTCCAGAGAGCTCAGGTGCCTTAATGCTTCTCAGAATTTAATGCGCACAGAAACATTCAGGGGTCTTGTTCAAATGCGTAGTTTATTTCATAAGTCTGAGGTGGGCGTGGGATTCTACATTTCTTTTTTTGTTTTGTCTTGTTTCTAAATGTTTATTTTATTGCAAGAGAGAGATCAAGAAAGAGCAAGAGAGAACAAGCAGGGGAGGGGCAGTGAGAGAGAGAAAGAAAGAGAGAGAGACAGGCTGTCAGTGCAGAGCCCAGTTGGGGCCCAATCTCACAAACCATGAGATCATGACCTGAGCCAAAATCAAGCGTCGGACGCTTAACTGACTGAAGCACCAGGCACCCCAAGATTCTCCATCTCTAAGTGGAGGATGCAGATGCTACTTGTTCTCAGACCACACTTTGAGTCACAGGGCTTAGCACTTGAGCCCCAGCTCTACTGCAGACTTGCTGCCTCATTCCATAGATTAGTGACTCCCTAGCCATACTGCATGTTAGATGTACCTATATCACCTGATATAGAGGTGTTTACCTTCAAATTTTTCCTGCTTTTCCTGAGCTTCTTTGATCTGTAAATTTATGTATTTCACCTAATTTGGGAAATTGTCCATTGTTTCATCAAATTTGTTTTCTGCCTCATTATCCCTCTCTTCTCCTTCTGAGACTCCAGTTACATACAATTACATAAAACATGTTTCCACACATTCCTTTGTTTTCCATATAATTTTCTCCTCTTTTGAATGGATCATTTCTAGTGAACTCTTTTCAAACTTACTCGTTATTGGTCATCTCCATTCTGTTGTTAAGACCATCCTTTGAATTTTTCATTTCAGATACTATATTTTTAAGTTAGTGAATTTCCGTTTGCTTTTTAAAAAAATAATATCTACAAAAGGCCACATTTCATTCTTTCTCATTGCCAAGTAGTATTCCATTGTATATATAAACCACAATTTCTTTATCCATTCATCAGTTGATGGACATTTAGGCTCTTTCCATGACTTGGCTATTGTTGAAAGTGCTGCTATAAACATTGGGGTACGAGTGCTCCTATGCATCAGCACTCTGTATCCCTGTATCCCTTGGGTAAATTCCTAGAACTGGAGAGTGTTATGCTAAGTGAAATAAGTCATACAGAGAAAGACAGATACCATATGTTTTCACTGTTATGTGGATCCTGAGAAACTTAACAGAAGACCATGGGGGAGGGGAAGGGAAAAAAAGGGAGGGAGCCAAACCATAAGAGACTCTTAAAAACTGAGGATAAACTGAGGATTGATGGGGGGTGGAAGGGAGGGGAAAATGGGTGATGGGCATTGAGGAGGGCACCTGTTGGGATGAGCACTGGGTGTTGTATGGAAAGCAATTTGACAATAAATTTCATATTAAAAAAATAAATAAAAAATAATATCTATTTCTCTTCTGACATTTTCTATCTTTTCATTCCCTGGGAGCCATATTTTCTTTCACGTCCTTGAGAATAGTTTTGATAGATGTTTTAAACATCTTTGTCTTAAAATTCCATCATCTGAGTAATGTCAAGTTGGTCTCTGTTTACTGTCTATTCTCTTTAGAATAGGTAATGTTTTTTTTTTTTATTTTTCAATGTTTATTCATTTTTCTTTTGAGAGACATAGAGAGCAGGGGAGGGGCAGAGAGAGAGAGGGAGAAGCACCAGAGACAGACACACACAGTATCCGAAGCAGGCTCCAGGCTCCGAGCCATCAGCACAGAGCTTTATGCGTGGTTCTAACTCACAGACTGTGAGATAATGACCTGAGCTGAAGTTGGCTACTTAACCAACTGAGCCACACACGTGCCCCTAGAATGGGTAATGTTTTAATGCTAACTTCTATGTCAAATAATTTTGGTCTGCATTTTAAGCACGTGAATGATACTGGAACTCTGAACTCCTACTTCTCTGAAGAGCATTAATATGGGCTTTTTTTGGGGGGGAGTGTTTGTTTTTTGTTTATTTATTTTGAGAGAGAGAGAGGAGCACAAGCAAGGGAGGGACAGAGAGAGAGGGCGAGAGAGAAAATCCCAAGCAGGCTCTGCACTGTCAGTGTGCAGCCTGATGAGGGACTCAAACCAACAAACTGTGAGATCATGACCTGAGCTGAAATCAAGGGTTGGATGCTTAACTGACTGAGCCACCAAGGCACCCCAAACATTAATGTGTTTTCAAAGCAAGGAGTTAAATTAGCTGGACAGACGTTGTAAACTCTCTTCCCTGTAGTTGACAACAGCGGAAATCCTGGTTTTATTCTTTTAGCTTAACCTGAGCTGCTTGGCATGTGTACTGCGTGTGTATGGTTAGGGGTCAGCTAGAGGTTTGGGCAGACTTTATACACAGAATTTGGGACTGCCTTTCTCTACAGAATCTTGGAAACCACACATTTCTTTACTTTCCAGTATGTACATCTGCTCAAAATTCTGCCCTCTAACTTTCAATCCATCAAGAATGCAGGCTCTCCATTTAGCTACCCTGTGACCCAGACTGTGGCTTGCCTCCAAATGAAACATTTTGGAAACAGGAAATCGATCACATGCTGTTTTGTTTTTCCACATGTTGACTCCTCTCCAGTACCTACCTGCTTTGGGGGTTTTTTGTTGTTATTGTTTTGTTTTTTAAGTTTATTTATTTATTTTGAGAGAGAGAGACAGAAAGCACATACACAACACACACACACACACACACACACACACACGCACACACACTCACACGTGCACATTCGGGGGAGGGCAGAGAGAGAGAGAGAAAGAATCCCAAACAGGGTCTGTGCTGCCAGCATGGAGCCTGATGCTGGGCTCAATCTCACAAACTGTGAGATCATGACCTGAGCCAAAACCAAGAGTCAGATACTTAACTGACTGAGCCATGCGGGTTCACCCCTACCTGCTTCTGTTGATTTTCCAGTGTCTTCAGGTAGTTGTGGGTTTTTTTTGTAATGTTTATTTATTTTTGAGGGAGGGAGAGAGGGGGGTGAAGGGCAGAGAGAGAGGGAGACACAGAATCTGAAGCAGGCTCCAGGCTCTGAGCTGTCGGCACAGAGCCCGATGCAGGCAGGAACTCACAAATGGATGCTTAACCAACTGAGCCACCTAGGCGCCCCTTCAGGTAGTTGCTTTTATATTGGAGTTTATAGTTGTTATCTGTAAGTATGTTAATTCAGTAGGAACTACTAGGCCTTCCTAAAAGTCAATGATATATTTTTTTTTATCAAAGTTGAATTACTTCTAATTTACTTAGAAATTTTATAACTGCAAATATAAGTGAATTAGCCTTACAAATTATTTACTCTATTGGCCTCACCTTCAATGTATATCTGAATCTGACTGATTCTCACATTTCTACTATTACTACCTGGTTCTAGATACCATCATCCCTGGATTATTTCAGGATCCCGTTAATGGTCTCCCCACTTCTTCCCTTGATCTCCTTGAGTTTTACAAAAAAACAGAGGCCAAAAAGTTTCCTTGTCATGCTTCTGTTCAAAATCTCCAATGTTTCTCCATCTGATTCAGAGTAAAAGCCAAATTCTATACAATGGCCTACAAAGTCTTACAAAATTCAACTCTCCTTGCATTTCTGACTTCATTTTCTTATTCTTCTCATCTTGCTGACTTGGTTCCACAACAATGGCCTTCTTGCAGTTCTTTAGGCATGTCTGGTACACTCCCACATGAGAAGGTTTGTTGCTGTTTACTCTGCCTGCTCCAACCATGTGCATAGCTACCTCCTTTAAGTTTTATCAATGAGAGCTACTCTATTTAAAATTACACATACACACATGGAATTTCTAATCTGCATTAGCACTTCATTTTTATCATTTTCTCCATGGTACTTTTCACTCTCTAAGATATCATTTAAAATGCCTACTTACTAGATTATTTGTTGTCAACATTCCTGTATCTTTGACTTTGAATCCCATGAGAGGCAAAGGTTCTTTGTGAGTTTTGTTCATTGTTGAATTCTAAGCATACAGAATAGAGTTTGGCACATAGTATGCCCTGAGGAAAAAATGATGTTTAATAAATATTGTCTTTGTAAGTATTTTAATCTTTGCTTTTTAGCCTCATTAATTCCACTTATTAACCTTATTTCTCTTAGATAGTTTGTATAAAATAAGGATCAGCTCTTATGATTTTGATGAAAATCATTTGGATGGTTGTTTTCTTTCTCACAAAATTTTTGCTCTGCTTATTCTTTTTATTATTTTAAGGTCATTTGTTTATTGAAGTTTTCTTAAGTCAGTTTTTTATAAAATTGCTTAATATTTATTTTTTTTTAAAAGCAGAGTGCTAGCCAAATAGAATAAATCTGTGGTTCCTATTACTTGATTATACACAAAAGTATAAATTGAAATAAAAGTCTTTAATTCACAGTTTTAGGTTTTACCTTATCCTGCCTGATTTATTATTCATTTGTCAGCACTTAACTCCTGGAATATAAAATTTGGCGTCTAATCCATAAAAATATTAAATATATTGCTATAATTTTGGACTTGTGCTTTCAGTAGCACAAATGAAGCCAAATAAAACCAAATTGTGCCATGATTCCAGCTGAAATTCTCTAAGCAACTACTTATTAACAAAAAAAGAATAATTCCTTTATAAATATATTTTACATATATATATATATACATATATATATATGTATATATATATATATATATATATATTCAGATTCTAGTTTTTAAAATGTTATCAAATCACATTTTCGAAACTTATTTAGTTGCACCCATACCTGGAATGAATGTCACAATGACACTTAGCAAGTGACTTACTAGACATCACCATCATAGTATAATAGGACTTTTCCACCATATTCCTCCTAAAGAACATCAATTTAGACAATCACCCATGGATAGGATAGCCATGTAGAAGTCCAGGAAGGAGTCTAGTGGAGAAGTTCCAGCATACCCCTAAAGCAAAGAAATTGAAAGGATAAAAGGAACAGTTTCAATTTACAGTCGTCACTCCTCCCAAGGCTTTTTTAGCTCATGCCAAGAGAGACTTTCTCAGCCCATGATTTCTCCTGCTGGGGAAGATGAGAACATGTGAGTGAGAATTCACCTGCCCTAGCTATGCAGGATGCTACCCAAAAAACCTACTTCCTTCCTGCCTCAGCCAGAATACTGAGGTGTCTTGTGTGTTGCAGTGGGTGTTGGGAGAACAGCAGAAAGGGCTCTCAGAGGGCACCAAATGCATGTGAATCCTACAGAGTGCGTGCCCCCAGACTCCACTAGGAAATTCACCCACAAGCTGCAGGGCATTCTTCACTTTTGATTTTCTCTCCAATGGCCCAAGGCTTCCTGTGCCTCACCTCCACACACATCTACCTCATGGCCAGCTCTATGTGTATGCTCCCTGTGGCAGCAAGAATGAACCTTTGCAGAGGACTAGTCAGCACCTGAAGAAGCTGGTTCCACTCTGTGGGATTGAGAGAAACACACAAAATTGGGCATTCATCACTGCCCTAAAAAAAGCACCATAGTCAGCATAATCCTGACTGTGTAGTATTGAGAGAAGGCATAAAACCTTAAGAATTTCTCCAGAAGAAGAAAGAAGAAGCATGGAGTGGGCATATCTGAGTAAAAGGTCTGACAAAGCCTTAGAATCCCTAACAGGGTTGATGGAAGGTATTTCTTCAGTCATGAACTGAGAGAAAGAGTAAAGACTGAAAGAGGTAACTGCTTTTTCAGATATGAAGACAGCAACACAAGACTTCAAGGAACACTAAAAATCAAGGAAACATGACACCAACAAAGAACACAATAATTTTGCAATAACAGACCCCAAAGAAATAGAAATCTGCAATTTGCCTGATGAAGAATTCAAAATAGTTATTTTAAGGAAGCTCAGTGAGCTATAAGAAAGACAGTTCAATGAAATCAGGAGTATAATACATCAATAAAATGAGAAGTTTCACAGAGAGAAATCATAAAAAAGAATCAGACAAATTCTGGAGCTGAAAAATGCAATAAATGCAGTAGAGAACATAAACAGACTGGATCAAGTAGAAGAAAGAATCTGTCAAGTAGAAGGCAGGTTCAGTCAGAGCAGAACAGAAGAATGAGAGAGTAAAGAAAGCCTACATGAGCTATGGGATATCATTAATAGAAACAACCTGTACGTTATTGGGTTACCAAAAAGAAGAGAGGAGAGACAGTTAGAAAACTTATTTAAAGAAATAATGCCTGAGAAATTCCCAAAGCTGGGAAGATACCTGGATGCCTGAGTTCATGAAGCTCGTGGGATGAAGCACATAGATTCACAATTGCCAGGACATGGAAACAACCTAAGTGTCCTTCAACAGATGAATGGATAAAGAGTATGCAGTGTGTGTGTGTGTGTGTGTGTGTGTGTGTGTGTGTGTGTGTGTAATTAGCCATAAAAAGAAGGAAATCCTACCCTTAGCAACAACATAGATGGACCTTCAAATTTCTTTGATCAAAATACAGTTTATCTAAGGTCATAGTGCAAATTTGTGTTAAGGTAAGTTCTCATAAATTATTCTGAAACCATGAATCTGAAACCATGAAACATCAGAGTCTTTTATGGGCTGCCTCTGTCTTTTTCCCCCTATGTTCATCTATTTTGTTTCTTAAATTCCATGTATGAGTGACATATGATATTTGTCTTTTTTTGGACTGATATATTTCATTTAGCATAATACACTCTAGCTTCATCCTAGTCATTGCAAATGGCAAAATCTCATTCTTTTTGATGGTTGAGTAATGTGTGTGTATGTTTATGTATATGTATATGTAAATGTATATGTGTATGTATATACATGCCACATCTTCTTCATCCATTCATCAGTTGGTGGACATTTGGGCTTTCTCCAGAATTTGGCTATTTTTGATAATGCTGCTATAGACATCAGGGTGCACATATCCCTTCATCTCAGTATTTTTGTATCCTTTGGGTAAATACCTAGTAGTGTAATTGCTGGATCGTAGAGAGGATCTATTTTTAACTTTTTGAGGACCCTCCATACTGTTTTACAGAGAAGCTGCACCAGTTTGCATTCCAACCAACAGTGTAAGAGGGTTCTTTCTCTGGATCCTTGCCAACACCACTTTACATTTAAATATTAAATATAAATCCTTACATTTAAATGTGCAAGTATAAGTGCAAATTATTAAGTTCTTTGTCATTTGTTATCAATAACTTTATATGTAACTTCTTTATATATAACTTTGTGTCTTTATATATAACTTCTTAAAATTGTTACATATGTTCTGTAGTCTTACTGTTACTCACTATTAACAGATATTCCTCAACTAAAAAAATATACTGCTGTTTTTACACTAAAGTTTTGCCAAAATCTGTAACTGAAGCTTCAGAAGCAAGGCAGAGACTAATATGGAAATGAGGCAGTTGGCTAACACCTCTGCCTGCTTCCCTCTTTTGGCCTTTGCATGTCATTTCAGAAGAGACAGGTGAAGGAGGGTAGAACAGTGCTATTTCATGGAATATATCCACTAATTTTAGTTCCCAGGAAAATGACTATGTTACTCTGGCCCTGGCCCTTTGGGGAGTTATTAAATACTCATCCAGATGGCACCAAATGTTTACACAAAAGCCAAAGGTTAAGTCAGTCAATAGCAGAAGTGTCTTCGATATGCTTACTAAATGATATTTTAAATGTCAATCCCTTGGTACCTGAATAAATCTACCATAAGTGAAAATAAGGCACAGAGAAGGAGCACAGATTTCACCCTTCCCAAACTACCTTAAATATGAAACTACCTTAAATATCAGGCACCCGAGAGAAAATCTCAGCTGGTCATTTATAAATCAAATGGCATACAAATTAACAGATGACCTCAATAAACAAGAGATCATATAGTATTCACATAAGGGAAGCCTTGAAATAGTTTCTTTCCCCAAAATTAATGTATTGAAGATCTAAGAATGATCAGTTCAGTAGATGATGAGGTCCATTCTCACCCTTTCTTCCTCCTTTGATCTACCCACTTACATGAATGCTAACCATGTGTCAGATACTATGCTGGCTACTGGGAACACAGAAACAACACCTGTCGTTGCCTTCTCAGAACCTATTTGGTTTATGAAAAAGCAAGCAGTTGTTTAAAACTGATCATTTTCAAACTCATCATTTGCAGTTAGCATATAAACAGTCTACAAGTATTTGTAGAACTGTAGTTATGTTGGTATTACATAAAACATTTAGTTATTTAAGAGAAAATCATTTTTGCTAGAATTCTTATGCTGTAATTTAAGCAGTTATTTAATTTAAATACATTTAAATCACAGACTCAACTACTAAATAATGTTTTCTTACTAAGATTCCTGAGGAACTATAACCATCTCTTTTTAGGTGAATGAAATAGAAAAGTTCTTATTAAATATCCATAGAACATAGTTTCTTTCAGTTCTGGATTGAATAAATATATGCTGTATAGTGTATATGTATTATACACTTTTATATATACATATAAATATATGTACTATAGCATAGTAATTAATAGGCAATTCAATTTAAGATTATTTAAAATTCCTTACATATCAAAATCTGAATTATTTATATGGTCTTTCTATGAATTTCCTGAATTTAAATTTTGTCTTAAAAAGTTGCATAATTCATATTTAATTCACTGTTAACTTTCTGAAACTGATGATCCAGCTCAATCTTGAGATTCTTAGGGAGCTAGTGAGCCAGAAGAAAGAAGGCAATCCAAATATTTTAAAAAATCAATCTTTTTTTTAAATGGTGGACAAAAGACTGGTATGAATGAATCATTGGATTAAAATAGAAGGTGTTTCTATACTACAAAACTATGATTATTGACTGTGCAGAAATATAGGGGAGTTGATGCTTAAGGCCTTAGAAAGATTTATGTTCAGCCTCAGAGAAGATTTATGTTTTGGGAAAATGTATCATCAGCTCATTTGACAGAAGGTGATTTATATATCTTTCATTAGATAAATGATTTGAGAATAGCTCCTTCTACCCTTCTGTTTATAGTTTGCTTCTGTTTCAAAAGACATTTCAAATTGTTTTCATCACAATTCTAAATTATGTATTTTAAAGCTCAATAATAAAACTTTCTTCCTAAAAGTGCTATACATTGGCAGCTTAGGAATTTTATGAAGGAGCTATTTTTTCATGTTGAGATAGTCAGCAGTCTAGAAAAATAAATTTAAATGTATCTCAAATTCTATTAGAAAATTATAAAATGGATAAGCCCTTTGAAACATTACATGGAGAAGAATGTGTATTTAAGTCAAATATATGCATGAATTGGTTAAATTCAGTTCCACTCTAAGTATATAAAAAATTTTTTGGTAAGAATTTATATTCATCTATAAAATGGAATTTAAAAGTGATTGCTCTCTAAAAGAATTAGAATTATTTTTATTCCACTTAACTATTCTACTGGTTTTAACAAACCAAAAATTCACACATTATGGCTTAGGAGTTATACAGTCCCTTCATCCAGGGTTTGAACCTGACCGTTTTACTTGACTTTTCTGTGCCCTAGTTTCAGCATCTATAGAATGGAATGATAATACTTACTGCATAGCACTGAAGTGATGATTAAATTAACTAGCATATGTAAATTTTTTTGAATAATGACTGACTTCTAGTAAGTACTATTTAACTTTTAGCTAGTGTTCTCATTGTTATTATGCTAATATTCAGTGGCAAAATATCAATACATATACATATAAATATGAATTAATGTCAATAGGAATGAGGCCTTTATAAAGTAATTTCTTGGAAATGTTCAAAGAGAATTTTTGTATAACTATGGTGTCTTTAAGGGCAGAGCTCTTTCTTCTTAAGAGAATTATTAACAATAAGCAGAATTGAAATATTTTCCTTTTTACTTCTAGTATAATCTCTATGATGATAGCAACATTTTCTATCTTATGCATGCCCAGAGACTGAAAGTGCAGAGTAGGTACTCAATAAAAATTTCTTCTTCTTAGGAAGAAGAAATAGATATTTTTCACTGACAAACATATTGTCAAAATAAAATATCACCAAATCCTACAGTTAAAATACCTATAGGAAAATATAAATTCACTCACTTGAACATTATAGTAAAGGGCAGATGACCTCCTTCCAACTAAAAGTAATTAATTTAGGGCAGATAGTCCCCTTATCTTGTATTATTTTTCAACAATGGCAATCCTGATGTCACTTACTGTCCCTGATTTATTTTTGTCAGTTTGAGAGACATGTTTATGGGCAATTTGAATTATCTCCCTAATTGAAGAATCTTACCTTCTGTTTAATATACTGCAGACATGAATAGAAGCTTTATATGTTTTAATTCATTATTAAGTTTCTTTTGATAAATAAGTAAACACTGGGTGAAAGGCCAAGTGACTCAAGTCTATCCTGAAATGTGCAACTTTTAATTTATTTTATTTTGGGCATGTCACTGACTAATATAGTAGTCAGTATAGACTGACTAATAGTCAAAACGGAAGGTTTTAACAATTATTTCAAATTCTGAAATTCTATTATTTCACCTTTTAAATTTCCTAAGGAATTCTGCTTCATTTAGCTGCATATAATCTAATATCTATCTCTTTAATAACATTTTTAAAAATCCTGTATTTTATCATATTATTTTAGGGGTGCCTGGGTGGCTCAGTCGGTTAAGCGTCCGACTTCGGCTCAGGTCATGATCTCACGGTCCATGAGTTAGAGCTCCAAGTCGGGCTCTGTGCTGACAGCTCAGAGACTGGAGCCTGCTTCAGATTCTGTGTCTCCCTCTCTCTCTGACCCTCCCCCATTCATGCTCTGTCTCTGTCTCAAAAATAAATAAACATTAAAAAAATGATTTTAAAAGGATAGAGATTAAATGTAAAAAGTAGTTAAGTTAGACATATCTGCAATATAAAGAAAGGGTTTGACTTAACAGTGCCAAGAACTGTGGAAGGTATGAAATTATACCCTACTTGTAATAGTTTAGCCTGCCACAGTTTAATGGATCCTAGCAGAAAACTTGAGATACTGAGTCAAAGACAAAGGTATTGTTATTCATGGCAGCAGGCAGCATGAGCTTCATGATGCCCTTGCCACCAAACCTCAGGAATAATCCAGGTGCTACACATACAATGGATTTGTGTCACAACTGAGAAACTTCAAGTTTAGGGAACCCAAATCTTTTTTAATAGACCACAAAAAAAAAGTGCTTTGTCCAAGAGGAAGACATTATCCTTAAAATTCTGAACAGTAAGCAAATATTCCCTTTGCTTTTCTGTATAAGCATCTTTAAAAAGATAATACAGAAGTACAAAAGAGCAATTAGTACCTCCCTCACAAGACATGCAGAAACATGAAAGACCCATGGAAAGACCCATTGTCTCCCAACAATATCCATTCCTCTTTTCTATACTGTCTTGGCTCCTGGCAAATTTTCCTTTGAATATGCCACTTCATCCACCACTCTTAATAACCTTACCAAAAGAGGCTGACACCAGAACTGTTCAATTTGTCTCATGTACCATTCAACGAGGGCTATTATTAATAGGTAGGACTCTAAGCATGTAGATGAGGCCAACCTAGAGCATTGATTTCAACCATGCACCCCTGGATCCCAGACCCAACCAGCTGAACAATCCCATAAATCATCCAAATCTGCCTTAGAAAACCAGATGATTTGCTTCTTAAGTTTCTGAACTGATCTTTCCCCTTGACCTGAAGCATTAATCCAGTATATCAGTAAGGAAATATACATTTTTAACAAAACTTACAGAAACCCATTTTTTTATTTTATTTTATTTTATTTTATTTTTTTCTTTTTTTTTTTTTTTTAAATTTTTTTTTTTAACATTTATTTATTTTTTTGAGACAGGGAGAGACAGAGCATGAACAGGGGAGGGTCACAGAGAGAAGGAGACACAGAATCTGAAACAGGCTCCAGGCTCTGAGCTGTCAGCACAGAGCCCGACACGGGGCTCGAACCCACGGACCGTGAGATCATGACCTGAGCCGAAGTCGGACGCTTAACCGACTGAGCCACCCAGGCGCCCCTATTTTTTTCAATATATGAAGTTTATTGTCAAATTGGTTTCCATACAACACCCAGTGCTCATCCCAAAAGGTGCCCTCCTCAATACCCATCACCCACCCTCCCCTCCCTCCCACCCCCCCATCAACCCTCAGTTTGTTCTCAGTTTTTAAGAGTCTCTTATGCTTTAGCTCTCTTCCACTCTAACCTCTTTTTTTTTTCCTTCCCCTCCCCCATGGGTTTCTGTTAACAAAAGTTACAGAAACCCCCTGCTCTATGTTAGTGTGCTACCATAAGGGTGCTGAGTGAGCAGTGTATTCAGTCAATTAGCTAAGAATCTAGCACCATAGCAAGATAACAAGAGCATATTAGGTGGCTGAGTCATGATTAAGTTTGAATTTTCTAGATTCCCTTTTAGCTAGGCTGGTGAGTGAAAAGATGGCTTAGAGCATAGAGCAGTTAGTACCTCACTCGTAAGACAAGCAGAAATGCCAAATATTCATGAAGAACCATCTCCAACAATGTGCATTGCATCCCTTTTTAAACAAATCCAGCAAATCATTGCTCTTTTATTTACCACACTGCTAACAGTACTACTGCTTCATTCAGTCTCTGACCAATTCTAATCCTCAGAGGCCTTCGGAGGCATTGCCATTCTTACTTCCCTTCAGTCTATGCTGTTGAGTTTTCATTCCATTTCTTATAGAATGCTATTCTGTTTTACAACCACTTCTTGGTTTCCCAACAAAATATATTCTAAAGTTTAATATCCTCATATATCAAAAATGTGAAGGGTGATCCTGTCAGATCTTATAATCTGATGAGATGACCTGAAATCCCACTCATGGGCTAACATGATGCATATTTAAATAAATCTTATCCTCCAAATATTTCTTTGGAAGAGCAAGTAGAACATATTAAAAGCAGAATTGAATTTTGAGGTCAGATATATTTGAGTTCAAATCTCAGGTGCCTACTTATTTGCAATGTTACCTTTAGGAAGTTTGTTTTCTCATCTATAAGAAGGAAAAATTCTTTTTGTAGAGTTGTTAGAATTAAATTCAATTACTTATGTGAAGACTCTAGTGGAATTCCTGACACCAGAGCAAGTACTCAATAAATGTCAGTTCTCCATTCTTTTCCTAATTTGTTGTTGTGAGTGTGTGGAGGTCATCAAAAGATTTGTTGAAATGTTGATGAAGTGTTGCCCTAGGGCTACTACCACTTGGTTCTGTGCAAATGTGAGAGTCTTTCTTATGTTGTTTGCTTTGTCCTTTTGTTCACCATTATTTCCTTGTTTGTTATAGCTTTATATTTGTACATTGGCTCGCAAATTATATTGATTTGTTCACATGATACACTACTCTTTTTTTAGTAACTCAGAGGTAACTTTCTGATTGCTCCATTTCATTGAAATATTAAGAAAACATTAATTGTAATTTACCTTCAGGACAACTTTCTGGTGTTTGATTAGTAGTTTGAAAATTAAGGCATTTGTTCCTGGCTTTGAGAACATCACAGTTTTGTCATATGAAGAAAAAACATCATATTACAAATCCAGCAGATTGAAAAGTGACGTGGGAATAATATCCCGGGGGTGGGGGTCTATGTAATACATCATGACTAATCTTATTAATGCGACTTGCACTGAAATGAAGTTACACTGACACAGCCTTAACTTATTCAGTATATAAAATAGATATGATTATATAGGGTAAATGTTTGACCCCCGTTTCTAAAAGGTTGTGTTTAAAGAAATATTTGTATATAGATTGACTTGTTCATTGACCTGCAATATAATTTCCACAAAAATTGAGTTAACTTTTAGATATACTTAAGTCTCAGAATTTTAATATTTTCGAGGATGCCTTTTTTGTCAATATAGAAACTGTCAGCACACTTTGTCTCACTTAACATCCACAAAAAGCTAGTAAATAGACAATGCAGTTACTTTACCCATATAAAAAAAATTAGTAAATGTGGCCACACAAACAATTCCCATATTGAAATTCATATACATATATATGAATCCAGTTTTTAAAACTTGGGTAAGATGTAAACAGAGTTTATATAAAGGAAAGAATAAAATGGCTCTTAAACATATAAAAATTTATCTAAATTCACTCACAATAAGAGAAATATAAATCAAAATGCCCCTGAGATATTAGTTTTCCCTTACAATATTGGCAGTGATCTCAATTTCTTTGTATGTATATCTAGAAGTGGGATATCTGGATCATATGTAGTCACATTTTCAATTTTTCTAGTAACCTCTATACTGTTTTTCATAGCCACTGCACCATTTTACATTCCTACTAACAGGGTACATGTGTTCCAGTTTTTCCACATCCTTGCCAACATTTATGTTTTTTTTTAAAGTAACCATCCTAACAAGTGTGAAGTGATATTTCATTGTGATTTTAACTTTTATTTCCCTGATGATTACTGATGTTGAATATCTTTTCATACGCCTATAACAAATAGCCAAGATACAGAAACAAGCTAAATGTCAATTGATGGGTAAATGGACAAATATACAGTGTATATATACAATGAAATATTATTGAGCCTTTAAAAAAATGATATCCTGCCCTTTGCAACAACATGAAAGAACCTGAAGGATATTAGCTAAGTGAAATAAGCCCGTCACAGAAGGACAAATAATGTATGATTCCACTTATTTGAGGTATCTAACATAGTGAGACTCAGAAACAAAGAGTAGAGTGTAGTTGCCAGGAGCTGGGGGGAGAAATTACAGAGCTGTTGTTCAGTGCATGTAGAGTTTCAGACACACAAAATTAATAAGTTCTAGAGATCCACTGTACAATATTGTGCCTATAGTTAATACTGTATTATGCACTTAAAAATTGTTAAGAGAATAGACCTCATGTTAAATATTCTTACCTGCTCAGAGCCTGGAGCCTGCTTCAGATTCTGTGTCTCCTCTCTCTCTGCCCCTCCCCTGCTTGTGCTCTTTCTCTCTCTCTAAAATAAATCTCTCTATAAATAAACATTTATAAATAAATAAATAAATAAATACACAAATATTCTCACCACAATAAAAAGATTGGCAAAGGCCAAAAAGTTTTATAGTACAGTATGTGGGCAAAAATGTGGAAAAACACTTATACGTTGTGAGGGAAATATATGTGGATACAGTCTCTTGGAGGACAATTTGATGTTGTTTATCAAAATTTCAAATTTTAACTACAGATAGTCTCATTCATTTATGAAATTAATGTGTGTACAAGGCTATTTTTTCAGCATTGCTTGAAATAGTAAAATAATGAAACAATCTAGATGCCTAACCACAAGTGATTTGTTAATCGAGTTATAGTATTACTTTTATTTAAAAAATATAATATTTTCACAATTTTATGACTATGTACACATCAGTATTTGTAGAGCCACATGGTGTACTTTTCTCTTATTGAATAGTTTTGTTGTGGTTTGTTTTGTTTTGTTTTCTGGTATTTCTAATTATCTCTCTGTTTGCCCTGTAACTATCCTCCATGTTTTTATTTTTTCTTTAATGTTTATTTTTTATATTAGAGAGAGAAAGAGAGATAGTGCATGAGTGGGGAAGGGGCAGAAATAGATGGAGACAGAATCTGAAACAGGTTCTAGGCTCTGAGCTGTCAACACAGAGCCCGATACAGGTCTTGAACTCACAATCCCTGAGATCATGACCTGAACCCAAGTCGGATGCTTAACCAACTGAGTCACCCTGGCACCCTTATCCTCCATATTTTTCAAATTCTGTCACTGAGTCTTTTATTTGGAAGAGTCCCATTAAGACCTTTTACTCCATTCTTGGCCACTAGCTTTCCATGAAAACTACAAAATTCTCATTCTATGATTCCTTTTGTTTTTGGTTTTTTTTTCTGGGTTGATTCCAAATTTTCTTTTCCATCATCTCCTTTCTTGGTTTTACTCTTTCATTTATGTGAATGCATCTTCAAGCGAATTATTAAGAAAATGTAAAAAAGGAGGTAAATTTTCTGAGATTTCACATGTCTAAAATTTTTTTATTCTACTTGCACACTTGATTGCTAGTTTATCTTGGTATTGAATTCTAGGTTGGAAATTATTTCCATCAGAATTATAAAGGTTTCACTTATTGTCTGATTAAAAATACGATGCATTATGAATTCTTCTTCTTCCTGGTTTCCTAAGAAGAGGTAAAGCAAGAGTACTGATATCTGATTAATACACCATTCTTCTCCTGAAACTCTTCATGCAAGGAAACAGAAGGGAAGGACATGTTTTCAATTCTCTTTCTGGTTGGGCAGAAACAACCTCTATCTGCTCCTTCCTCTGTGCCATGTGATACATGGTTAAACTTTGTGATCTATGAGGATATCTCTTGATGTATGATGATGAGGTACTTGACACTTTTCCATTAATGGAGCCTAGCTTCCAGACTATTGTCTTATATGAACTCTTAGTTATCAAAAGTTGAACATTGACCCTTCCATTGTCTTTACACTTACACTAATATGATCTTAATCATTCTGAGGGAAATGGTTGCTCTTGGCAGAAAGGAGGAAGGCCAGTGGAAGGAAGTTAAACAGAGAAGTCGTCAATGTGTGTTAGTAATAAGTTTCTAAAATTTCTTTCTACACTATAGAGCATTTCCCCCCTCTTAAAATTTGGTGTTTGCCACCTTAGTCAGTTGTCACTTACATAGTCTGATACTGTATTAACCATCTTCACAGTTATCTGCATTAAATTCCTAGGTCTTTCATGTGGTGTGTAAATATCTCTATATTGATTTATGTTTTAATCCCAAAATTACTAGATTAAGTTTCCTTCAGTCTTGTCATTTATGTTGCATCACCCAAATGCAAAAGTTATTCATGATATTAAATTTGGTATTATGTTTGTATGATGTTGTCCATTCCCAGAAGTTACTGGAAGACACTTAAAAACAACCTATGTATAGATTTTTCCTTTTTCTGCAGGGAAACCATGTCTCCCATGTGGCCAGTGAACTATGACAAAGCCAATCCAAAAATACAGATTGTTATTATGATCAGATTCATCATTAACACTGAATCAATCATGTTCTCGCTCACATAAATCATTAAGACAGATGATACAAATGGATTTGACAGACCATCAGCCTACTTGTCAACATAACCTTGAGATAACTGAAATCAAACCATTTCATTATTGGGTTAGGTCTGAAATAAAGCAAATTTACATAAAGTTTTTCATAGTCAAGAAATCTAAAAATATGAAATTAACAAAATATGAAAATATTTGTGACAAGTCAATTAAGGCAAGAATAATTACCAAATATGAAACTATATTATTTTATTTTTTTAGGTTTATTTACTTATTTTGAGAGAGAGCAAGTGAGCAAGCAAGGGAGGGGCAGAGAGAGAGGGAGAGGAGAATTCCAAGCAGGCTCCTTGCTGTAAGTGTGAAGCCTGAGGTGGGCCTCAGTTCCACAAACCGCAAGGTCATAACCTGAGCCAAAATGAAGAGTCAAGTGCTTAACTGACTGAGCCACCCAGATTCCCTGAAACTACATTGTTCTAAATGACATAAGCATTTTAAATAATTTGATTGGTTCTATTTCTTATTAATTAATGGTTTGTATAGATACTTTAATCTCTTCAGTCCATGTTGGTTTTTTTTCAAAAAGTACTTAATCCTCATCAATATGAGATAAATTAATAGAATTTATATTTCTTTCTCTAATGAAGGGCAACTCCTCCAAATAGAAGTAGAACATCTATTTTGCAAGTTTACCACATAAGAATTAAAAATAACTTGGATTATTTTGGTATCAAGTGGCATTTGTGTATGAAGAATATAAATTTTTAATTTGAATTTCGGTAGCTATGGTAATTAATATTCTCACCTTAGCAGAAGTACCAAGAGAAGTATAAACAATCAGAATTTTTTCAGTCATTCAGCCATTCAGTGCCTACTAAATGCTGTGCTAGATAATATTCAAAGTGGAAAGGAACTGAGGATATATACAACTTACAAAGTAGAATATCTCATAATAGGGGCAAAAATCATTGTTAGAGGAAAGTTTATGGGTAGTACAGATGTCCCACAGCATTCCAGATTCACAGACTATAAATTCTGTTTTTGATTTATATTTCTAGTGTTCATGGCTGAATCAAGTTACTAAAAACCTGCTATTTCAGAATCTACATATAAAAAGAGATGTGAGGGGCACCTGGGTGGCTCAGTCGGTTGAGCGTCCGACTTTGGCTCAGCTCATAATCTCACAGTCCATGAGTTCAAGCCCCGCTTCAGGCTCTGTGCTGACAGCTGAGAGCCTGGAGCCTCCTTCGGATTCTGTATCTCTCCCTCTCTTTGCCCCTTCCCTGTCTCTGTCTTTCTTTCAAAAATAAACATAAAAAAAAAATAGATGTGATTTTTGGGGCACCTAGATGGCCCAGTTGGTTGAGTGTCAAACTCGATTTTTGGCTCAGGTCTTGATTTTGGTTCACGCTTCATGAGATCAAGCCCTGTGTCAGGCTCTGCACTGACAGCATGGAGCTTGCTTGGAATTCTCTCTCTCTGCCCCTTCCCTGCTCACTCTTTCTCTCTCTCTCTCTCTTTCTCTCTCTGTCAAAATAAATATTTAAAAAAAAATAAAAAGAGATGTGATTTCTCAGTTCAGAAAACATAGAAAAAGATTACTTTTAAAATTTATCTCTGTAACCACATGGAGCAATCATAATTAATTGGCCTCATGTCCAAAATGCTGGCAAGGCTTTCTGATGAAATTGTTAAATTTTGAAAGCATTACAAATGACCTCTTTTTTAAATTGTTTAAGGTAAGATAAAACTGTCCATCCAAGTATGGAACCTGTTTACTATAATTGATAATGATGGAAACATTCCTGTCCATACAAATATTTTATAGTTTTTTTTTTCTAGTGACAGCTCTTCTTATTCTTCTCTTGTCAGTATTATTGGAAAGGTTTGTCAGCGCATTTTTTTTTTTAGTGTATGAAAGAAATTCTATTTTTTTTTATTTCAAAGACATTTGTTTCCTAGTGTGTACTGACAACTGCTTATGATAAAATGTTAGGGTTTTTATATATAACATAAAATACCTTTTCTGAATACCTATACGCCCTAAGGGAAATTCTTTCTTGTGTCATGACAATTTATGAAATGATGTAAAACTGGTCACTCCTTTAATTTATTAACAAAAACATTCTTGAATTCCACTTCTCAGAACTAATATGAGAAAACCATTTCCCATGACTGGACTATATGTCTGTTACATTTACACTAATTTGCTTTTTGTTTTTTTGTTCTTATGTCTCCAGCTTATAAAATTTGTTCCCATTGTTCTCATATTAAAGGCATGAAATTTTCTATAAAGACGGATAAACTCTGTTTTCCATTTTAATTTTGTACACTCTATTTGAAAGACAGAAAATGCTCTCATGGTATTTTAAGAATCTATGAAGATTCTGCTTAATCTTATGTTTCAAGTCTATGAAGCATATCCTAAAGCAATAATCATAACAGTTAAAATACACTTACTTGCATAACATTTTTGTTGAAATACGTTTTAGGTATCATATATTCTGCAACATCCCTGGCAAGGGAGTGCAAATAATACTTCAAAATGACACTTCCTTTTTTTACTTCAGCTTCTTTCTTTGATTAAGAAGTTATGAATATATCTTGCCTCCTACACAAATGAAAATGTGTTTAAATGCAATTAATCTAACCTATTAACTCTACTAAACATCTACTGTATTTGTTAAACACTTCAAAATTCTGTTCTGAACCAGTTAATTCTAAGTAATTTCTCAGTTAAATATTTACATGGGCTTCCATAATGATAAGCTCTAGACTGTCTTAAATAGCAGATTGTCCAGAGAGAGCTATGTGAAATGTAACACAGTAGAATAGCTGTCCACTGGAACCTAAAATGATTTAGCTAGTTTGGACTATTTTTTACATAGTTTTAGTCTAGCTAAAAGAGGCAACAGCCTTATGAATTCCTTTCCCTGTCAACATTTTTAATGTCCAGGATTCCACTTAAAAAAAAAAAAAAAAAGGAATTGGGCGCCTGGATGGCTTAGTCGGTTAAGTGTCCGACATCGGCTCAGGTCCTGATCTCAGGGTCAGGTTTATGTGTTCGAGCCCCATGTCGGGCTCTGTGCTGACACCTCGGAACCTGGAGCCTGCTTCAGATCCTGTGTCTCATTCTCTCTCTGCCCCTTCCCTGCTTGTGCTCTGTCTCTCTCTGTCTCTCAAAAATAAATAAATGTAAAAAATAAAATTAAATTAAAAACAATAAAAGGAATGAATGCCTCTGTAGACATATGCAGATATTTACATCATAAATATCCTAAATACATTCTTATACTTCTCTTTCAGAAAAGAAGCAAATCTTTATGTTCGTGAAAAATTAGGAATAATCCAGTTTACGGTTATTTTCAGAGCAGACTAAGATGAAAAAAGTATAAAAAATAAATAGGCATTACTCTTCAGCAAATAAAATCAAAGAAGAAAACAATGCACAGATTATACAAATATGCCATGTACACAAAGATACATAAAATAATGATTCTCTAATTTAAAAGTGGTTTAACTTATAAAATATCAAATAGTGGTTGAAGATTTAAATAAGTTCCATAATGGAGATGATATAAGAAGAGGTAAATAATTAATTCTTACATGAATTGTAAGGCCATTTTACTCTTAGACATCAGATCATTGAATTACTTTAGATGAGAAATACAGACAAGATAGAAAGCTATCCAATGTATTTAAGTTCAAGTTTTGAAAATAATTGTGATTAGATATCAACCAGAAATCTGTTTCCTATCACCACCACCCAGTATTCCATCCTAGTGTTTTCTTCCTGATGGTGCAATTTACTAAGTATATATTGAGTCTCTTCTATAAGCGTGGTAGAGAATAGAAAACAAATGATGCTCTGTCCTCTAGGACTCATAGTCAAATAAGAGTAAGTAAAGTACACACATAATGGCATTTACAAGGCCAGAGAAAGAAAGAATTGGGCAAAAGTTCTGAGACAAATGGTGAGCTCCACCCAAGTTTAAGTAGGCTGGAGCGTAGATATATCTGTAATTTTCAATAGTAAGTGATCAGCAAATTCACTGTTTGATTTTACTAAATGAAAGGAGTAGTAAACTGGATAATTGTAAATAGTGAATCATCCCCAAATTTTAATTTCTTATTTGGGGAAGAAATATAATTTTTTTATACTTGATTGACCTATGTTTTACTAATGACAATACTGATATTATTTTTCTTCATTAATGTCAACTACTTTCAATAAAGACAACCCCCAAATATTCTGAACATTAATGCAATGTGGCTAGGATTAAAAATTGGTCATGGATAATCCAAATAGTGAATAATCCATTGGAGATTAAAAATAATTCCCTAACTTTTCATCAAAAACCTATCTGGGTTCTAGACTTAGCAAATATAGGGTGGGGGTGGGGCATGGGATTCAGAATCATGAACATTGAGGAGGCATACTAGTGAGCTTATGTGTGTGAGTGTACCATTTGGACTTTGCACACAAAAGGGTCTCATAAATATTTTTGAATCCATTCCAAATCAAGTTTAATATTTTTGCATTTTTGTAGGCTTTTGTTATACAATTTCTCCAACTAGTAAAGGGAATGCAATTTTGGTTATATGTAGTTCAGACTTAATTGTACTCCTTTGATGAATATTTGGTGTATGTTTTAGTATCTCATGTTGAAAAACACTGAAAGAGCTGTCAACATTTGTATAGATATCAAAAATGTTGTATATAAGTTTGACTATTCATGAAATTATAATAGTTTCCTAAGGGTAAAAGCAAGGAGTTTAATCTAAAGCCAAGATTGTGTCGTTCTTATAAAAAAATGACACAACTCCCTGTAATTACATTGTAATTAATACTTGGTATATTTGGATTTCAGAAGTTGTTTTTCTTATGCACATTATAAATTTGCCATCCTTAAGTTGGCCTAATTAGCCAGCTTTCTTCTCTTATATATCTTTTGGCAGGTATTTTTTGTAAAAAATCAAACAGAACTGATCACTTTTTTCATTCCTTGTTTTTTATTCCTGCCTAAATCAATAAAACATAGGCTTTATATGTCCCTATGATATTAAATTGTTCCAAGAATAAATAAATGAAAGTAATAAATACATACTTTTTACTAGTGTTTTGTTTGGAAGGAATCAGAAAGATTTGAGGAAACACTGAGGATTTGTGATACATGCAGAATTTTTTGTATTAATGTTTTTTGAAAATGAGTTACAGTAATTTATATTAAATACTGACAACTTTAATCAAATGAAAGCTATCTGAATGAAAAATTACAACATGTTTATAACTTTTATTTCAAATAAAATTAGATGGTGAAATTATGCACGTTATGACATTCATTAAAACTTAAGTTTCTTCTGTAAAAAAATGAATATACATATAATAAATAATTATAGGTCATCACAAGCACATCTGATGTTTTAGTTTAAAATTAACCACAGCTTTTAAAGAAAAAAGGTCATAATGTACAAATGTATCATAATTTTTTTTAAATTAGGTAACAAATCAGTTTCTTCTGGAATGGTGGTAAATTCAGATTTGTTTGAATATGAATTACTAGATTTCTCATTTATTCCAAACCATTTAAGCATTAAATGTATGATAGGTTAATCATTAATATTTGTAAAACCCTTTGAAAATTGTTGGATTTACCCAAAAACTTATTAAAGTAAATTGATTTCTCACTATAAATTTTTTCATTCAGACATTAATAGGCACATAGTATTGAATAAGACACAGATTCTACTTGTTATCCTTAGAGCTCGGTGAATTCATTACCTGAGCAATCATTTAAATGAACTTATGATAAGGAGTTTAAAGGACAAGTATAAGGCACTTTAGGACTGATGAACCAAGACAGTCATCCCTTCCTGTGGAAAGTCAGGGAAGGTCAGGTGTTTTCTTAAGATCAGTTTGGCTGTGATGTGGAGGTTGGGGAGGTTGGTGTCTGGTTCAACTGAGAAGTTCTTACAGATGAGCAAGCAAGAAGTAATCATTGGAGCTGTTGTGATGTAAAGAAATAGATGGTTCCAAATATACTTTGGAGATGCACCAACCAGACTTGGTAATTGGATATGAAAGAGAGATTTGAGAGAGGAAAGTGTGGAGGTTGAGCTCTAGATTTTTGGCATGAGCACTAGCAGAGTGTTGTGTGGATTTACTGAGTTGGGGAATGCTGGAAGAGAATCCAGTTTGGGAGAGAGGGTCCTAAGTTCAGTGTCTGATGTGCTGTTTCAGATGCCTGTGAGATATTAGAGTGAGTATCAAAAACAGGCAGTTGGATATGTGAATCTGCAGCTCAGAAAATAACCTAGATTATAAACCTTGGAGTCACTGGCCTGGAATATTCACAGCCCTCAGTACATGAGATCATGGGGAGGTAATGAGCACTGAGAAGAAAATAAGCCTAAACTCTCATGTTTAAAAGATGGAATAGGGAAGAAGGAAACATCGGGAGAGCTAAGAAGAAACTTTAAAAGAGGCAATAATTACTGACACTTTTAAAAAATAGCCATATGATCTTTTTGAGTTTCATGTTGAGTAAGAATTCTCGTATAAAAGTAACTGACAATCAGGAGACTTAATTTGCAGATTAACAGCACCTGGGATTTCCTGGGCCTTTTTTATAACCTGAAAAAAAGATTTTTTTTCTGCCTCTTGATAAGCTGTGAGAAAGTGTTAAATAATGTCTGTGATACTAAAAATTAAATGCTATGAAGAGACATATGTTGAAGCCAACATCATAACCATGTGTTTTCTCAGAGGATACTTACAGAGCTACTCTCAACGAAAAGTGTGGCTGTATTTATAGAGTTCAAATATAGAAAGAGACTTTTTTTCCCTGCTTGAAAATATTGTTACTACTTATTTATGGTAGTTCGGTGAAACATAGTTCTGACCATATGGGAGTCTTTATTGAAGTGAACACTGGTCTCACACCTGATTTGGAATCCCCTCTTTTTTTTCTTTTCTGAAGTTAACTCCAAAGATAAGCCAGTCGCCGAAGAAGAACTTACCATTTTTAATATATTACAGAGTCTAAGTTTGGAAAAACTCAAATCATTTAAAAAGATTTGCTTAATCAATAAAGTAGGTATTAATTTTCACAGCATGCTTTGTGAGGCAACTGTACTTGAAACTGTCTATTAATATGTGTTCTTCACCCCCACCCCACACCAGGGTTCCCTGGGGATACAAGGCCCACAAGGTCCACCTGGAAAAGAAGGTCAGAGGGTAAGTAAACTTGGAACAACTGGCAGCCATTACTGTCTCAGGGCTCACTTATTTCCGAACATTAATAAAAATAAACCCAAAATATAGCAAGCAGATGGGCCTAAGAAGAGTATTAACTATCCAAAGGCTGAAATTTGAGATTTTGACAGAGCCTTTACAATCCAGAAAGTTCTATATATTTTTAAGATTGGCAGCACAAATGTAGAGACATAGTTTAGGTGAAATGAATTAACCGTAATTTGATCTAGGACACGTTGGTCATACTTTGAAGTTTTGAGTTAAGCTGATGTTTACAGAGTTAAGTTGATGAGTATCTTTGTGGAGTTCCAGCCTGTTCATGAATTCTGTGAGGATTGTGGATATTAACTACAGTCTTTAGCCGACTTAAATTATTGACATTAGTGATGCATTGTAATTCTTCTTTCATTACTGTTTACTGCCTTTGAGATAAAATGTGTAGTAAGCGAATAAATTGTACTTGAAATAGTCTTATCTTCCTCCAGTAAAGGGACCCCCTGCAGTGATAATGGGTCAGCCTCAGTTGAATATTTTCAGCGGTGGGATACCCCATTCTTATGGCTTATTGTTATTACTATTTTCAAATCATTTTAAAGTCTTAAAACATTTTATGTGTGCTTGCTCATACAATTATTATTAACTTTGTTACCTTATTTATGAGGACTGTATGACTCAGAGAGTTTAGGTGACTTGCCTAAAGTCAAAGAGCTAATAAAAAGTAGAACCAGCACTGGATTTGGGGGCTTTTGATTCTAAATCCCATGTTCTCTTTTACTGTCCCAGCATATTAACCCCAAATCTCTTTTTTAGTCATTTTTTATTTGTTATTTCCAGCCTGCCCTCTGGCAAATAAGTCATTTGCCTCAAGTATTAGAGTCCTTCAAATATTTGGGAACCAGTGGTATATTTTACCAAGGTTTAGCTTTTATCAGGTCAATAACATCCCATTTCTCTTAACTCTTTCTTTTATGTGGATTCCTAACTCCTAACACACTGATAATAATTCCCAGAAAATACTCATGGACTTTCTGGATATATCAGGAATGGGACTGAACTTGTGTGGTCTTATTTAGGGAAGAGCAAAATGTGGCAAGTATGCCCGGTACTATAGACCATATACTTCTACTGGAGTTTAAGATTGAGACGATGCTTCTGTGTATTTTTTTTTTTAACTAACTCCTTCTACTAGAGTGGCTTTGTTCCTTTGTTTTTGTTTTTTATATTTTTTGGTGGGACAATTAAGATTTGATTTGGGAAAAAATCAAAATTAAAAAATTCTGTGTCTAGATTTTATGCCCAATGGCTAGTGTAGTAAACACAAAAAGGCTTATTAGTAAATTTTGATGGCTAAGAAAAGGAAAATTTTGTGACTAATGGCTAAGATTTATGGGTTACCTATAATGTGCTAAATGCTTCATCTTATTATTTCATTATTTATTTCTCACAATAGCTCTAGGAAGTATAAAATACTATCATCCTTATAGAGAAACTAAGGTTTTAAACAACTCAGATAGGATACATGGCTAATAAGTGGAATTATGCTGATATTTAAAAATTATTTATAAAGTAGCATACTTGAGTTCTACTCCCAACACCTGTATATACAATTATAGTTTCCCCTTCGGATCTCCAGCCCCTCTCTATTCAGGAGTTCATTAATCCACCTGATGAAAGTTTTAAGTAGTCCTAGGGAGAAAAATAAAAAATTATTTCTCTAGATCTGGGCTTTTGAGTCTGCCTTAAGCATTTAAACCACTGGGAGCAGAGGGCTAAATGAAATGACCTTGTGAAGTTAATTTTTAAGCTTCTTTTTCTGTTTTCTCACATAATGGCCAAGATGTCTAACTGCATCTAGGACCATGTTTCTGAGTTATTTTCTATGTTCAGTATCCAGGGGACGTTTTCCTTCTAACCTCTCTCCTTTCTTGGAAACTGAGTGATAAATTATACCCCCCTAGTTAATATCCAGAAAATATAGGAACTCAAGCACCTCAACAGCAAACCTCTAGTAACACAATTTAAAAATGGGCAAAGAACCTGACTTAGACATTTCTCAAAATAAGACATACAAATGGCCAACATGTACATTAAAAGTTGCCAAATATCGCTAATAATCAGGGAATGCAAATCAAAACCATAATGAGCTATCACTTCACACCTGTTAGAATGGCTATTATCAGAAACACAAGAGATAAGAAGTGTTGGTACGGATGCAGAGAAAAGGGAACCCTAGCGCACTGTTGGTAGGAATGTAAATTGGGACAGCCACCGTAGAAAAGAGCATGGAGGTTTCTTAAAATTAAAAATAGAACTACCTTATGACCCAGCAATTACACTTCTGGGTATCTATCCAAAGGAAATGAAACCAGCAATTCAAGGAAATATTTGCACTCCCATGATATGCAAACAACTTAAACATGTGTTGACAGGTGAATGGATAAAGAAAATGTGATCACACACACACACACACACACACACGTGTGCACATAATGGAATATTATTCAGTCTTTAAAAAGGAGGAAATCCTGTCATTTGTAATAACATGGGTGAATATGGAGGACATTATGCTAAGTGAGTTAAGCCAGATATACAGAAAGACAAATACTGCATGTTCTCACTTATATGTCTAAATCCAAAAATGTCAGATTCATATAAACAGAGGTAGAATGGTGGTTACCAGAGGCTAGGATGAGGGAGCTAGGGGAGATGTTGGTCAAAGTGTATAGCTTTAGTTATGCAAGATAAATAACTTCTAGAGATCTAATGTACAGCAAAGAGACTATAATTAATATTGTATACTTGAAATTTGCTAAAAGGGTAGATCTTACGTGTTTTCGCCACAAGAAAAAAAAAGGGTAGTTATCTGTGAGGTGATGGATATGTTAATTAGCTTAATTGTGGCAAATAGTTCACAATGTAGATTAGATCATCAAGTTGTATGCCTTAACTATATATAATTTTTCCAACTGTAGGTCAATAAAGTAGAAAAATAATAAGCAGATTTAGTTTCAATACCCAAAAATGTATACTCTGTAGATTGTTTAAGATGGAAATTATGGAGCTAGATGGGTGAGGTGAGGTCTAAGGCATTATGTTTGAATTATTCTTCCCATGGCAGAGTTGTCTGTGTGCATGGTAAGTACATTTGACATGAGATCCATCTTCTTAACAAATTTTTAATTGGACAGTGATATCACACTTTTGATTTATACAAACATGTGGTCAGTTTGATGTTCCTTCTCTTTTATTTTAATGAAAACTTCTGCCAAGTCAGATTTTCATCCATCCTGTTGTTGTTCAGTTGCCTTTTTGAATTGCAGAGTAGGAATTGATCTTTGTCCTTATTACATTTTATCTTCTGAATTTTGGTCTCGAATGTCATTCTATTAGTTTTCTTTCCAGTGAAATAGCTCCCAGCTTTATATCACCTTAAAATTTGATAAACCTATCCTCTAAGTCTTCATGCAAATCTTTAATAAATCCTGAACAGAACAGAAGCTGACAAGTTCACATAACACCAGCAATGGCTGCCATCTTGATTATCATTGATGTTCTTGTGGCATGATAATTAAATCATGTACAAATACATTCAACTCTACCTCTTTCCCACCCACAATTCTTAATTTGGCTTGTAAGATAATTATGAGAGCCTTTGTCAGATACTTGCTGAAATGAAAAAAAAAATATTCAAATGAGGCTTTTAAAAAATAATAATGCTTCAAATTAAAATTGTACCCTATCAAAGCTTGCATTTCAGAGGAAGGTGTGTTAAAGAATAAATTAAACTTATGTATTCTTTGTGATAATTATGGAGGAACATATTCAAATTATAAAGTTCAATCACTACCTTATGCAAATTTACTCCATTTATAAATATGTATAATCCCAATAACTTAATATTACTTTTCTTTTATCTTCTATCAAGAGTAACGTGTCAGAAACTGAAGAATGTAATAGAATTTTATGGATACCGTTAGGCATGGCTTGTCATTATTACTGCTGCCTTTCACAAGTGCCATATTTATTGAGGAAAATAGCTGGAACAGATATTGGCATTATCCACATTTACAAATTATTATTTCCAAATACACTCCACAACTTACGCTGCTTTGAAGCTACTTAAAATGGAAGCAAATTAAAGAAATGACCATTCTTACATATTTGCAGTTAGGTCCATCTTAGTGCTACCATTTCTTCTCTGCTCAAGAGTTAGGTAGCACTCAGCTCTTTTAGAGATACTAATGTACTTGTATGTGTATGTGTGTATGCATACACACATACTTACATACACATGTTCTACAAACAGAGACCATTTTCCCACTTCACTGATGCTTGCAATAGAAAACAACAGAAAAATCTATGAATTTAAATTTATTTTTTGATGATGCATTGTCAACAAAACTCTTACATTTTGCTTATGGGTGTTTGACCAGGAAGGAATTGGCTGTCATTAAGTTAATTGCAATGGCATATAAAATATGTGGCCAGTCTTATACACTTTACTTTTAGGCATAAATGTCTTTAATGAAAGTAGAACATTTAATTTTAAACAAATAATTGACTTGTTGGTTTTCCTCAATGGTTAAATAGCTAATAGCTTCTACTTTACCAATATCTCACAGTTATGGTTAGTTTCAAATATAGATGTCACATACTTTGAAAAATATCAAACATCATTGAAACATGTTAATATTACTATTATTATTTTTATTAAACCATACAGATTCTGATTGATAAATTCCTTTTCTTTTTCTCTTTAACCCTTTGTGTACAGTTTTCTGTAAGCACAATAAGAACACTAGTTTCTCTCCAAGTACCACACCAAAATTCTGTGTCAAATGTTTATTAATTCATTTTAATCTTTTCACTGTCCTTTAAGCTGCTAAATCTTAGATTATGAAGTGTTCATTTAATAAAATATAGTCGCAGGATGCTTCTTGTACTTAAAAGCTTCTCTTAACCTCAGCAATGTTTGGTGGCAATATATATCTGAGATTTATAATTTTTTTTTTCTTAACCTCCTGAGGTTCTTCTTTGAATCTGTCATATGCCATTATATATCTATTTTTTACTTTGTAATCTTTATGAAGTCTTAGAAGTAAAAAATTTGGCTGCCACATTTTTAAGTCTCACATCCTTTGTAGATTAACACAATTTTAAAAATTCAACTAATGCTTAGCATTGACCCTAAACCTAAGATGACAGTATGTCAGAGAGAAGTAAGGGAGAACAGCATGGAGGCCAAGAGGATGTTCAGCCCTGGTGAGGTCAGAGAAGGGCCAGGATAGGGTACCAGGATACTGCAGGGCCAAAAAGTCAACAGAAGAGCATTTCAGAATGCATGGAAGTTTGAATAGGATTAAAATTTGGAACAAAGTCAGAGGAAAGATGTTGGATAAAAGAAGAGGTGGCTGGAATTGGTGCCAGCTGAGAGAGAAGTTTCAGTTGAATAATTGAGAGAGCGTTAGAAATAAAAATTGCAAGAAAGGTGTAAAAGGGGGTGAATTTTGAGGAAGGAGAGGCACCAATAGGGAATCCGATAGAGAGATAAAGACAAGAACTGAATGGAAGCCCAGAAAAGTATCTCAGTGAAAGAGTATTTCAGACAACTAAGCATGTTTATAGAAGTTCACATGATATATCTCAAAAGAACTCACATTTATAAAAATTCCCTCTAAGATGTAGATTCCTACAGAATTTCCTAATATTCTTAATAGCACCTCCCAAAACATAAAAAATTACTGTTTTAATGTAACCTTGGATTTTTCCATTTTAATCACATTAAGTGCATGTCTGAATAGTCATCTCACGGTTGGCATGAAACTACCATGGACTTTTTTAAAGAAATCACTCTAGGTCTCTGAAAAAAACATTTTGTTGGTGAGTCAGCTAGTTGCTGCCCCAAATAGAGGTTGTTTGGTTGGACCAAGATGACACCTCACTCTTTCATTTTTTATTGCTGGGTTCTAATTTTGAGCCTGAACAGAAATTTTATGGTAAAAAAAAATTTTTTTTAGGGTAGCTTATTCCACAGTGCTAATTTCAGAGCCATAGAATTACCTCATAGTTCCAATGACGTGAGTTCAGGGCCTGGTAGAAACCACTAACAATAGTCTGTAGTTGAGATTAAATTATTTTACATGGGCTTGAATTTTAGGGAGGAGCCTTATAGAGAAAAGAATGAATAATGATGAATTTTCAGCTTCAGAAAGTAATTTAGTTGCACATGAAGATGAGAGAGAAATATAAGATTGTCTTCTTATCTCTATGTATTGAAACTGACACTGACCTTTAAAATGTACAATGAGTGTATCCATAATTCTGCTCACTCACTAATGCTATTGCTGGTTTCCTTGTACCAAGAATTTGAATTGCTATAAGGAAAAAGTCAACTTTTTTTTAAATAATTGTTTTAATTCTGGTCCTAGGTAGAACATGAATATAGGGGGGGAAATCACCTTTTTTGGCTTGGATCCATTTATAAATATGTAAATATACATATTGTAAATAACATCTTAGAGGTTCTGCATTCTACAACTAATGTTTCATGTTTGTTGCACATGTTTTAAACTTCCTGGCTATACAAATGACATCTTTTTCCATTTACTTCCTGTGAAATTTCTTAAGGATATCTTCTTAAGGATTACCTTGAGAGTTTCCAAGAAATACCATTTTAGATCCTATATGACATTTTTAGATGCGTAACTGGGAAATTGTATACCTAGGGGTTCCAAGGGCTATGCAACTTTTCCCCAACATCTTACTCGGATGTACAAAACCAAATATGAAACTTAGAGGATAAAAATGATCAAATTTACATTTATCCTTGCATTTCTTATATTTTAAATTTCTTTATTTATTTATTTTGAGAGAGAAAGAGACAGAGAATGCTAGCAGGGGAGGTGGGGAGAGAGAGAGAGTGAATCCCAACAAGGCTGTCAACACAGAGCCCGACTCAGGGCTTGAACTCATGACATGCTCACAAACCATGTTAATTGACCATGAGATCGTGACCTGAGCCAAAATCAAGTCAGACACTTAACCAACTGAGCCACTCAGGCAACCCTATCCCTGTGTTTCTATTTGCAGAGCTCCAGAGCAGACTTTGGGAACCATCACCATTGTTTCAGTACCTGATACTACTCTGTGTGTCGTTATTTGTTGTCTTTCTAGAAACTCACTTACCATTTAGAATTATCTAGTTATCCCCTATTTACCTATAAGGCTATTAAAATTAATATTTATAGGAGGTCAATATTATATAATTGAGAAAACTCTTAACTGAGTTAAAATAGCCACCTAGAGAGAAAAAAATATACTGTAATACAAATTCTACCATATAAAAATCGTATGATGGTTTGCTTTCATTTATATTCTTTTGGTCAGAAGTACCATTTCTACTAGGAATATAAAGCATTCAAACATTATAAATATCTGTATCTTTATATATCTTATGTACAGATTTTGTACATTTATAATCTGACTTTATTCAGTTCTTTTTTATGTGCTTTGAGTGTTATATGTTATATGTGTGTATAAATAGGAAAATATAAGTCATCTATATGCTTTCATCATTTTATACCCTATTTCAGAGATTAAGTGGGAAATCAGTCTAGAATATACTAGCATAGTAGTCTTCTTACCTTTATTATATGATACATTTCTAGTAGCAAAAGTGTATCATTTAGTACTTTGCATATTAATTTCCTCTGCTTGTCCTGACTGATGAAGTCCCAATAGCATGTAACTTCATCAACTGATCATATAATAAGGTATGATTTAGTGCTTGTGAGATTTTCTAATATTGTCCGTTAGAATCTCCTCAAGATACAGAATCAGAATTTCAGAGAACTTTGAGAAAGAAGTTCAAGGAATGACATTGGTCTGTTTTATCTGAAAATTTGTACTTCACAATTTTCTCCCAGTGTTGTGCCACTCAGATATTCCTGCTTACTCCAGTTTGGTTTGGTGTCCACCAAAACTGCATCAAATGTAGTTGCTGAAGCAATGCAGTAAGGCAGGAAGAAGAGAAAGAGGCTAACATATGTTAATGTCAAACAAATGCTTACAAAGAGGTAGTTGTGTCGCACAGACAGGACTCCTCTACTTTTGCCTCCCACTCTGACTAGTGGGAAAGATAAAGAAACAAGACTTTGGGAGACTTCTAGCTCAGTCTTATTAGAAACAGGTGAAAAAAGACATAGTATGAGATGTAGCCCAGACATTATGAGAAGAGGCCACCCCTTAGATCAGTATCACAGCTAGTTAATGACAGTAATGGACAATGGTCCATTGTGGTAAACTTCACTCTAATTAATGAGTCTCTACAGTGCACTTGAAGCAGAAGATTTCACAAAGTGCTCTGGGACAGCTATAACAAGAAAAAGAGATTGTAACCAACGGTTTAATTCCAATAATACTCATATAGGTCGTTAAACCACAGCAAGCTGAGGTCCTTATTCATTTAAATAAAGGGCCAAATGACACCATTTGTATTGTAACAGAATAGCTTTATCAGCTGTTATTTGGATTAATAAAGAGAAATGTTTCATATTTTGTAAACAGAGTGCTGATTCTGAATGGCTTATTTATTTATGTGAATACACCCAAGAACTGGTCTCTGCTGCGTAAGTAGCCTGACAACTTATGGCGCCTCCTTTAAACTGGAGACATATCTCCCTGAGGCCCATAGAGACAGGGAGCTGCTTCAGTGTATGGGCCTGCGGGCCATTTCAGGGACATCCAGTTGTCAGATTTTAGAGCTGAAAGGGAACAATGGTGTTATTCCAGTCCACGAGATAATGCAACTGATGTCCAGAAACATTCAATAATTCTTCAAGACTTCAGGCCATTAATCTCTTTATTCCGTATAATAAGAAGCCCTTACTGTCTGTTTTGTTGTTCCAATCCAAAACCGGATTTCCATGTCTTTAAAATGGAGAATATTGAGAATTTGACCAAAGCCATGTATTTTTCTCATTAAGGCCACACATTATAAGGGACAACTGTAGAGAGGTAAGCTGGTCCTTCTCTGGTCTCCACATATTGTAAAGAGTACACATTTTGTGCCCGTGCCCTGTTTATCCTGCACCAACAGCTGGGAACAAGCACTGGCTGCTCAGTGGGGATCTGGGGAACAGAGCTGTTCTGTTTCCAGCTGTGGGACTGGATTAACTTGTGACTTCTGGCAAATCGTTCAAGATTCTAATCTAAATTTATCTGTTTCATCACAATTTAGCCCTCAGGTATGTTCTGAGATTAAGTCAGGAGCACTTTGAATGCAATCTAGTGACAGGTGTTCTATGAAAGAATCTTATAAATATTAACTACTTAGTCATAGAAACACTTAAAGAGAATGGAAAAGGAGAAGGCACTTTCCTCCAAAGTGACAGTATGCTAATATTCCTGCATCAGTATTGTTCAGAACATCACACTGAATGTGTTAGTAGCTATTTGGTACATTTACCACTGGGAATGTCAAGTACAGAGTTATTTATCCATTTGGCATGCAGTGAATATATATGAAGGCAACTGCCAAGACCAAGAATTAATCACAAGTTATTAATCAACTTGGAAAATATAAACATACAAGTTTCAGAAAGGCAAAACACTTGGAACATGAAACATTTTTATGGCCTAATGACTTAGAAAGCCAGCATTATGTTTATAATAAACAATACAAGACCTCAACTTTGTAAAACTCAAAATACTATTTTGAGTTACCTTAGGTGATAGCACAGATTCTGAAACCAAGCTTAATTTTATAGCACTTTAGTTTTCTCAGTATGTTATGTTTCACTTTTCAGGGGAGCAGTAGAGACATTGCAAAATAAATGTGATGCAACAATTCTAAGAAAGTTGGAAATTTCTCTTTTATATAAGCAAATGGTACAGTACTCTTATTTCTAAATATCTGGCATAACAGTATTCAGAGTAGTTCTTGAATTTTCTAGAAATAACTTAGAACTGACTTTTCCTAATTTTCCTTAAAAACCAGTAAACTTGTACTTGGATATTTTTTTCATGAATAGTTATAGATACATTTGACATCTATTTGACATTTTTAACTTGTTCAGCGAATCACATACATGCATGTGACATGCATATATCTGTGTTTTTATTGTACTTTTAAAATTCTTAACAGTACACAACATATGCTGTGACCACTATGTTGTTATTTGTCATTTGTGATTCAAAAATAACTAAACTATGCACACCTGAACACTAGCAAGGAGAGTTTTTAGTATTTTCAATGTCAGAGATATTAAGGGACCATGAAAAAGAATATCTAAAAGTACATTTAATGCCTCATATGCACATAAAATTCACTAATATAAACACACACCATTTATATGCATTCAATAATAATAATATTATATTCATTAATAATGCCACTTAAGAACATTAACTCCAGGGCGCCTGGGTAGCTCGGTCAGTTATGTGTCTGACTCTTGATTTCAGCTCAGGTCATGATCTCACAATTTGTGGGATTGAACCCTGCGTCAGGCTCTGCGTTGACAGTGTGGAGCCTGCTTAGGATTCTCTCTGTCTGTCTCTCTGCCCCTCCCCTGCACGTACTCACTCCCTCTCTCTCATTCGCAAAATAAACACATTTTTAAAAACTTAAAAAAAAGGAGCATTAACCCCAGAAAATATCATGAAAAGAGCAAAATACCATCGAAGAAAACAGTGCCATACTTTCTGCCATACTGAAGCCTGTCACTGCACACTCTCCATTGGCCATGTGTTTTATACAATGTTCCACACCTTTTCAAAAAACACTTTAATAGCATGCATTTAAATCATGTTTAAATTTAAATTAAACACTTCAATTGTGTACTTATTCGATCATGTTTATAGTTTATCTTTGAGAGAATTTGAAGGTCTTATAAATACAGCCTAACCAAAATCTGTACACTGAGAGGAAAAGACAAGAGCTAATTAGCAAAAAGTTAGACAAGGACAAAAATAGTGAGAATGCCTATTTTGAGAGAAGCAACTGCATTTTGAACGAAAACCTCTCTGAGAAATCTGAAAGCCTATTTTATTTACTCAAGAAACATTTGAGTGCCTGTTTTATGTGAGGTACCATGGAAGTTGACTTCAGTCAGGTTTCCCTAAAAGGAGAATCTAAGATGGAGTTCTTGTGTAAGTGATTTTCAGAAGAGACCTGTAAGAGTGAGGGAAGCGGAAAAAGGAAGAAGAAGACCACAGGCAAAAATGTGATTTCAGAAGTCTACTCTTAGCCAGACCCCGCCAGGTATCCTGGAGCCCAGAGAATTTATCCCTACATTGGAGTATGGGGTGAGGCTTGGATACCCACCGACCATACTAGGTGGGGAGAGGGGAAGGAACTTCTGAGGTACCTCCAGGCAAGGCAGTTCCTGTAGACTAAGGCAAACCTCTGGAGAAGAACACAGACTGAAGCCATTAGCAGCCAGCATCCGTGGTAGCTGGGCACCAACTCTGCCACCACCTACATCTGTACCAGAGGTGGAATAAACATCATCCTTAACATTACCAGTGCAGGGCCCTTCATGGTTTTTGAAGAGAAGGGAAGACATAATGAAAATGCTGATTAATAATAACCTCACCATGAGAGAGAGACAGATAGAGAGTGTGAATGTGTGTTTTATATTGGAGCAAGTGATAGAACTATTTTTTTAGTCTGATCAATAAGTAATAAAAGGCTAAACTCAGGTGATGCTTATAAAAATAATGTGAAATGACCAGATGGGACAGATATCAAAGAAACAGAATGAGCAGAGACAAGGCAATAGAATTAAGTATCAAAAGTGGTGACTAAAGTATCAAATCTGAAATGGTGATAGTGCCATTAACCAAAGTAGAAAATACTAGAGGAAAACATTCTTTTGGAGATGAGTCAGTGTCAAGCCTACAGCATTAGAGTAGCCAAAAGGATCTGCAAATGGAAATGTACCAGCTCCTTAAAACCTGGATTGAGATCATAAGGAAGAAGACAGAGTTTTCTGTTAAGAAGTCGTCGGTTTATAGGTGATAATTGAAGCCACCAGGCTAGATAGGATGGCCAAGGGAGAGACTGTAGGAAGAAAAGAACTGAGGACAGAACCTTGAAATTAAGGTAAATTTATATATAGGGGTGAGTGGAGGTGAATGAGAAAGTTAAAAGTACATTTGACCCTTGAACAACATGGGTTTGAACTGTGCAGGTCCACTTAATTACATTGATTTTTGATAAATACGGTCCTGTGAATGTATTTTTTCTTCCTCATGATTTTCTTAATGATATTTTCTTTTCTCTGGTTTTATTATAAGAATATAGTATATAAAACATATAAAATATGTGTTAATCGACTATTGTTATAAGTAAGCCTTTTGGTCAATAGTAGGCTATTAGTAGTTAAGTTTTGGGGGGAGTCAAAAGATACACAGATTTCAACTGTGCAGGGGTCAGCACCCCTAACCCCTGAGTTGTTCAAGGGTCAACTGTATAGAGAAATGGAATAAGAGAACAGTTTTGAAAGGAAGGGGATAGCCAACTGATTAGAAATGTTTCAGAGACATTAGGGAGGATGGGGTCTGAGGAAAAGCTTTTGGTGATCTGGAACAAGGCTGGTTTTGAGAGTAGCTGTGCTGTGCAGAATCAGATATGAAATTTTATGGGTCTTGAAAGTATAGTAGTTATTGAGAAAGGAAATTATCGACTATTCTTTTCAGAAGCTGAGGAATAAAGAGGGATGGCTTAAGATCACATCTGGAGAGGTCAAGGAAAAGCTTTTGTTGTCATTTTGTTTCATTTTATTTTCTAATTGAGTACACTTACAAAATGAGGCAAGGAAATCAACAAATAGGGAGAAATTGAAGTTGCAAGCAACATGAAACAATAATAAATAAAAGACAAGACCCAAGTGTGAATATGAGTAAGCACCTCTACGTTGAGGACACATTGGAAGACAGGAGGGGCACGGATGCTCTCTTCGGGGACAGAGTAGGAGTCAAGGCACTATGCATGTATATCTCATACAGAAGGAATTTTTCAGCATAGATATGACTTAATAAAACATAAGTGGCATTGGTCTCAAGATTGTTCATCGTTTTCAGGCAAGTAACATTATAACTACTTTTTTCCTTCATGGACAGCAGGCCCAACTCACTCAAGTAAAAGCAGCTAGAAATATAGAAATAGAGGAAGCCAAACTGAAAAGGTGGAAGGGAGGCGGGGCATTGGAGAAGAAAAGATCTATTATTGTAATTTCAGAATTTTGCTAGATTCTTAAGCATCTGGTGAAGTATAGGCATTTCATTTAACCTTTCTATCTGTGTTTTCTTTCCTTTGTAAATTACCCACGGTATCTTACAAGAGCTTCTGTTATCAGCCATTTGTCTGAATTCATTTACTTTGTTTTAGAAATCCATTTTGCTAGAATACAATTCTAACTTCTTAGAAGATTTTGCTTTATTGGTATAATGGAAATGATGTCGGAGTAAAATGTTGCCAAAATTAAATTGTTCTTATTTTTATTTCTTTTGGCAATTTTTCACTTTTTATATCTCTGTACACATTCTATAAGGTGTCATTTATTTTTTTCTCAAATGATATAAAATTTCTGAAACATGCTAATTAAGTATAATTCCCAAGCTAGGAAATGTCAAGGGACTGATTTACTGTATAAGTAGTACTGCCTCTGTCTTTTTATCAATAAATCCTTGGGTCTATGGTTATAAATTTTTGTGTACTATACTGCTAACTTACTATGGGCTTAAAATAATTTTCAATGGGAGCTGATGGAAATGAATATGATGTATTTCTTTGAAGTTGTTGCCATAGAGATAAAACCCTTTCAAAGTAAAACGGAGATGGCATAAAAATTACTAATTCAAAAGGAGTTATGCTTCTAATTTAATGTTGAGAATGGTGCACTAGTCCCTTTTTTGTTTTGTCAAAATTGCATGACTTGAGAGTGTCTAATATACTTTCATTAGGTAATTTCTCATATGAGAAAAACTAAAGCAATGAATGAAATAGGTAAATTCCCCACACCCCACATGGGATGACACTTTCATTTTTAATCTTTTATATGTAAGACTTAACAACAATCCTAAAGATCTCCCTCATGCTCCACCTCTATACTCCTATATATCTTGCTTTTTAACGTCAAGACTAATTACTTATAATGGGTTTTCTTAAAAACAAACTATTTACTTTCTTTTTCTGTCACATTATCTCTAACAATTAGACACATTTTCTAACAATAACAGGATTACAAAGATAAACAAATCTATGAAACTTTCTCAAATCTTAACTACTCTTCCTGTTCAGATTTTGAAAGTCTTATAGACTTACCTTGAAATATCAAATTAGGACACTCTTAGAAAATATTCTATGACTTAGAATTAATTGTTTTATTTAACCCCATTTTGATTCTGTTACAAAAATGTCAGCATTGTCACTTTCTGGAAACACTGGAATGAGCTAAACCAACACTAAGACAGATGATTAATTAGGTGGGGAAATGTCAGTCAATGAAACAAGACTGCCATCAGACAATGTGCCTACATCCCTGCATGGGAGAACTACATGATGGAGAAAGAGGAGAAAGGGACAAGATCAGAGAAAATAGACAGCCCTATCTGCATTTTCCTAAAAACTAACCCCACATTTGCTTTTTATTTTCTTTTTATTTTTTATTTATTTATTTTTTTTTTGAGAGAGAGAGAGATAGAGAGAGTGGGCGGGGGGTGGGGGCAGAGAGAGGAAGGGAGAGAATCCCTGATGCAGGACTCGATCCCACAAACCGTGAGATCATGACCTGAGCTGAAACCAAGAGTTGGACGTCCAACCGACTGAGCCACCCAGGTGTCCCTATATTTGCTTTCTTTTTTTTTTTTTAATTTTTTTATTCATTTTTTGAGAGAGATAGAGAGAGAACGAGCAGAGGAGGGGCAGGAAGAGGAAGGGAGAGAATCCCTAGCAGGCTCCACACTGTCAGCACGGAGCCCAATGCAAGACTCAAACTCACAAACCATGAGATCATGACCTGAGCTGAAACCAAGAGTTGGATGCTTAACCAACTGAGCCACCCAGGCGGCCCTGTATTTCCTTTCTTTTAAAGCCTAGACCACTTTTCACCTAGTCAAAAGAATTTAAAGGAAATAGAAGAATTGAGAGGATTGTCCCATAAAAGAGATAGGAGTTAATAAACCACAGGTGCTGTGTAATACAATTGCTATTCAAGTCTGGTACTCAGACAAGGTGATCCTGGACCATGATAAGTACAGAAATTGAAAATACATGTTCAGAAACTTTTATAGCAATTTAATATTGCTGTGTATTCCAGTGATTATTGGACTCATCCAGTAGGCTAGATGTGAGTTGTTGAAGCACATGGAATCACAAGGGTGCTAACTGCCTATAAGTCATAAACAATAGGGCCTTAGCAAAACATGTGACATTTTGAGGTTAGTTTGTAAACTGTAATCCACAAAAAAATCTGAGAAAATGTAATCATTTATTTTTATAGATTATTATTTTTAATTATTTTAAGTTTTAGTCAAGTTAGGGAAGTAAAATTTGTATTGTTTATTTTTAACCCCAACCAACTAATGGCAAAACAAGCTTCACAGGAGTTTTTGACACATCTTTTCATCAGAAATAAACTAACTGGTGACCATGAAAGTGATTGCAAAGAAATAAAGATCAAAAGAATTGATATTAGTCTTACTAGGAAATATGATCATTCATATATTGAGTTCAGTTCATTGATGGTGAAGTTTTAAGCATAGCATGTTATTTGCAGAGATGAACTGTCTAATGAAGCAATGAAATCATCAAAATGTAGCAACATTTACACATAAAACATTAATAAGTTCAAAAGCAAAAGAATTTGGAAAGAATGAACTTTGATATAAAAAGCCAAGTGAAGCAAATGCTCAGTACTTGATATTCAAACATTAGTGCCTTGAAGATGTCTTCTAAAGTAGTACTTTAGATTGCTGAGACAAAAACATACAATTGCTGAGGCATCAGTGAAAGATGACATCAAAGACATTTGCTTGGAAATATTGAGTGAATATGTCAAGGATTACATGGGTTGACATGTTGTTGTTTTTTTAAGTAGCTAATATCAATTCAAAGAACAAATAAAACCAGCAAAATATTTTTACTACATCCTGACAAATGCATACATAATACGTGGCAGTTCTTTTGGTATATGTATAATTGTAGATGATGGGGATACAAGGAAGAATCTTTTTCTTCAGCTTATTTGTCAACAAGTATGACTACTTCTGAGCTGTAGAAAAATAATGAAGGATGACATTGTCAACAAATATGGTCTAGAGTTCAATTTTTGTACAGGAGTGTGTTTTGACAACACAGATGCAGTGATGGGGAGTATTCCAGAGTGGTTATCCTGATTAGGGAGCTTGCAGTAGAATGTAAACCGACACATTGCTTCGTTCATCAGGAAAATCTTGCCAACAAATAAATATCAGCTAAACAAAACAATAGGCCTAACGACATAGTAAAAACTGTTAACTTATAAAGATGAATATGTTAAATTTGAGATTTTTTTTAAATTTTGAGATAGTGTGGAAAATGGTCAAAACAACTATTCTTGCATAGTGAGTTATGGTTATTGAGGAGAAAAAGGTTGTCAAGTAGGCTAGACTTGTAGAATCAACTCACTGTTACTGCAAGTTAAGAAACCAATGGCTCAATATCACTTATGAGGGAAATGCAAATCAAAATCACAATGAGACATCACCTCATACCTGTTAAAAGTGACTCTCATCAAAAAAGAGAGAGGGGGGCACCTGGGTGGCTCAGTCGGTTAAGCATCCGACTTTGGCTCAGATCATGATCTCGAAGTTTGTGAGTATGAGCCCCACATTGGGCTCTGTGCTGACAGCTCGGAGCCTGGGGCTTGCTTCAGATTCTGTGTCTCCCTCTCTCTCTCCTGCTACCCTGCTCATGCTGTGTCTCTCTCTGTTTCACAAAAATAAATAAATGTTTAAAAACATTTTTTTAGAGAGAGAGAGAGAGAGAGAGAGAGAGAGATAACAAGTGTTGGTGAGGATACTGAGGAAAGTGAACCCGTATGTGTTATTTGTGGGAATGTATATTGATACAACCATCACAGGTTCCTCAAAAAATTAAAAATAGAACTACCATTTGAGCCAGCAACCCCACTTCTGGGCATATATATCCACAGGAAATGAAGACAGTATATTGAAAAGGTACCTACTACACTGCCATGTTCATTGTTGCATTATTCACAACAGCCAAGATACAGAAACAACTTAAGTGTCCATCAACAAATGAATGGATAAAGAAGATGTGGTGTATATATACAAGGAGATACTAGTCAGCCACAAGAAAGGAGGAAATCTTTATTTAGGACAACATGGATGGACCTTGAGGGCATTTTGCTAGGTGAAATAAGTTGCCACAGGGAAAAGGTAAATACTGTATGATATGACTTATACATGGAATCTGAAAAAGCTAAATTCATAGAAACAGACTAGAACAGTGGTTACCATGGACTGTGGGGTAGGGTCAGTAAGAGAAAAAAGAAGAAACCAGTTACTTCTCACCTTTAAAAAATGTAATTTGGACCATTTGAGAAACTTGCTTATTTGCCTATATTCAGTATTTTTTTAAGTTTACGTATGTATTTTGAGATGGGGGAGTGGGGAGGAGTGCAGAGAGAGAGAGAATCCCAAGCAGGCTCCACACTGTTAGCTCAGAGCCTGAATGGAGCTCTAACCCACAAACCATGAGATCATGACCTGGGCCAAAATCAGGAGTCTGACGCTCAACCAACTGAGCTACCCAGGCGTCCCTTCAGTATTTTTAATAATATCAATACTTCCATGCAAAGGAAGAATGTAGTGTATTTTCCAATGGCAGAAGAAAACTGAAGAGGAACAAGTGAAGTTTCTACAGATTGTTACAATATGTTCCCATAGTTTTACAACCATTATTAAAGAAATGTGATGCTGTTCTACATCAGTGCAACTTACCATCAAATATTTTTAACATTTGATAGAAGGTTTTGAATTTTATTTTCCATCAGAAGAAGATTCATGTATAAAAAATGAATATTCATATATAAGAATTCCATGATGCCAAATTCGCTTCTTTCATTGAAAAATAATTTAAACTAAGCCAAAATTTATAGGGTAGATTGCTGGACCTGGCTATTGATGAAAGATTAAAAATGAATTTTGAAAAAGCAGCATCATTTCATTTTTTTTAATAAAAGTTGTAAAGAATATTCTTCTTAGTTTGCTGAAGCCAGTTTGGAATCTCTTATTTCATTCTTATTAACATACCTCCATTAAACTGATTTCTATACTGGATATCAGTAAAACAAAACAATGAAGCACTTTAGATAAGTTATGCCTTATGAGTAGCATTGCCATTTCAACTTACGTTAAATATAACAAACAAGAATCAAGCTTTAGTATAAAGTTGTTATACTAAAACTTTAAATACTGATATAATAGTTTCCTTTGTCTAAAAGAGTTTATAAGCACTGAGTATGGGGAATTACTATTTCACTCGTAACTTTTGTTTCATTATAATGGCAAAGGACTAAAAGTTCCAAGCATAATAGTGAATCATTATTATCAGCATATATACACACTTTGAACAATGTGTACAGTTTTATAATTTTTACTTTTTTCTCTGTTGTTTTTTTGATTATATTTATTAAAGTATTTTTATGTCTATTGAATCCAATAGTAAACATGTCCTTATTTCACTTTTTTCCAGTAATTTGGTTTTATTACATTTCATAAAAGTACCAGTCTGTAACAAATTGGAATTTTCCACCATAGAGTTAGAGAAGTACTGATTTAGTGAGTTACCTTGACTTTAGGCTAAAACTGTAACAAAAACTTTACCGCCATCAGAAAAATTTCTTTTATTCAGCTATTGCTAATTAAGCACTTAAAATAGTTTACCCTTGTAATAATTAAGAGAAATGTGCACTTAGCCAGTTTAACGTGTTTTACTGTGTGCTCTGCTTTATTCCTGGCTACCTATGTTAGTTCTTCTGGAATCTATATTCAGGTCAAGACAAGCAGGGGAGCTAAATGGAAGTTAATTTTTTTGAATGGAATATCTGAAAAAATATTCTAAGAGGAAGGAGGACTCTCCTTTCTCATTCTTGGTTTTCTCCTTAGGAAGGAAAAGATAAAATGGAATGAATGGGTAAAGTGTGAACAATAGTCTGACTTACCTTTGTAAGATTATGAGGATCCATTTTACACAAAGAGTTTAAACACCCTAGAGCTCAGCAAAAAAGCAATTATGTATTGGATTTAGGTGCTTGGAAAGGCAAGAAAGATACAGTTAAAGGTATCCAGGTAAGGATCTATAAGGATAACTAACTTTATAGCTGAGCTTTGGTTCACGCTAGCCGGTTTTCTTTAGGTAAGGTGAATATGCCTAATTCTGGCGTGGCTATACCTGACTTGTTCACAAAACTGCAAAATTTGGGGGCATCTCATCACTTGTTGGTGTGTTACACTAATAATATATATATATGCAATAGTATAGGAATAAAAATAATATACAATAGCACTGCTAGGAATTTATCCAAGGGATACAGGAGTACTGATGCATAGGGGCACTTGTACCCCAATGTTTATAGCAGCACTCTCAACAATAGCCAAATTATGGAAAGAGCCTAAATGTCCATCCACTGATGAATGGATAAAGAAATTGTGGTTTATATACACAATGGAATACTACGTGGCAGTGAGAAAGAATGAAATATGGCCTTTTGTAGCAACGTGGATGGAACTGGAGAGTGTGATGCTAAGTGAAATAAGCCATACAGAGAAAGACAGATACCATATGGTTTCACTCTTATGTGGATCCTGAGAAACTTAACAGAAACCCATGGGGGAGGGGAAGGAAAAAAAAAAAAAAAGAGGTTAGAGTGGGAGAGAGCCAAAGCATAAGAGACTGTTAAAAACTGAGAACAAACTGAGGGTTGATGGGGGGTGGGAGGGGGGGGAGGGTGGGTGATGGGTATTGAGGAGGGCACCTTTTGGGATGAGCACTGGGTGTTGTATGGAAACCAATTTGACAATAAATTTCATATAAAAAAAAGACTAAAAAAAATAATAATATACATAGTAATTCTATATTATCCTGGTTACAACATCCTTTTCTGTTAATGGTTATTATCTACATTTTTCAGAAAAGGACACTGAGGCTTAAAGAAGTTAAAGAGCAAGCTAAAGAGTCACTGAGCAAGAAATTGGTAGAGCTGGGTTCTAACCGAAGTCCATTGCCAAATTCTGTTCCATAATCACCATGTTTTTCAAACTGTGTGTTATGATCCATTAGCAGGTCAGAAATCAACTTAATAGAACATAATAAAACTTTCTTTTAATGTTTTTTTTTTTAATGTTTTTTTATTATTGAGAGACAGAGAGAGGCAGAGCATGAGCAGGGGAGGGGCAGAGAGAGGAGGAGACACAGAATCCGAAGCAGGCTCCAGGCTCTGAGCGGTCAGCACAGAGCCGACGCGGGCTTGAACTCACAAACCATGAGATCATGACCTGAGCCCAGTTCGTGAGTTCGAGCCCCGCATCGGGCTCTGTGCTAATAGCTCGGAGCCTGGAGCCTGCTTCAGATTCTGTGTCTCCCTCTCTATCTGCCCCTCCTCCGTGCTCTTTCACTCTCTCTCTCTCTCAAAAAAAATTAACATTAAAAAATTTTAAGAAATAAAAAACAAACTGGTTTAACCAATGTAATGGAAAATGAATGACATCAGATGATACTCATTTTGTACCTGATACTGGTACAAAAGCTTCTCTGCCTCTTTGTCTCTGCCCGGGCCTCTGTCCGGGGCTGTCTTGAATTATTTCCCTACTAACACCTTCAACTTTCCTTCTCGCCCCTGACCTACAACTTGTGCACATGAATGCTAGTTGGTGGGGGGAAGTGTTCCTCTGGCCACAGAATGGCCTCGGTGGTGGTAGCCAAAGCAACCCAAAGACTGCCAGCGGAAGGAGGGCCATTCACCGTTTGATGGGAATCTGGTTGCTTGAACTTTTTATTAATAAAATGTCAACCTCTGCATCACTTCAGCAACACAAACCCTCAAAGGTCATGGGTTCTGGAGTCATGCAGACTTCCGGGTAAGTCCCGGTTCTGTGACCCAGGGAATGTTATCCATCCTCTCTGAGACTCAGTTTCTTCAGCTATACAGTGGAAATGACACTGCCTAACCTGAAGTGATGATTAGAAAAACGTGTGAGGAACATAGCCGATACAGGCCTGTCACATGGCAGCTTTTCCATAACTACTAATTGTGATATCATACTTATAACATTAATTTCCAAGTATTTGAGCACAATGAAATCTGTTCATATTAAAACCATGGAAAAGATTTAATAGTTCTTTTAGCATCCCAGACGCTTTCGTGGATTTGTCACTTACCACAGTTGCCCTGAAGAAGTTCAACGAATCAACAGGTGTTTGGGGGCTGAAATCCAGCCTGTGGCCCACTAACCAACTGTGTGCCCCCTTGTTTGGCTGCAGCCACCAGGAAGAAGGGGGTCTTGCTCTTATGAGCACAAAAGTACCATACCAGCTAACTGGTGGCCCCATCTCCTGGGTTATCAAAGTCAGTCAGCACTATCCTATGGGAGCTTGGAAGTGCTATCTCTGGTAGATTTTTTCCATTTAATGAAGTGCTAGATGAATAAACTTTTACTGTAATTGGCTCCCCCCAAAACATTTGTACTTCTAATAGTATTATAGAACCATTTCGGGAGGTTCTTCTCTTTGTTCTCATACAGACACATGTAAAATTAAGGACATCAAGACTAAACTATTTATAGCATAGGTTGACAAAGTATTTTCTGAAATGTTTTATGGACAGCAGATGTTTCATAAGGATTCTTCATTATTTCTCTTTCCATTCCTTGATGTTATAAAATATGACAGAAGGCTTTTTTAAGGTCACCATATATCTGGGGTATTGAACACAGATACTCTGTTTCAAAGCTCTAAGAGACTGATACTTTGGGTCAGTAGACCCAGATTGAATTTCAGCTTGCTCGGTTTTCATTTTAAACTCCATTTCAAAATATTTGCCATTATTATGTTATTAGAAAGACTACTAATGTTTTGTGTAACTGCAAGTCCTTTATGATCCCCAATTAGGTGTTTTAAAATTTAGCTGCATGCGTTGAAATATCGGAAGTGGGTTATGCTGTTACAACACTTACCATATGTTAATAACTGAATTGGCATTTTACAGGATAATGTTTTTCTAGTAGATAAAAATAAAATGGTGCTAAATTCCTGAATTCCTTGGGCCATTAGTTCTTTTCCTGGGTGAAAGACTTGAGCAACATTAGACTCCAATATACAAAACCTGAAGAAAACGGTGAAGATTTTATCTTATAATATAATAGTATTTTTTACTTTTTGTACTTCTGTATTTTACTACTTTGGAAATATTTTCCTTTGGAAATATTATCTACACACACACACCTATAACACACACACACTCCCAACAAAAATAGATCTTAAAAACAACACTGAGTACAAAAATATTGTGAAAGGGTACATACAGAAATAGTTTTTTAAAATTTCAAAATATGACACTCTGTATATATATATATATATATATATATATATATATATATATGCATATGTATGCAAATTTTAAAGAATACATGGACCAGAAATATAACATCAGACTCATGAGAGTAGTTACACCTTGGGAGTAGTGAGGGAAACAGGACTAGAGGTAGCCTAAAAGCACTTCCATTTAATGTTAATCTGTAACATTTTGTTTATTTTTAAAAAGATTTAAATAAATTATTATAAAATATTACCAGGTGTTAATTCTATATTATGGGGGGAAGTAATCATTTGTTATGTTACTCTTTTTATATATCTAGTTTTTAAAAATTCTCAGTAAAATAATTTCAGAGTACTTATGAAGGTTTTATCTTGTGTTCCCTACAACAACAATATTAAAAGAAATAACAATTAAAACATCACCAGATCCTAAAGAACTTTCAAGATATAGTCAATCCCACAGTTTAGGTCTTGATCTCTAAAAGTATAGTAATGAATGAAATCACACTCTTTTTCTCATTAGTGCAAGCTCCTTATTTGTCTAGTATCTTTTCAAAAAGTTAATTCCATTTTGTTAGCTCAGTCCAAAAATAAGAACAAATATTTATTAAGCACTTAGTTTTCAATTGTAGACATTGAAAATAGAACAATGAAAACTATAAACTGGGAGTCAGCAAACCATGGCCCTTGGTCCAAATCTGACCCACCATATGTTTTTGTAAACATATACTCATTTCCTTACATACTTTCTATGGCTGCTCTACAACAACAGAGTTGAGTATTGTGACAGACTAAAATATTTACTATCTTACCCTTTACAGGAAAAATTGCCAACTGCTGCAATAGAAAAAAAAGTTCTGCCCTCATGGAGCTTAAAGTCTATTACAGAGATAGACAGCAACAAGCTAAGTAAGTTTTGGTCAACGGTGATAGATGCAACCAAAAGTAAGAAAACAGAAGGGGATAGGGAATATTGTTAGGAAGTCAGAGAAAGCTGTGTTGCAAAGATGACCTGTGAACAGAGATCTAAAAGAGGTGAAGGAGCAGGCTCTGTGGAAATCTGGATGAAGCAGCAAGTACAAGAGCCTGAGGTGGAAATTTCAAGGAACTACAGGAAACCGGTGAGGCTAGAATGGTATGAGAGGGGAGAGGAGGTAGAATCTATTGGGCCTTGTTGAGCAGAACACTGCAGACCCTAGTTTGGTCTTTGTGAAGTTTAAATTTGAGTAGGAGCCCTAGTTTGTCCTTTGTGAAATCTGAATATTCATGGAATGAATAAGCCATAGGAATAAAAGGTACAGCACAAGAATATAGTCAGTGGTTGTAATAGTGTTGCATGGTGACTGATGGTAGCTACAATTGTAGTGAGCATAGCCTAATGTATGGAGATGTTGCATCAGGATACTCTACACCTGAAACCAATGTAACATGTGTCAACTCTATTCAAATAAAAAAAGTCAAGATACAATATTAATTTCATTTAGAGGTTAAGGCCAAAACTAGAAATCCTTAGGCAAAATGTTGTTTACATTTGAAAACTTCAGTTCCAACCTTGCCAGGAATCCTACCAATCCTCACCAATGCTCAGGGGAGAAGAGAACTAGGTATCTGATGACTGCTTATTACCACTATTTCTGTAGACATATCTTACCCATAAGTCAACCATGTTCACATGCTAGTGTTAACACATTCTGTATGAGGTTTTATTTTAGACCACTAGGTTGACCCCAATACTGATTTTTAAAAGGAGTCTTTGGGATATATTTTTCCTTCATATTTTCTAAGAATGTGATTGATTTACAACCTCTCCATCTGAATATGTTAGACTACCTTCTCCATGCCCCCATGGGGTTTAACCTCTCGGGGAAAGCTTGGAACTTTCTGTACAGAAGAATGGGTAGGCATTTATGGAGAACTTACTCCATGCCAGGTACTGTCACAGCCTTCAGGGAATTACAGTCCGATAATGATGAAAAATTATAGACAGTTTTTTTCCAACTTAGATATTTCTCTTGAAGTAACTACTTCTCAGGTGTTCATATTTTCCAGCCCACTGTTTTTAGGTAGGTATCTCTTTACTCTTTTTTTTTTAAGGTGGGTGCAGCTAAGGCTGAGAGATTAGCTCATAAATAAAAGGGAAGGTACTAGTGACCAGGTCCCTGGCTTCTCAAACAGTGCCTACTGTTTTCCATCCTATTATTGTTGTTAAGGCAATGATCAATTATTCTTGTCATAAATACATAAGATTTAGAATCTATATTTACCTTGATATATGCCTTTCTATATAATATAAAATATGACCATGGACAAAAAGTACACTACATATTTAAAGTATGCCAAAATAGAAATACTGCTACTCTTATAATCCAAAGCCATTTATGTCCAAATTTTATGCAACTTCCAAATCTTGAAAATAATGGTTAATTATTCTCTTTTCTTGGATCTCTTTAAGCAACCTTATTTTTGTGTGTGAAAAAAAAAACTTATACAGTAGGAAGAAGAGAAATGTTCTAATACTAGATTATAAGCCCCTCAAGGGCAGAATCTGTGTCTAATTTTCTCTTTATTTTTTTGTGTTCTACATTTTATTTTTTTATGAATGTAATTTATTGTCAAATTGGCTTACATACAACACCCAGTGCTCATCCCAACAAGTGCCTTCCTCAATGCCCATCACCCATTTTCCCTCTCCCCCCCATCCACCCTTAGTTTGTTCTCTGTATTTAAGAGACTCTTGTGGTTTGCCTCCCTCGCTATCTGTAATATAGGAAGCACTGTAAGTAATAAGTAATGAAAATATAAATGCTTACTATTGATATAAGATTATCTGTTTATTCTCTCACTCCTTTGTGTTTTTCATTAGCAGTTCATTTCTCATTAAGGTAGTAAAAAAATCAGTAGTTTTCATCATTTACAACATTAATTCTTTTGCAGTTTTAGTTATTGATGTTTCTGAAGGATTTAAAGTAAGGTTCTGTCTTCAGGAGCCCAAACATCCAACTGGACCTATGAACATTACCACATAATTTTATGTTTAGAATCACAAATACAAAGTGATCGGATTTTTCTCTTTGCCTCTGGAGATCTTGATATCAAATAGTCACCATCTACATGTGTTCTGTCCTTTGAATGGACTTAACTCCTATTTCTTCATGATGATTTTATCTAAATAATCAGATAAAAATACTTTATTATATATAAGTAAAAGATAATGACATAACTACTTAAATTTCTACTTTGTTTCCCCAGCTGTTGATTTCTCAACCATAATCCCACATTAAGGGATTTTTATCTTTTGTTAGCCTCTCAGGATTCATTTGTAAAGTCGTTGGAACCTCTGGTCATCTGTTACTATAGGGCATCTTTGTAGCTTTGATTCTATGTTTTAAAAGCTGTGCAAACTATGACATTATTTCCCAGTAAAGACTCTAAGTTATTCGTTGATCATAATATAAAAGAGATTATAAACTACATTTGCATATTTCTAGGTATTAGTTTAAATATCCTCTTTTATTTTTTTCCTGTAAGGTCTTTCACTTGAGTTAGGCCAGCTAACTGACATATTGCTCATTAATCATACACATTAACTGGAGTAGTTAAAGCTTTAAAATCCAACGTACCATTCTGTCCACAGGGACTAGTTCTTGTTTTCTAAATGTGATGACATATGCTTCAGACACTGCTAATTAGGTCTTTCCCTTGAAAATTCATCCTGACATGTTTCGAGAACATTTTTCCCCTTGAGTATGAGTTCATTAAATTATTAATATCCTTGTATAAGTCTTCCAGGATTACTTACACAATGCAGCTTTCTCTATTTTAAAGCCATAGTTCACAGTGAAAGATAAAATAGGTCTCACTTCCTCATATATCTTCTTTTCTAGTCAACAACAATGGATTGGGTAAATATCAGAGAGTAATAGGTATTATATTCAGTAACATAAAATGTTAATGGAAGGTAATAAATAGTTTGTACATGTAAATGGAAATGTGTATTAGTCAGGTTCTCCAGAGAAACAAAATCAACAGGATGTGTATACATAGAGTTATTTTAAGTAATTGTCTCAGACAGTTATGGAGGCTTACTAAATTCAAAGTCTGTGGAGTAGGCAGGTGGACTGGACACCCAAATCTTTGCAAATCCAAAGGCAGTCTGCTGGCGGAACTCTTTCTGGCTTGGAAGAGATCAGTCTTTGTTCTATCCAGACCTTCAACTGATTGGAAAAGTCTCACTCAAATTATGGAAGACATTCTACTTTATTCAAAGTCCACTGATTCAAATGTTAATCTCACCAAAAAAAAAAAAAACACCTTTACAAAAACAGAATAATGTTTGACCAAGTACATGGACACCATGGTCCAGTCAATTTGACACATAAAATTAACCATCACAAGATGCTATATAGATAATCAACTCCTGGTTATCTGCACAAATGGAAGGAGATATTTCCATAAGCAATCTAAGTCAGATAACCTAAAATCAGCTGTGTTCAGCCCCTGTATTAAATGATGACTTTATAGTAGTATTACCTTCCTGCCTATTATATAGATAGGCAGGTACTTAGATCAACCTCTATTATGTGACTTTTTTAAAACAAAACTTCCAGTAGCTTCCCATTATAATCAAAACAATAAAACTTGGAGCCCCTCATCATAATCTATGAGTTCCATCGTAATCTGGCCTGCCTACCACCTTCCCACTGACTTGCTCCTCTCTAGCCGCCTGTGTTTCTTGCCGTTCCTTGAACAAGCCATACTCTGGGCTCACTTCTTGCTGCTCTCGCTGCTGGATTTTCTTTCTCAGACCTTGCATGGCCCAGGGATTCACTTGGCTCAGCTGTCTGATTTTTCTATCTGAAACTGCACACCTTCCTGTATAACTTTATACAGTTTACCCTGCTTTATTTTTTCATAATGCTTATTGCTATCCAAAATTCATGTCTTTATTTGTTTAGTTACCAAATATGCAATAAGTATAACGTGGTAATGATCAGAGATGAGACAGCCAATTTGCCTGGGTTCCCAACTTTGCTACTTAGTAGCCATGTGATCATAGGCAAGTTGCTTGTCACTCAGTCGCCTCATCTGTAAAGCAGAGATACCGCAAAGATATTTTGAAGATGTAATGAATAAATAGTTGTAAATTGCTTAGGATGATGTGTGGCAGAGAATAAGGACCATATGATATCCATTATGATTATTGTTCCCAATGAAAGGACAAGATTGAAGATATTTCCAAAGCATAGAAAGGGATCTGGCTATATTAGGGCTCAGTAAATGTTTTTTAAGTGAATGAATGGATGATTGAATGAATGAATGAATGAATCTGGACAATGTGCTGGCCAAAAGTGGGAAAAATGTCCTACAAAGACACAGTGAAGAGGTGGCAGATGAACAAAAAAAGTTTAAAAGTTGTAATGGAAGTTTTATGTAGTTGAGAAGCTGAATTAGGTAGGTTTTATGAATGAATCCATATGTATGTAGGCATGTATATATGTATGTACTACTTGTAGCCAGGATGCTGGGAACAAGATGTAGCTAGGACTTCTGCCTGTATGGTAGTTCGCTAGAGGGGGTGGAAAAAATCAAAGGAGAACATGAAAAGAATCCAGCAAATGACCCACCATGAAAACTGCAAGGACCAAGTGGGACACTGGCTTTCCCAGGAAATCCTAATCTTATGTTTCGAAAAGGTTGGAGCTGAGAGAGAAAGAGACTCTCTGGAGAGACATATTGATGAAGCTAGACTCCAAATTAATTTTACCCATAGTTTCAAGTGATCCTGGATGTGAAGTTTAAAGAAATGTTAAGTAGTATTCAAGTCAAGAAAAAAAATTACCCAGTATTTGTATAAAATGGCATGTCCTCAAGTGTTCAGTACTTGAAGGTCGTCAGTACATTTCCCAATACTTGGATCAATCAAGGATCAAACCAAAAAAAAAAAAAAAAAAAAAAGAGTGATGGGCTGGGAAATGCCTTCTGAACACACTTGATCAAAAAGTTGGTGTTAAGTATCAGAGCAGAAACGGACCAAAGAGGATACACACATCTATGTCAGTGCAGAAGCATCCAGGAAATGCTGTCCCTGTTTAAAAAGACATTTTATGGTTTGGTGCCCCATCTTGTTGCTGAGGGTGTACAGATGACTTTCTCCCTATATTTCACTCCCATGCTGATGACCCTACCTCCTTCTCTTCCCTCTCAAAGAGAAGGCTGAAGGGAGTTATTGAAGACTAGCACATAATCACTATGGGCAAGAACTTATTCTTCCTTTCCCTCCCCAGAACTCCTAAGCTTACCCATAACCAAATGAACAAGTCAATCCAAATAGTTGTTATGAATAACTGTCCTTTGTCTTCTACTTTGAAGGCAAGACCCAGGTCTTAGTCATATTAATGTGTTTCCCCCCTGCACCATATATAAAACACAGACAGTACATTTTTGTTAAATAAATTTACCCATCTTTTGGTTAGGGTTTGGTTCTGAAGTCAGCATTTAAATATCCAAAATGCAATTTGACCTATTAAATTCAAACTGATGAATTGAGAATTATGCACTAAAAGTTCTCTTTCAAATCAGGTGACCTTTATAGATCATCTTATGTATCCTCTGGAATTCTCTTCATTTACCCGGCAGTTACTGGATAGCTGCAAAATGTATTCCTGTGAATTTATTTGGTGCTGATTAATCAATCCTTCACATTCAAAATGCAGTTCTAAAATTCTACCCTGGAGGATACATTTCATCTTTTAAAGTAGGCAACTCAAAAATGCTGAAATTTTACCCACTATAACTTTATGTTAATTGAAATCAAGATATAAAATATCATTGATGATTTCTTTGTCCCAGAGCCGGCTGTTGAGGCCAAGTGTGTTCTTGTTTTACTGGCTCAGACTCTGACCTCTCTGAAGCTTCTTGGGGAACCTCAGTACATTGTTTTCATTTTAATGTTTCTATGAAAGTAGACATGACAATTTATGTGCATTATTTTTTCCTCTACATGTTGATTCTATCTGCTCTAAATTAAAAATATAACAGGTTCCCTTAACAAAAGTGAAAGAGAAAATTCTGCCTTCACGAGGCATTATGAAAGTGCTTCGAGTTGTGGAAGACCAGAGGCATCATCCTCAGACCAAGAAGACTGTGTACAAGGCCTGATTCCCCATTTCCCTTCTGTGAGCATGCCTGCTGTGAATTTCCAGTTATGGAGGAAAAGAACATTTTACAGTGTGCTTCCAGCATCCACCCTTTTAATGTGGCACAGAGATGTTAAAATATATTCCCATCATGTTCCAGAAGTTGTTTAGCCACACTCTACTGTTGCCCCACACATGATACCAAGATGAATCAAGTGCCTTGGCAGAGAATGACAATGGCAGGCATAGAAAACAGAGCCAGAAATTGGGACTGAGAGAGCTGATGGTTGGCAAGGCAATCAGAAGTCCAGACAAATCCCAATGGCAGGATGAAAGGTCTGCAGAAGTCAGGGTAGATTCTGAAGCAAGAGCAAGCAGAAGTCAGGGGAGCAGGTGAGAGCCCAGGAGACCCAAATTCCAAAGGACAAAGTGATAAGCAACTGGGACGTTAAAAAAATCTGCCTTGGTTGTGAGAAAATAAGAGAAACTCAACAATTACAGCAGCAAAGTAACCTAAATTGTGAATGACTGGGGCAGGGGGGGCACCTGGGTGGCTCAGTTGGTTAAGCCTCTAACTTCAGCTCAGATCATGATCTCACAGTTCATGAGTTCGAGACCCACATTGGGCTCTGTGCTGACAGCTCAGAACCTGGAGCCTGCCTCAGATTCTGTGTCTCCCTCTCTCTCTGCCCATCCTCCTCCTCTCTCCCTCTCTCTCCCTCTCAAAAATAAACATTAAAAAAATGATCAGGATACCGACCAAGGAAACCTCAATTCTGAGGATTATGGATTTTAAGATCAGATACACTTGGCTTTAAATTTTTGCCCCACCAATTAAGAGAAGAGTGATTTGGAGTGAGATGTTTAACCTTTCTCTCTCTGTAAAATTGGAACGGAACGGTACCACCCTCCCAAGGTAGTTTTGAAAAGGTTAAGCAAACTAATGTTAAGTCATTGCTCAGCAGTCTCTGCCTGGACCATGGCAAGTACTTGATAAATGGTAACCATTTTTATAATTGTTAGTCATAGACTTTTCTTAAGTTTTTTTTTGTACAACATGGATAGCTCAGGGCACAGGAAGGAAAGTTGATTGTTAGTATATCCAAACAGAAGGGGGTTAAGAGGTCAGACCTCGACTATACTTAATCTTCATGACCAAATTAGTAACAACATAATAACTTAATAGGAATACTAAACAGTGACTATAGACATTACTGACAGACCAGACCCTTTGGCTCAGCCCAATGCATTTAGATTATCACTTATTCAATTGTAGCTGAGGGGGATTACATAATATTGTCATATTTCTAACTTGTTTTGAAAAGCCACTGGAGTTACTCAGAACATGTACAGGGGACAGAAAGATGGGGAAATTGTGGAATGATTTAGAAATTTTGAGATCCCACCCAAAAGAAGAAAGGCAGTTATTGGGAATGGCAACATAGTGTGGACTCATCTTTCCTGGGCTCTAAACCTATTTCAAATCATTTGTCCATGCTGAATTATATCCTCTTCCCATGTCCTTCAAAGAGCCACTTGTCTGATCCCTGAAATAATCAGACCTTTATGAGTAGGGTTGTTGCTATCATAGATGTATTTTTAAATATCTGTTAAGAAATAAAATGCATTTAGGATATTATGCATTCTCACATAAGTATTCCAATCCCCCTTTTTTCACATATCATTGATTCCAAAATGTGGTAAGTTTTTACATCAGTCATAAATCTTATTTCCGCTCACAATGTAAAAAAAGAAAACTGAACTTCCCAAATAGTCTGTAATGTTTTCCTGTGTAATTAACACCTCATTCACAGTTGGGAGTGCCAGTCAAGGCCCTATGTCTTCTTCCTTGACATTTCCTTGATACCTTGTTCAGGCTGAGCTGATGCCTAAGAGTGTGCTAAATACACACATGGGACAGGGAAATATTTGAGCAGAGCCAGTTGTATTAGCAAGATCTGGCAATTTAGAGAGACTGCTTTCACATATGTCTCCTCTGTGGGCTTGAGGTGTGCATACCATCCTTTATTTAAGTCCAAATACTGCTGCAAACTTGTCTTCATCATCCTCATCCTCATCAACAGCAAAAACCATCTGTCGGATAAGTACCAGTAGCCCATTATCTGCATTCTTTCTCCTCGTAGTGCTCCTGCAGGGCCGAGTGTTTATAAATCAAGTGACTAATTTAAGATGCGCTCATACTGTAAGTCACTCTGGGAGCACCAGGCTATTTTGAACCATTGAGATTTGTAGATGTCATTTATTTAAGTAGCCTTGTTTTGTTTGCTTTTTTCTTCCTGATGATAGTGACCCTCTGTGGCTTTGCACACAGCAAATGCAGATGGCTGAAGTCATTAGATAATTCAAATAAAATCATTCTATTGTTGAAATCTCCTGGTTTCATTTTTTAAAAAAGTTTATTGTAACATACATTCAGAAAAATACATGTATCACACGGATATACAGCTTGGTGATTTTTCAAAAATTGAGCACATCCAGGGCTCCTGGGTGGCTTGCTTGACTAAGCATCCAACTTTGGCTCAGGTCATGATCTCACAGCTGGTGGGTTTGAGCCCCACGTTGGTCTCTCTCCGTCAGTGCAGAGCTCTCTTTGGTTCCTGTCTCCCTCTCTCTCTGTCCCTCCCCACCTGGTACTTTCTCTCTGTCTCAAAAATAAATAAAAACGTAAAAAAAATGTAAAAAAAAATTGATCACACCCATGTAACCAGCACACAGTTTCAGGAAATAGAACATGAGTATCACCAACACCTTAAAATCCCTCTAATGCTCTCTTTCCATCACTTCCGGCTCCCACAGCAGTAACCCATAATAACTTCTAACAGCATGGTTTAATTTTGACTGCATTTATTCCTTTTATGTTTGCAAGAGTCACCTGTATTGTTGCATGTAGTTGTATTCCATTCATTTTTGTTGCTATATAGTATTCCATTCTATGAATACCTCACAATTTAATTTTTATATGTCTATGCTTAATGGGCGCAACTTGATTGTTATCTTGGATGAAAAAAATACCACATGCACAGTTAAGAATTGGTTATACTTTTTTTAATGAAATTTATTGTCAAATTGGTTTCCATACAACACCCAGTGCTCATCCCAAAAAATGCCCTCTTCAATACCCATCACCCACCCTCCCCTCCCTCCCACCCCCCATCAACCCTCAGTTTATTCTCAGTTTTTAAGAGTCTCTTATGCTTTGGCTCTCTCCCACTCTAACCTCCTTTTTTTTTCCTTCCCCTCCCCCATGGATTTCTGTTAAGTCTCTCAGGATCCACATAAGAGTGAAAACATATGGTATCTGTCTTTCTCCGTATGGCTTATTTCACTTAGCATAACACTCTCCAGTTCCATCCACGTTGCTACAAAGGGCCATATTTCATTCTTTCTCATTGCCACGTAGTACTCCATTGTGTATATAAACCACGATTTCTTTATCCATTCATCAGTTGGTGGACATTTAGGCTCTTTCCATAATTTGGCTATTGTTGAGAGTGCTGCTATAAACATTGGGGTACAAGTGCCCCATGCATCAGTACTCCTGTATCCCTTGGATAAATTCCTAGCAGTGCTATTGCTGGGTCATAGGGTAGATCTATTTTTAAGTTTCTGAGGAACCTCCACACTGTTTTCCAGAGCGGCTGCACCAGTTTGCATTCCCACCAAAGTGCAAGAGGGTTCCCGTTTCTCCATTGGTTATACTTTTCAGTTAATGCACAATACATATTTTAGAAGGTTTGCTTGATACTGTATATTATCAAACATTTTTAAATGAAAAAAGTAGAGAATTTGGCAGAGGATGGTAGAAGGGCAGGAAGAAAAGGAACTAATGTTGTTATTACCACCATGTATTGGATGTCGTGTCAAGAGTATTCTTGTTTTTAACTGTGGACAATACATATCACATAAAATTCTCCATCTTAACCATTTTCAAGTGTATAGTTCTGTAATGTTAAATGTATTCACATTGTTGTGAAACAGATCTCCAGAACTTTTTCATCTTGCAAAAGTAAAACTGTGAACTCATTAAACAACAACTCCCCTCTTTTCTCTTCCCCCAGCCCCTGGTAACCACCACTGTCTGGTTCTATAAATTTGACTACTCTAGGTACCTCATGTAAGTGGTGCATACAGTAATCATACAGTATTTTCATTTAGTGACTTATTTGACTATGCTTGTTTCAACTAGCATAATGTCATCAAGGTTCATTCATGTTGTAGCCTGTGTCAGAATTTCCTTCCTTTTTAAAGCTAAATAATATTCCATTGTATGTTTATAACCACATTTTGTTTATCCATTTATCTGTTAGTGGACATTTGAACTGGTTCCACCTCATGGCCATGCTGCTATGAACATGGGTGTGCAAATATCTCTTCAACACCCTGTTTTCAATTCTCTTGGATATATGCCTAGAAGTGGGATTTCTATATCATATGTTAGTTCTACTAATAATTTTTTTAAGAATCTGCATAGTGTTTTCCATAGCAGTTGCAATATTTTACCAAGAGTGAATAAGTGTTCCAATTTTTCCACATTCCTGCCAACACGTTTTGAAAGAAAGCCATCCTAATGGGTGTATATATGGTAAGAATTTACATGTGATTTTTTTTTAATGCTTAGCAAACATGTTGCAAAATATAAGTATCAATTTTACAGCAATGAAATCTTGACACACACACACACACACACACACACACGTGCGTGCGGGAGCACACACACACACACACACACACACACAAATTCCTTAAGAGACAAAGCCAGGATTCTAGTCCAGGTGCTCTGGAATTTGACAATGGACTTTTTATCCTCAAAGCTTCACATAATCACAAAACCAATTAAGGTTTTTGGTCTAAGCTACAAGATTTACAAGACATTAGGGGCTCTACATGATTGCCTAACTTTATTTTATTTTGTTTTTTAGTTGTTTTTTTTATGTTTATTTATCTTTGAGAGAGAGACTGAGTGTGAACAGGGGAGGGGCAGAAAGAGAGGGAGACACAGGATCTGAAGCAGGCTCCAGGCTCTGAGCTGTCAGCACAGAGCCTGACGCGGCGGGGCTCCAAACCATGAACTGTAAGATCATGACCTGAGCCAAAGTCAGACGCTTAACCAACTGAGCCACCCAGCCACCCCTATTTTATTGTATTTTTTTAATGTTTATTTATTTTTGAGAGAGAGATACAGAGCGTGAGTGAGGGAAGGGCAGAGGGAGAAGGAGACACAGAATTGGAAGCATTTTCCAGGCTCTGAGCTGTCAGTACAGAGCCTGATGTGGGACTTGAACTCACAAACTGAGTGATCATGACCTGAGCCAAAGTCAGATGCTTAACTGACTGAGCCGCCCAGGCACACCAATGACTGGCTAACTTTAAATATGAATAAGACTTGTTCATTTTAGCCACTCTGACTGGCGTGAGGTGGTATCTCAGTGTGGTTTTGATTTGTATTTCCCTGATGAGGAGTGACGTTGAGCATCTTTTCATGTGCCTGTTGGCCATCCGGATGTCGTCTTTAGAGAAGTGTCTATTCATGTTTTCTGCCCATTTCTTCACTGGGTTATTTGTTTTTCATGTGTGGAGTTTGGTGAGTTCTTTATAGATTCTGGATATTAGCCCTTTGTCCGATATGTCATTTGCAAATATCTTTTTCCATTCTGTCGGTTGCCTTTTAGTTTTGTTGATTGTTTCCTTTGCAATGCAGAAGCTTTTTATCTTGATGAGGTCCCAATAGTTCATTTTTGCTTTCAATTCTCTTGCCTTTGGAGATGGGTCAAGTAAGAAATTGCTGCGGCTGAGGTCAGAGAGGTTTTCTCCTGCTTGCTCCTCTAGGGTTTTGATGGTTTACTGTGTCACATTCAGGTCCTTATCCATTTTGAGTTTATTTTTGTGAATGGTGTAAGAAAGTGGTCTAGTTTCATTCTTCTGCATGTTGCTGTCCAGTCTCCCAGCACCATTTACCCAAGGGATACAGGAGTGCTGATGCATAGGGGCACTTGTACCCCCATATTTATAGCAGCACTGTCAACAGTAGCCAAATTATGGAAAGAGCCTAAATGTCCATCAACTGATGAATGGATAAAGAAATTGTGGTTTATATACACAATGGAATACTACTTGGCAATGAGAAAGAATGAAATATGGCCTTTTGTAGCAACATGGATGGAACTGGAAAGTGTTATGCTAAGTGAAATAAGCCATACAGAGAAAGACAAATACCATATGCTTTCACTCTTATGTGGCTCCTGAGAAACTTAACAGAAGACCATGAGGGAGGGGAAGGAAAAAAAAAGTTAGAGAGGGAGGGAGCCAAAGCATAAGAGACTCTTAAAAACTGAGAATAAACTGAGGGTTGATGGGGGGGGGGGAGGGAGAGAAGGGTGGGTGATGGGCACTGAGGAGGGCACCTGTTGGGATGAGCACTGGGTGTTGTATGGAAACCAATTTGACAATAAATTTCATATTAAAAATAAATAAATAAATAAATAAGTATGAATAAGAGCTCGAGGCTTACAGTAGGGGTTCTCAAAGTACGGTCTTTAAGCCATTAACATCAACATTACTGGGAACTTATTAAAAATAAATGTGAGGGGCGCCTGGGTGGCGCAGTCGGTTAAGCGTCCGACTTCAGCCAGGTCACGATCTCGCGGTCCGTGAGTTCGAGCCCCGCGTCGGGCTCCGGGCTGATGGCTCGGAGCCTGGAGCCTGTTTCCGATTCTGTGTCTCCCTCTCTCTCTGCCCCTCCCCCGTTCATGCTCTGTCTCTCTCTGTCCCAAAAATAAATAAAAAACATTGAAAAAAAAATTTAAAAAAAATAAAAAAATAAAAAAAAAAATAAAAATAAATGTGAATTCTCAGGCCCTGCCCCAGACCTAGTCAATCAGAAACTCTGGAAGTGGGGACAGAAATCTTTTGGGTTTTTTTAAAAGTATAATTCACATACAATCTTACAGTAGTTTCAGGTATGCAACATAGTGATTCAATATTTATACACATTACAAAATAATCACCACAATAAGTCTAGCCACCATCTGTTACCATACAAAATTACTATAATTCTATCAACTTTCTTCTCTTTGATGTACTTTTACATCCCCATGACTTCTTTACTTTATACCTGGAAGTTTGTACCTCTTAATCTCCTTCATCTATTTCATCCATTCTCCCACCACCCACCTGTCTGGCAACCACCAGTTTATTTTCTGTACTTTGGAGTATGCGTTCTGTTCTGTTTGTTCATTTGTTTTGTTTTCTAGATTCCACATATCAAGGAAATCATACAGTATTTGTCTTTCTCTGTCTGACTTATTTCACTTAGCATAATACCCTCTAGGTCCATCCATGTTGTTGCAAGATTTCATTCTTTTGTATGGCTGAGTAATATTTCAGTGTGTGTGTGTGTGTGTGTGTGTGTGTGTGTGTGCGCGTGCGTGTATTATCTTCTCTATCCTTCATCTAATGATGGACACTTAGGTTTCTTCCATAGCTTGGCTATTGTAAATAATGCTGCAATAAATATACAGGTGCATGTATCTCTTCAGATTAGTGTTTTTTCCTTAAATAAATACCCAGTAGTGGAATCAGTGTGGTATTTCTATTTTTACTTTTTTGAGGGACTCCGTACTGTTTTCCATAGTGGCTGTACCACTGTACACGTCCACCAACAGTGCACGAGAGTTCCCTTTTCCTCACATATTGATCTGTTGTAACTAGCCCTCCTGATGATACTGATGCACAATTGGGTTGGAGCACCGCTGGGCTTAAATCATTAGACAAATATCTAAACTGCTGTCTAATAACCTTTCCACTATTACAAACAGGAAACTTACATGTTGAGCACTTTGAGGTTTCCACGGCAACCTGATACAATGAATCTGTGTTTTGTGCTTTATGCTCCACTTTTCAGAAAAGTGTTGGATTAGCCCAATTGTGATTATGCTGGAACAGTAGGTCCCCATCCAATTGGAGATTCAGCCAGACTCCAATTTATCAGAATTGCTTCTGAACAAATGGCCACCTGGGAGCACACATCCTAACCAGGAAGGTTACCCCAGGTCAGCATTTGTCTGTTATCTGCCAGGATTTGCATCCCCACCCTCATCCAAGTCCCCACTTTTTGTCTTACTTTTCAGTGGGGTCTAGAGTAAGCCTTGCAGTGAAGGCACTGAAATAGAAGGAAGCAGAAGTGGGAACAAACATGAGCCCGCCATTCCTCCCATCGCATCACCCCCACCAGCAGCAGCCCTCACCCCTGGCCCCAGGCATCCCCACACAATCCCCTGGAGTCCTGTAAGGAAAAAACAGAGATTCATAGATTACACTCCCCTCAGAAAAACTGGAGGAATCTGATTTTAGTTCTAGGATGAGAGTTGTGGTTTATGCCTGCTGTCTTGGCATATATTATAAATAAAATATTCCCCAAGTTATCCATGCTTAAACAATAAAATGCACCCTACCAAAAATCTACTGTTATGTCTTAGGTAGGCTTTTGCCCTTCCCTAGTGTTTTTAAGTGAAAAAACAAAAGACGTTTTGGAGGAATGGGAGAATGTGAGACTGTTCAGTGCAGCTGGAGGCCTTGAATGGGAGTAAAGAAGACAAAGGAGTTAATTCGTGGGGCTCCTTGGAGAGAAGAAAGATGATGTCTGGGAGTAGGACCACAGTCTGTCAGTCCAATAGTTCAAGACCACTCTGAGACCTCACCTTCTGGAGCTTCCATCAGGTTTTCATCTATTCCCCTCCCCTCCCTTCCCCCACTCTGTCCTGTAAGATCCCCCTGACAGGTCAATGAAACTTAAGACTTAAGCTAAAGTCCTAGGTCCCAATATATTTAAGGCGCATTTAGCTCTATGGCTAAGAAAATGGGGCCTATGCTGCTTTGTAAAGAAATCTTTAAAAAGTATTCAAATCCGTATTAAGGTGTTCTAGAAACTCAAGCCTACAAATCACATTTAAACTGAAAATACTTGTCATCTGAAGTTATCTCCTACACACAATATGTTCCAGTAATTTAACATCCCTGAAAAATATTTTACCTGCACATCCACTCTTAGCAAGGATGCGAGAACAAAAGCAGGCTTCCCCTGCACTCTTCCAGCATGCACATCAGTGCACTCGGATTGCAAGGCTGACTTGAATGATCACATAAACCCGCAGTGATATGCAAGAATTTGGATGCTTGCCCGTGCCATACTGAATCATGACTGTTTTCACTCCTCATCCTAAGACATGCCAATGTTATCTTACAATCTCTGACATTTGGTTTGCCTTAACCATTAACTCTGTGATAAAAGTTGATCAATAGTCAGCCTCATTTTCCCTACTTCCTGCCCCGATCAATATACATGTCTCCTTTAACGAAAGGAGAATGCACACAGAAGTTGATCCTATGGTTTTAACTTACCTCAACCTGAAAGAAAGAACCAATCACCCACTTCGATGCCATTGATTTTGTTTCTTTGTGCCCCTGTGAATAAATAAATTACAGTGCTTCCACTTTCTAAGTAAACTTTTTATCATTGATTAGTCCTCAGGGTCTAATTGACTTACATTTACTAAAAGACCCAATATATTGATTTTCAGAATGTGTAAACTACAAGACCAGAAAATGGTGTACATGTGTAAACTTTTATTAAGTATACAGACAATTAAATTATATATTCATTCCAATGTTACAAGTCCCTAAAGGAGCTCCCAGGTTCAGATCTCTGAAACAGAAACGTGAAACAGAAACATGAAAACACCACTAATTATATTTCTGTTTTTAATACAATTTTTAAAAATATGTTCCATAGACTTTAGCGGGGATTGTTTATAAAAACAGCTATTTTTATAGGAACTCCTGATGCTGTGACTTTAACTCACCTTCAACAGCAGTGCAAGCATTTCCTGTCCAGTCACAGTGTGGTTTATGCTTACCTCCCAAAACTTACTCTGCTGGTCTGGCATTGGACTTCCTACCCCACTCCAATCCTAAATGAAAACCAGAGAGAGAAAGCTACTTTGCCTGGCACTTTCAAGGCAAGAAAATTAGTGAATGAAATGGGCCTTTAGTGTTTATGTTTACAATTCTTTCCCCTCCCGTCCAAAATTGAAAGACTAACCCAAAACTTTTACTTTTTCAGTAGCAACAAGTCTTAATGTTTATTAATATGCTACCAATATGATAATAAAATAATCAGGAAAAATGAAATAGAGTGGACATATTTATCAAACATGCTCAGAAATACTTCTTGTTCAAAATGTATGCTTGAATACCTAAGCTTACTTCCTTCTATTAGAAAGGGGAAAAATTTTTTAATTTATAAAAAGTAACTAACTGCCCTTTAAGTGATATTAGGTACACAGTTACCTATAGATGTTAGCCCAATCTTATTTTTCTAACTCTTGAAACTGGAATTTAGCTAGTTGTGAACTTGGGAAAGTTAACATTCCATTATGATAATGACTAGTAAGCAAGGGGTCTTTATTTTAGTTTACTTAAAAAAATAGCTTAACCATCCAAAGGGAGGAAAAGAGCATGTTAATGTGCTTTATACACTACATAGGATTATGGTATGGCTTAGGGTAGTGCTTTTCATACTTTAGCAAACATAAGAATGACCTGAAATGGTTTTAAAATGCAAGTTCGTGGCTTCTTTCCCCAGAGATTCTAAGCCAGTAAATTAAGATGGAGCTCCAGAATACGCAGCTGTAACACCCAATCTCACCCTCAGGTCACTGCTATAAAATTACAATTCAGAGGGGCACCTGGGTGGTTCAGTCTGACTTTGGCTCAGGTCATGATCTCACAGTTCGTGGGTTCAAGCCCCGCGTCAGGCTCTGTACTGACAGCCCAGAGCCTGGAGCATGCTTCCGATTCTGATTCTCCCTCTCTCTTTGTCTCTCTCCCGTTCTCTCGCTCTATCTCAAAAATAAACATTAAAAAAAATTTTTTAATTACAATTCAGACCATTCTTTGAGGAACACCAATTTAAGATGACAAATGCAGGTTTTATTGCATCTGAAACCATAGAAGCATCAGATAAAATGCCAATCTTAGACCATCTTTCAGATAGTTTATACTACTTGACAAGCAAGCCTTTAAAGGACTGCTAATAAGTTAAGGTTTATTCATTCCAAGCACTACTTTTCTCATCTTGGTCATTAAGATTTGGCCCGTTGCTTTTAGATTTTGTTGATGTTTAAAGGTGATGTGAACTTGAAATTATTTTTTAACTTTCAGTTGATTTTTACTATCTTTAAAGTTGCCATTTAATATTGTCTTATCTTAAAATACAAAGGAATCACAGGTATTTATTAACTGTTTCTCTTTGATTTCCAGGGAAGACGAGGAAAAACAGGTCCTCCAGGAAAACCAGGCCCCCCAGGACCGCCCGTGAGTAAACAGTAGGATGACTGTTCCTTAGAAGAGCCCTTATTTATCTGCAGGTTATTTTACTCCCCTGTAGCCAATTTCTATCTTTCTACTGTTTAAAATGGTTATCCTCCTTACATCTCCCACCACCACACAAAGCATGAGGTAAGGAAGGCTAGTGACTGTACACCTCACCTACTTCTTTATTACATGGACAGGAACAATTGTACTGCGTGCATGAGCACCCTAAGGCAGGTCTTCAAGTAGATGAATCCTGATTGGAACTACCTACCTCCATCCCCTCAGTTTCTTAACATCCAGGCTGGTGGTAACCTAGATATCTGGGGAAGCATGTCCTCTTTTCTTGATACAGCTGTTTTATTAGAATTTTGTGGAACACTGTTACAGAAGAAAGCTATAAAGATCTTCAAGCCAATTAGCGGATATTTTTCTTTATCACAAACCTCTAGAAATTGTATTCCATTCCTTGTGGTTCTGCCAGCTCTTCAACCCATTACAGTCTGATTTGTGTCCAAGCTACTCCATGGACACTCTCTATAGTCACCAATAATCTCTGAGGCATGAGATTCCCTGGGCGCTTACCAGGCTTCATCTTATTTCACTGCTATACAGGAATTTACACTTGTGACTGCTGTCTTCTTGAAACTCCCATTCTCTTGGTTTAGTGATGTTGATTTTTTTTCTCCTACCTCTCGGGCCATCCTCTTTTGTCTCCTTCATTAACTATGTACCCTCCTCTCCTATCTGTATGTTGCATGTGTTAAAGATTCCCAGTTTTTATTTCAACCCAGACATTCCTCTTGAGTTCCAGGATCATACATTCCAACTTGCTCAGTATCTCCACTTGGAGGTCTCCTATGTATTACAAAAGTAGCTTGTCCCAAACTAAACTCTAGAAATAATTTTTTTCTCTCTCTCTCTCATCCTCCATATCCAAATCATGTCAATTCTATATACCAGTAGCTCATGAATCCATTTCCTCTTCTCTTTCCTCATTGCCACTGCCTTAGTTTAGGCCCTGTCAGTTTGTATGTGTATTTTTGTAACCATCTCAGAGTGGGGGCTCTTTGCCTCTACCTTCTACAAGTGGAGTAATATTGGTAAATGAAGATTCAGACTATGTAACTCTTTGGCTTGAAATTCTAACAGCTTCTTCCTCCTTCTAGATAGATTCTGCATCTTCTGCATATCATTCTGGGTCCTTCTTAGTTTGCCCTTTACCTCTCTTTGCCTGTCCCCCTATGCCTTTCCTTCATTTTAACCACTGTGTAATCTTTCCTTACTATCTCACAAATGCCGTCCTTTGTGCAGGTTCTCCTGGAGGCCTAAGTAAGCTTCCCTCTGTCTTCATGACTCATGTCAACATCAGCTTTCCTGCATGGCCTTTGTCAGTGCTCTCATTATGTGAAGTGTCCTTTCCACAATCCTTGTAATCTTATACCTCCTGCCCTCATGTAGCACATGGCACATTGCTTCCTACTGTTGTTTTCTTTGTCTGTCTGCCTGCTGCACTGCAGGTTTTTTGAACTTCTATTTTATCACCACTGCCTAGCACAGTTTCTGTCATGGAGCATGTGGTTATTAATTATTATTAATTATTTAATGAATGAGTAAACAAATAGATATATTTTGTAGGTAAGAAAAAAACCCAGAATAGAAGTGGCTTTTTAAGGACCAGAACCACCCTTCACCACCACTAAAGGGCTCCAGACCTAGCACCTTAGGAATTTCCTAGGATGTGGTCATGTGCCAAAAAATGAACATGATTGCTGTCTTGTCATTGATTTCATTTTGTTCACTTTAGCCATTCAAGTGAATTGTTCTATAAGCAATATATTGGTGTTGCTGATTATAAAAGCAAGTTGGGAGGGTGGGGAATGGGAAGAGGCATAAATTGGAAGCCTGCAATCCATCCTTTAAAGAGTTAGCTTTGTTGATTTATATTCCAAATTTTCTGGCAAAACAGAGAACGCATTGTGAGATTTGCAGTAATTGTTTTGTGCTATGAAGAAGAAAAGCTGGTGAATGCTAACAGGCAAGATTAGACCTTCACGTAGCTTTGTCAACATATGATACTACTTTTAAAACGGGATAATTGTTGTCTCAAAGAAGGAATTTGAATGATGAAGGCTTTTGTGACAAGCCTGCCAACTGTCTAGGAAGGAAGATTACCCCAAGTCATGGAATGAGTTCTCAACTACAGATCAACCAAGTTTACTAAAGAATTTAGAAGATTAAGGAATATGTGACTTTATGAAAGAATTTTTAATATTCAATTTCACCAGTTTTAGTTTATTGCCAGAGTGGGGAAGAGAGGTACTTCTTTTATTTCAAGTTTTGGATTTAGAATTTAAACTCAGCTATGAGTCTGATACAGTGTTTGTTAAATCCTGAGTACACAGCTATTTAAAAGAAAAGTAGCTTATTATCTTTTGTAATATAACAAAATACTGATTATTATAAAATACTGCAATATACCAAGTACAAAAATAAAGAGAAAATCTATGTAAAAAAGAAAAGGTTTTTATTTATAGATCAGCTTTTGTTTTAAAAGAAAAAGTATAACATGGCTCATTTTCTGTTTAAGAAAGGTGGTTTATGGAAATTCTCTGTCTTTTTGATTCTGGGATAACTCCTCCAGTTGACTAGAATATCTTTTCTCTAATGCAAGTATTATCAAAACCTTACTTTGGGGTACAGTTTGTTTCACCTTTTGGATTTTTTGGAGTTGTTCAGATGGTAGGTTGAATGCGTAACCTGCACACCAGCACACTGCGGAAACTCTCGTAAGGCACCTACTCACATTGAATAGGATTGAATAGGAAGGTAAAATAATAGGATCCCGACATCTTTCAATGCTACCTTCATAGCATAGAGCAGATTTCAGCAAGAGGGCTGTTGTTTCCCAAGTGGTTAGAAATGAACAGAGTTCTTCAAAAGCAGTCCTTTCAAGATTATATTAATTCATATCTTAAGAAAATGAGCTTACGAAAACAGCAACCTGCCCCTAATTTTCATTGTTTCACAAATTCACAAACATTTATTTAAGGCCTCCCATGTACCCAGTACTCTGTTCAGAGCTGGGCTTGCAAATAGCAATATTATATTGTCCTTGCCTTCTGGGGATTCAAGTTTAGTTTACAGAAATGTGAACAAAGGGAAAGAATTAGAAAAGATAATGGTCGAGATGGTTTCCTTCAGGAATTGACAACTGGAGCATAAAAATCGGGCCTTAAAAAAAGAAGGAATTCCTGCCAGTTACGACATGAATGAACTTGAAGGACATTATGCTAAGTGAAATAAGCCAGTCACAGAAGGACAAAGACTGCATGATTCCACTTATATAACAGACTTAAAATGGCCAAACTCAGAGAAGCAGAGAACACAACAGTGGTTGCCGGGGGCTGGGGGAAATGAGAGTTGTTATTCAATGGGTATAAAGTTTCAGTTTTGCAAGATGAATAAGTTCTAGAGATCTGCTGTACAGCATCGTGCCTGTAGAGTATTGCGCACAGTATTGTACATTGAGAAGTTTGTCAAGAGCGTAGATCTCATGGTCAGTGTTCTTAACCACAAAACAACAACAACAACAACAACAACAACAACAACAACAAAAACTACCTAAGGGACACAGGAAACTCTGGGAAGTGATATATTGATTACCTCAATTGTGGTGATAGTATCACAGGTGTTTTCATTTGTCCAAACTCATTAAATTGTACACATTAACTATGTTCAGTTCTTTTATATCCATTATACCTCAATAAAACTGTTGAAAAAATAGATGAAAAGGAACTGTCCAGTAAAACAAATAGAGGGGAAGGAGAGAGCAAACTGAGTATTGCTGGAAGAGGAAATCAGCCTGAGCAAAAGCACAGAGCACTGCAGCTCTGGGCAGCGAGGCAAGGCAGGCAGCCCACACACTTCTGAGACCCAGTGCACTAGGCCAGCACTGGCAAGTCAGGCCCTGGCAGGGTCCTGGTGAACCTCACATGAAGCTATGAAAATTCGTGAAGACTTCTAAGTGGGGAATCCCGTGGCCAGATTTCATTGATAAGGTCCCTTCCGAGGCGGCATGGTGGGCTTGGGTTGTTGAGAGGACACAGGATTCACTGTGGCTATCATAGTATTTACTGTTTTTAAATTATCAGCAGAATATTTTTTTAAATCTCTGTTAGAATGCCCCATGGAGCTATTTGTTTTTTATTACAAGTTATATATAGCTTGAGAGATGTTCCCATTTATTTATGGACATATTTAGATCAAGATGTTGTTGTTTTTCATTTATTTGTCTTTAACAGCATTGTACCCTATGTGAAATGAGCCCTACTTCACAGCAGGAAGGAAGGTAATAAGAGAAAGAAGGAAAGGTTGGTCAAGACTAAAATCTTTCTAATTGAGATTGGGAGATGGTGTATGACTCACCCTAGTGGCTTGAACGTGAGGTTCCTAAAGCACATGTTAGAATTTCTCATGACAATATGAAATATTTTTAAAATATTAATTTTGTCTCTCTTATCAACAATAATCAAACACTATGTAATATCCCTCAAGTGAGTGCATAGTATGTAATTTTAGCATATATGTTGGAGCAATTAGCCTTTAGAAAAGTTAGGCAGGAAAAACTATTCTTCTCAGTGTGATTGTCTAAAAAGAACCATGGAGACATGGATCCTTTGATAACAAGCATACTTTGCTCAGTTTCTTCAAGAAAATGTTTTTCCCTTTGGGGTTTTAGAGATGTTCCCGAAATCAAAGATAATGTTGGTATTTAAAGGAATGTCAATGAAGATTTAAAAAAATAGAACTGAGAGAAATCTCTAATGGCTCGAAGCAACTCAAATAATTAAAACATTTAACCAATCCTTCTACTTGCAATTTTTTGTTCTGAAGCCAAATTTGTATTTTCTCACTTTCTTAAGAAGCATTTGTACCAAAAAGATAAGTTGTTTGCAAAGAATAATTTCCCACAACTTTCCATTTAGCATATAAAGGACAACCATTTTCCTAGGGGGAAGTGTATTTCCTAGGGGGAAAAATGTAATAATGGAATATTTACTAAAAGTAGATCTATTGAACTATTGTTATTAAATTGTGTTTATGAATTGGTGTTTCATCGAAGTCATATATATTGCTCCAATTTAGTTCCCCATATTTAAAGTAATTTTTACTCTCTTTGGGGAAGAGTTAGTTGAAATTTACACACATGTAATCTGCGTATAATAAGATTATTCTTAATAAAAATGCTTGTCATTGAGGAGCAACTAAACTGGATAACAGAGCTAGCCACAAGATGAACATATTTTTTGTAAAATATTAGTCCAATTTCCTGTTAACAGGCAGAGCCGATCTTACCTATGCAAAGGAAAAAGTTCTCAAATTCCCACAAGTAACTTCCACCATCTTGTTTTCAATGACTACTCTTCATTGGAGGCAAACCATTAAGTAGAGATGTCTTGGATTGATAATACCTGCAAATACACTACACTTGAGAGCAGTTTTTCAGAGAAGAAGCATGAGAGCATTAAGTATCTCCCGGAGAAGGAAATAACACTAACTCCTGAGGAAACAGGTTCAAAAGAGAGGGATGGATCAGGAGAGTTTATTATAGCACTTGCTCTGCAGTAGGTACCCCATTGCCAATGCCTTATGTAATCCTCGCAACTATGGTGAGATGCAGAAACTATCCCATTTTGTAATAGGATAAAGGATGCTTAGAAATATCCAGTAATGTGCCCAAGATCACACAAGCCTAAGTTGGGGAGCCAGAAGTGAAACCCAGGAGCTGTTCTCTAAACCCACCTTTATTTTATTAGATCACAGGTGTGAAAGACAAGCTTCTAGTTTACAATTTGACTAGGATCAGCCTTACTTAAACATTATACACAGAACATGGTTTAATTTTCTTATGGTAATTCACAGCACTGCAGTGCCTCAGGACAGCAGGATAGTGTAAGAAGATAGTGAGGAACCCAGCCCTTCACACTAGTGTCCTCAGGCAATTCGCTTAACATTTCCTTGTCTCAGTTTCCTTTTCTGTAAATTTGAAATGATTGCACCTGCCTCATCAACTTCTCGCAGCTGCTGGGAGAAAGAAAAGCAGTGCCATGTATGTGAAGATCTTTCTTGTAAATGAAAAGCTCTAGCTATGTAACTGAGATACATTCCTATTATTCTGACCATCCATTCACACATATAGTATTGTAGACAGCAGAGATTATCTTGGATCTGTAATTGAACCAACACATTTTTCCTTTTTACAAATTTCCCAAAATCCAGTTAACAAAAATGTGAATTTCTTTCATTGACTTACTAAAGTAAAATATCCGTGCTCTACATACATATGGAATGCTTATTCTGTATATGTAAATCTACTCATGAAGAGATAGATGTGAAAGTTACTCACAGTCAGGTAATAATAACAACAGGGTCTAAGTATTCAGTGGTGTTTTTTCCCCTCTGATTTACAGCCTCTTCCTTGCTTGTGGGACTAGTTCATCCATGATCTGAGCTGTTGCATTTTATGAGTCGTGATGTTCCCTAAGTCTCAATTACTATCCTTCACACTCTAATAAAAAATTCTCTTATTCTTTAAAGCAAGTTATCTGCGTAGCGTAAGCAATGGAAAATAGTGGCCTGTGTTATGATAATGAGACTTGGAAAGTCGCAAGACTTGAAATGCCTTCATTTATTCAAAGTATTCTGGTTTTTAGTTCCTTTAGAAAAGAGAGGAAAGCAGCTGGAAATGAGGCGGAGCAGGAGGGAAAGCAGGAGAATTTAACTAATGAGCCATTAAAGGAAGTATGTATTAGCCCACCCATTTGACATTAACTTTGCTTCTCATTCATCATCACTGTAAAAGTGTTTATTAAAAACCACATTAATTTTAAAATGTGTTATTATTTCTTTCTGTTACAGGCAGGGCTCTTCATTCCCTTTCTTTTTTTTTCTGGCATTGTTTTTGTGCATTGTTTCATTATTGCAGTATGAGAATTGAGCAGTGGGCTCAAATGTGTCACATTTCAGTGCATAGCAATTTATGTTGAAAACAGAAATTCAAGGAATTTGTAACGTGGGGCAGCAGCTCCCTCTACTGTTTCCGCTGGAAAAACTATAAGCAAAGAAAGGCACTTCATAGCTCTTAAAGGATGTCCAAGCTATGGAATTTTTTGTTTGAGGCTTTAATATAAAGCTACATAATTTTCAAAATTATTTAAGGTATTTTTTTTTTGCAATTTATGCTTATCCTATACTTTAAATACAAATTCTATTTTATCCACCGTCACTTTCAATATGAACTTGACACTCCTGAAGTGAAAACCCTTAGCTCATGGATACCTAAAATGTCCATCTGTTGTAAAATGCTGATAAAACTCTACAGTGATCATTTTGTGGGAGCTGACTCCAATGAAATTCATGCTTCTTTTCTAAAACAACAATATGATTTAAAACAAATACAACCCATGTTGTTTCTGTTTTAGTTTTAACTTCAGTGTAGAAGAACTTCTTTTACCTTGAAAGCATGGGTCATTGCACGGTTTGAAGGTTATGATTATACTGCCTTATACAGAGTTAGAAGGGTAAATTAGGGTGTAATATTGAATTCATTTACTCAACAAATACTTACTGATCATCTATCACATGTGAGTCACTATTATAAACATTGAGCATACAGTAGTTTAAAAAAAATACATAGTGGGGTGCCTGGGTGGCTCAGTTGGTTAAGCATCTGACTTCAGCTCAGGTCATGATCTTGTAGTTCATGAGTTTGAGTCCCACGTCCGGCTCTGTGCTGACAGCTCAGAGCCTAGACACAGAGCCTGGAGCCTCCTTCGGATTTTGTCCCCACTCTCTGCCCCTCCCCCGCTCGCGCCTTGTCTGTCTCTCTCTCAAAAATAAACAAACATTTAAAAAAAATTTTTTAAATAAAAAATACATACCAACAAACTAACAAGCTGCAGACAAGCTCTCCCTTCAGTAACTTACACTCTGTTGTGTGTTGGGGATAGTTATGGTTAATAAGCAAGTCAACAGATAGACAAAAACATTTCAGTTTAGCATGAGGTGATACAGGGGAACAAACTGGGCAATATGAGAGTGATTGGGGAGAAAGTTGTTACTCTAGTTAAAATGGTCAAGATGGCATCTCTGAGCATTTAGATGATGTTACTTGAGAAGAAGCATCCCATTTGAGGGTCAGAGCAAGAGCTATCCAACTAGAAAGATCAGGAATTCAAACGTGGGAAAGAGCTTGATGTATTTAATAAACATAAAGGAGCTAAGAGAAAAATAGTGCCAGAAAAGGTTTTGGAGCTGAATGGCTTTTAACATGTAGGGCCTTATGAGGGTGGAAGCAGGTGTGTGGGATGGGGGTGGTAACGAGTGGCAAGGAAAATAGCCAGTCACATCTCACTTTTGTAAGTCTTGGGATGGCATTTTTATCTGAGGTGATTAGACTTTTATTTGGATCTGATAAAATTACTTTTTCTACTGATAATTCTAGAGGTAACATCATTTTTAGCACATCATTTTTAGTCTTTGCATAGCCTGCGAATAGAGTTGTTTGCTGAGAGAAAACAAGAAAACTGACCAACTTCACATTAGCCCATTTAATTTCAGTCTTGCCTGAATCCAGTAGATACCATGTCTTTCATTAAAGATGGAGACTCTCTTCACATTTAAGTCAGTCTTTCTTTTTCTCCACAACTAGACCTGATGCTTCTTTTGTGCTAGTTTTTGGGTTGGGTCAGATGAGTAATCACAGCAATGAAAATATATGCCCTCAAAACACCATGGTCCTAATGGCTTTCTGCACCTGTACCCCATTATCCATCACTACCCCCAATTTTTAAATCTTCCATCTCCAACTTTATCAACTGTGTCCCAAGAACTCAAGGTACAAAGTTATTGTTTCCAGCATAGAGCAAGGCGCACCTCTAAAACATATTAGTACCCCAAATTCTGGACTACCGAATAAAGTGGGTGACAAGAACTGTCTGATTTAAAACATTTAATTTCTGGTTAAAACACCCTATATGTGACTATGTACATTTTGGGGCTCATCATGTCTAAATGGGAATGCAGTTCATATTCTTAACATCCCTTTAAAAAACCTTGAACTGATCAGGGTTTTATCATATGTCTCAGTTTTCCTTTCAGCAAAGAACCTAAGTCTCTTTGGTCTATTAAATGGCTAAAGGCCATGTACTATAATGATAATCTCTTCAGAGAAAATGAACCTAACCATTTATTTGAGTCAATGGGAATAGTAATTTCACTTCTTAATAAAAATAAGATGACTTCCTCAGATTTAAAAATAAAGACACATAAGACTTATAAAATAGAGACAGACATGGCCAGTTAATCATTTTCATTACCACTTGTCCCCCACTGGGGTCATGGTCCCAGACAAAACAGCTGTTGCCACATTGCTAAAATTCCAGTATCACCTTGTGTGGCCACAGATTACATAGACTTGCATGTGAGGCAGCTGGGGGTTTCAGGTTGAGAATTTGAAAACTAGCACTTGGGCTCAATTGCACAATTACTTCTCTTTTTCTGTCCATATGAACAGCAACAATAGGACAGTATTAGCCACTTTCTGACTTCCTAAGTTTTTTTAATGACACCTACACTCTGGAGGGAAAGGATTGTACCTTCTTATAGCCACTGACTTCTCGTCTTGGATCATGTTATTGAACCAACTATTAAGACTTCTGAATTGACAGGCATTATGTATTGCAATGATGGGACAAAATATGTGATATCCTTGATATATGGTCACTAAACTGGTTATTAGGTGGGCCAGTACATAGATTAAGCACCATTTCTTTGTGGTAGATAAACGCTAAGGTTTTAATAAATCTGATTGTCCGTTGAGAGAGATTCAGAATGGGAGACTTGTTTCCTGAATAATCTTACGTTTGTATTTGATGATATCATTTCCAAAATCATCTCCGTAAAGTATTTAATTTTACCACAGTATGACTCTGTGAGGTAGGCAAGAAAAGATCATCTCCATTTTAACCATAAGAAAACTCCAGGCCTTGAGAAATAGGGGCTTACCTAACTCCATGCAGTCAGTTTTCTCTGCACAGCTACTACTAGTAGAAAACTGTTTGGATCAAAAGTGATTAGAGAAGCAACAAATTTTCATTATTTATCTGGGGGATCTGAAACATGGAAGGAAATAATATAGAAAATTAGACTTGAAGGGCCTTCAGCTATATCTGTAATTTCATTAAAAAGTAAAAAGATCTGAAGCAAATACAGCAAATGGTGAGAATCTAACAACATTGGGTTGTGGATTCATGTTATTTTCTATACTTTTCAGCATGCTTGAAATATCCCAAATTTATTGTAGGAAACAGGAAAAACATCCTACGGGCTAGGTTAATGTCAGGGTAATATCACCAATAACTTCCCTGGCGTAAAGTGTCAGCATCTTCTCTTTTGCCTGAAATCCTTTGGAGGGGCTGTTTTAAAAATAAAATCATTAAGTATTTTTTTTCTAGAATTTAACTGAATGTACCCTTTGTAACCATGGTATTCAGTTAAGCCAAAAATCATCATTTGCAGATTTATTATTACTACAACCTATAGATCAGAGAGAATCCTTGATGTCACACATTCGAGTTGAAATTGGAGACTATAATCACACCAAAATGGAACCTACAGATTGTTCATTTTGCTTTTTGCCAGACTGTCCAGAATGTCCCCAACTATTCGGATTTTGCACGAGCTCTCGGCCGCTGTGTAACTTGGCAGTGTATAAGCCAGTGCCATCAGCCTGGTTATCTTAAGTCCCAAGCAGTTTGCCTGGAAATCACATTTTCTCTGCACAGGAAGTGTTGTCATTCTACCAACATTTTTAAAGAGAGTAAGTGTTATCACTTTATTACAGTAAACGAAAGCTCAAAGCATTGATAGGTGCAGGCTGTGTAAGCCAGATTCCCTTCTGGTTTAGGGGCTTATGGGAGATTCCCGAGGTCACACAAGGGGGTGGAGGCACAACTTGTTCTCCAAGTATGGTTTTTGTTGGTGGTGAGCTTTCGGGGACGCCACTAGATATAAGTAATTTGTTTCACACACCTCCATTCTTACTAGTTTTCATACCCCTGTGGTTTTTATCACCTTGTGCTGGGTCAGTGATGTTGTTCCTGTGGGTGGCAAGCCACTCTCAAGATTCCTGCTGCTCCTGATATTGCAGGGAGCTGACAAATGATATTTTTCCTTTTGCAGGACATACTGCAGAGAGATGGGTATGAAACATTTTATGGATGGATAAGCAGAATAGCAGTGTTAGGGGAGGAATCATTATTTTTCTAACCATTATGCTACAGAAATCAGTCAAAAATGTCCCAGATTATCAACAATGCAGCGGGTTTTATACCAATTAGATTGATTTGTTTCACTGTATCAGGAAAAATAAGCTCCTTGGAAAACGATTTTTGTCTCCCTTGGAAAATAAAGTGTTAAAAACTTATGAGCTTCATAGCATAATTTAGAAAATCTGCTTTTATGAAATGGGTTAATTATACCCATTGAGCGCATTCACTGTCACAGTCTCACCCTCCCACTCTTGTTCCAAAATGACAAGTAAAACCAGGGACTGTGCAGTTTTGGAAAACAATCAGGTCACATATTGAGTATTTTGCTTATTCATACAACCATAAACTGCCTATGCTTGAGTTCCCTCAATTACACAGCTCAGTATGCAGGCCAGAAGAGACAAGCCCAGCTCAAGTGAGCACTTCCTGGAATACACAGAGGAATGAGTTTGAAAAATGTCCAAAGTGGCAGATGTGAAAAATTCCCATTCAAGATCCAGAAGCTGCTTTTGCTGCAATTCCTCACCTGTTATTCGCACTGTTTCTGAACTTCTGAACCAGGGATGCTGGCAATGTCTTGGATTGAGACACTTAAAAGCTATTGATCTTTCAAAGTATGGTGCAGGTATATGCCACTGTGGTGGGGGAAACTGGCTGAGGCAAGAGAAGATCATGGATCACAGTGTTGCTCAGGATTTCCAGAGATTCACCAAGAATGAATGTGTGGCTGCTGGCTTCTAACAGAAGTGTTACTTTTGTTAGAGGAGGTCCCCAAAAGATGTCCTTGATGAAGTGAATTGTTGTGTCACTTAAATCCTTTAGATTTCGAGAATGCTAATACACAGATTTCTCTTCCACAACAAATACAATAGCACTATTGTAGTTTTATTTGAAGGGTATTTCATTTTCTCTACTAAGTGTGACAACTTTCCATGACTGTTCTTCAGTGCAATTTCACGCTCATAAGAATTTCAGCCTCCCAAACAGTATTACTCTCCTGGTTGGTCTTTTTCCACTAATTACAATCATTTTTTTTATTTTTCCTTTTCTTCTATCATCTCATAAATACTAGGACTCTTTACCCCTATGCTTCTTCCAGTCAGGTCACTTTCCTCTTGATCTCTTCTTGGCATCCAAATCTTAGAAAATATCTGTCTACACCATGTCTCATAGCTCTGTTTGTCTGTTTGCTTGGCCCTTACTGATTCTGTATCTCATTAAGAGATTCTGTGATGTTTTATCATTGAATTCCCTACTTGATTCTTTTAACTAGCTTTAAGATAATTGATATTTTATTTTCCTATCTGGCATCCCTCTCACTGTGAAGCAGATAAAGGAAAGAGTTAAAATTTCAAAGCTATGAGGTCAGGCTGACTTGGAGTCTAGCTCTCATCAACTAGGTGTGTGACCTTGGGTAAGAAAGTTAACGTTTTGTATATGTAAAATAAAGATAATGCCTACCTCATTGGATTGTTGTAAGAACAAAATGCAATTATATATGCCCCAGATACACAGTTACTATTAAAGCATAACTATATTTACTTATTAATATTATTATCATTAGTTCATTTTATCTTTCTCTGCTTATTATTTTCATCTTTCTTTCCCTGGATTTCGCCCAGCTGCTACCATTTCTGAAGTGAAAGTGTTGATACCTTCCCCAATTCATCCATTATCATTCTCATATAACGTTTTCTTCTATCTGCTTTGCTCCTCTCCTGTTTTTCTCTGTTCAGGTCTTTACAGAGTAAACTTCATTTAAGAATGTTAATCTAAGTATATTCATTGACATATTCATCATCCAAAAAAAAAAAAAAACTCTGTATATTCAATATTCAGTGTGGATGAAAACATCTATTTCAGGATGAGGGCACTTTCAATTTCATGATTGTGTCTTTGTGTATTGGCCAAACAAATGAAATATGTCCTGCTTAGCTTGAAACCAGAGTTTTACCTGAGCTTATTCTCACTGAGTCCTCACCTCTTACAGTCAAAGTTAATACTAAGACTTAATTCAAAAGAAGTAACTCCATTTCTCAGAACCATGTGCCAGAAACGAAGAGGCCTGGGCTGATGGTGGTATAAACAAAGAATTGGCCTTCGAGATTCTCATCCTCTCTCTTCTGTCTCCCTTTGTCTTTTGGCTCTATCTTCTCCTGTCCCTACTCCCCACGTACCATCCCTTTACTCCTCCCCTTCTCTGCCCCATTCAACTTGCTCTCAAGAAATATTTAATAAATGATTCATAAGAATATATTAGAATGGAACAACTCTTAGACTTGGTTCTACCATTTGCTTATTGTGTGATATAGGGGAAAATCTCTGTTTTTTTCATCTTACGAAGAATATAATAATACCCACTTCAGTTATTATAAAAATCAAATAAGATAGTGTGTTTTGCAATCACATTACCCTGCCATCCAAGAAAATACATGAAAACAAATTTAAAATTATACAGAGTTGGGAGTGCCTGGATGGCTCAATCCGTTAAGCATATGGCTGTGGGTTTCAGCTCAGGTCATGATCTCAAAAGTTTGTGAGTTTGAACCGTGTGTCAGACTCTGTGCTGACAGTGCAGAGCCTGCTTGGGATCCTCTGTCTCCTTCTCTCTGCTCCTGCCCTGCTCATGATCTCTTTTTTTTTTTCTTTTTTCTTTTCTTTCTTTATTTTTAATTTCTTTCTTTATTTCCCTGGATTTCTTTATTTATTTTTCTTTCTTTCTTTATTTTTAATTTATATCCAAATTAGTTAGCATAGAGTGCAACAATGATTTCAGGGTTAGAGTCCTTAACGCCCCTTACCCATTTGGCCCATCCCCCCCTCCCACAACCCCTCCAGTAACCCTCTGTTTGTTCTCCATATTTAAGAGTCATGCCCTGCTCAGAATCTCTTAATCTCTCTCTCTCAAAACAAATAAATACACTTTAAAAAAAGGAATTATACAAAGTTATATATATGAAGCATTAGTATTACATCTCCCAGGAACATTTGCATTTGAGCTGGTGATAAAACCAAACAAATAAATTAAACTTTCAGGGGCACCTGGGTGGCTCAGTCAGTTAAGCATACGACTTCGGCTCAGGTCATGATCTCATAGCATGTGAGTTCAAACCCTGTGTCAGGCTCTGCACTGACAGCTCAAAGCCTGGAGCCTGCTTCCTATTCAGTGTCTCCCTCTCTCTCTGTCCCTCCTCCACTCACACTCTGTCTCTGTCTCTCAAAAATAAATAAACATTAAAAAATTTTAATAAAATAAAATAAATCAAACTTTCTCTATGCAGTTTTAGGCATAAACCAGAAAGAAGGTGACATATTTTCACCAATAGGGGCTCCTCTCCAGGTCCTTGAATTTTACCTACTACATACTGTCTGGCTACATTCCCATTGTAATCCTAAAAAGGAGAGCTTGAGATATCTATGTTGAAATGTAAATCTTGGGGCGCCTGGGTGGCGCAGTCGGTTAAGCGTCCGACTTCAGCCAGGTCACAATCTCGCGGTCCGTGAGTTCGAGCCCCGCGTCAGGCTCTGGGTTGATGGCTCGGAGCCTGGAGCCTGTTTCCGATTCTGTGTCTCCCTCTCTCTCTGCCCCTCCCCCGTTCATGCTCTGTCTCTCTCTGTCCCAAAAATAAAAAAAATAAAAAAACATTGAAAAAAAAAGAAAAAAAGAAATGTAAATCTTCTCCTGGCTTCAGAAATCATTATTTTGTAGTTTGAGAGTTTTCAGCAATTTTGAGCCGTGGGGGCTGGGAGTGTTGATATCTACTTAGTCACTAAAAATTTGTAGCAGAAGCATAGCATTTTCAGAAAACTAATCCATTATAAAATTACAACCGTTTAACTTACATAATTAAATCCTGAGGGACAATGAAAAAAATTTCATTTAGAGCAAATATTTAAGATAAAAAAAAGGTTCTGTGTTTAAAAGAAAGAATTGATTTCCCAAATATTTTCTATCTAAAGAGTATTATTGATTTTTCTCTCAGAGTTAGGACACAACTTTCTATGTTGTAATTTTGCTCAAAAATCCATCCATAAGCTTTTTTCTACTTAACTAGAGCTCACTGCAGCTTTGTTTTCAATTATTTAGCCATATTCTTAGATTAATCTAAATCTGTTGGCCCTGTATTCTAGGAGTTTGGAAGCAGCAAGACTTCTGCTAGTTTTGCTACCATTTCTGACTGAAACCAAAACCAACAAGCAAGAAGTTAGCTTTCCCCTCAAATTTTTTTCTTGTAGAAATAACAATTCTTTTTTTTTGTATCTTTCTAAAATTTTATTTGAGAGAGAAAGTGCATGCATGCCAGAGAAGGGGCAGAGGGAAGGGGAGAGAGAGAATCCTAAGCAGTCTCCACACTCAGCATGGAGCCCAACATGGGGCTTAATTCCACGACCCTGGGATCATTACCTGAGCCAAAATCAAGTCAAGCACTCAACCGACTGAGCCACCCAGGCACCCCTCTTGTAGAAATAATAATTCTATTGAGTTCAGCAAACCTTTGTGGGGAGGGGAAAGGTACTATGTACCACATCTCGAGTTATAATCAGATTTAAAAAAGGTTAAAACTCCTTGTTTCATTCCAACTGGAAAGACAGTGTACCAAAGCCCACATAATCAGTGTAAATATGCTTTATATATACTAGGTTATATATGATATTATAGATGGAACTATATAAGAGAAAACCTTAGCTTTTCCAGCGACTACTATATATTGAAATATGCTTCATTTTACCATTCCTATGAATAACTTTAGGCTTCCTAATTATATATTTTTTAACCAAAGGAAAAATAATTACTGTTCTCTTCTTTTTCTACCAGCCATTAGAAACTGAAAATATTTCTTGAAAATTAGCCCAAATGACTTTCAATAACAAACCTTCAATCTGTTCTTACTGCAAAGCTATTTTTTAGCATGTTTTGAAGAGAGTTGACTAGTACAGCTTTCTTCACAGAGGTTTTGGTATTTCAAAGGTTGCAACTGAAATTAATTGGAAACCCACAGGGCCAGAAGGCAGTTTTGTATAACCTGAAAATATGTATTTGTGAATCCTGAAAGGAGTCCTTAATAAGAGATTGAACAGCAATGGTGCATGGAGATAAGTGGCACCCAGATGGCTCAAGGAGGCTTAGTCAGCAGTTAGGAAAAACTAAGGGATGCTTTTAGAGAAAAGGAAAACAGGAAAATGGTTCAGAGAGGAAGATCGGAGAGGAGGTAGAGTAACTGTGGAATCATAGAGATTTTGATTCAGAATACTAGGGTGTGATAAAGCTGAATCAAGAGGTCTTAGCCCTGACTTGCATAGAGATCTTACACCAAACACCAGGGAAGGGGACTGGGAGAGGGGCGGGGGAGGCGCGCGGGGTGGCAAAAGTAGAGTTCTTTGACCTCTGTGTACTACATGAACTGAAAAGTGAAAGTACAGCCAAGACCAAGTCTGAAGAGTGTGGTTTTTAACCCACTACTCTTCCTATCTTTTAAACTTTGGGAATCTGCAGCCAAAACTGAAATCTACAAAGAGGATGATAATACAAATAGCTCGTCATTTTCACACCATGCATTTGATGACACTGGTTTCAGAAATCATGATGCTTCATGATGCTTTTCTGTTTCCCACCTCTAGCAAGATTGTAGAAAACAAAACAAAACTCAATGGTATAAATGATTGCTGAGAGTATATACTCCCAAATTAACTGCAGCATCAATTCACTTCACGCCAGGTATGGTTCTTTGCAGTAGGAAACAACATCAGGATCTCTACCCATACCAGGTTTATGGACCTCTCAGATAATTACACATTGGCCCAGTTGGGTTCTGAACAAGTGTGTCTCCCTGGAATTCATGAGCATTTTAAAGCTGCTCTGTAATTGTATACTCATCACATTAACCAAGATGTCCTATGTCTCCCAACCCAATACAGGCAGAGTGAAGCAGAGCTGCCTAAAAGACAGACAGACATCGTAAAGGCATGATTTCTGTATGTCTACATGTAGGCTACTATCACGAGCAAGATATTGGGACATTTTTTTCTTTCCATAATCCTTCAACTGTTTTTCCTAGTGGAGTTGCTTGTTAGCCAAGGCTTATGTGCCCTCCATAGCTAGCTTCCATTCTCCACTGGGCCTGGGTCATCTAAGCAACTCCTTGATGAGTCCTCATAAATGCAGACCTCAGAGAAAGTGACCTCTCAAGTGGAGCATCTACTAACACCATGTGGTGCCGGGAGACCTGTCACTTACCACAAGTCTTTAACGTCTCCTTCCTCAGAGTTGATTGATAGTCTGTAAGACTGACAGCTCTTACTAAACTTGGAAACAAATGTCTTGTTGGATCTTTGCCAGCCATGCATTGTACCAGAATAGAAAATAGGAAAATAGCACATCTCTTGGGGATGTGGCTCCAGAACAGCCAGTTCCAAGACCCCACGGTCTATGTTGGTCTTCCAACAATAAACAGAGTTGCTCTCCACGTTTATATGCATAGTGTTTCTCTGTAGTCGCTGTCCCCACACTGAGGTGGTTTCTTTTTGCCAGTTTCAGGACAACCCAGTGAGCCATTGCCACGCTGACTGCAGTCAGGTCAGAGGTAGACTGCCTGAGGACTCTATACTGGAGTCTTCTTTCAGTCACCTCACAGTTTCTTTAGCCCTCAGGGAGAATTTGTGTAAAGTATTGCCTTCAGGGTAGACTGTTAACTGGAAATCTCTGTTACGTTAAACCTGGAATCTGTGATACCCAGTGTATCCTCCTGACTAAAAGAACAAGAAAGAAAATGTCACCATAAATGCTCATCAGCAGATAAGGTAGTAGAGCCTAAAACTTTAGACTGACCCCATTTGGAGCACTACTTTGTGGATATGACATTTTATGGCAAGAATAGAACATATAAAATTGTGGAAGTAATTTTTATAGGTTTATTAATGCTGTGTATATCTGAATAATATTGTTCAAGCTTTTCTATTGGCCAGAGTCTCTGTTCAGTGAGTTGTGCTCTTGATTTTGTTTTAAGAGGGAGGAGCAGTGCAGAGCCCTCCTGCCCTGCCCCTAGTGGTGTGCTCAACAGCAAGATCAGGATCCTGGATAAGGAATATTTTCTGGGTTTATGTAACACAGCTATACACTGTGAGGACATAACCAGTCTGTAAAAGATCAGACCTGATTCTCACCCATTTTTTTCTTTTCTTTTTTTAAATTTTTTTAATGTTTATTTATCTTTGAGAGATAGAAAGAGAGTGAGTGGGAGAGGGACAGAGAGAGAGGGAGACAGAATCCAAAGCAGGCTCCAGGCTCTGAGCTGTCAGCACAGAGCCCAATGAAAGGCTCAGACTTGTGAACCGCGAGATCATGACCTGAGCAGAAGCCAGACGCTTAACCCACTGGGCCACCCAGGTGCCCCTCACCCAATTTTTTCCATCCTGTTATTTTTACTATTCTCATCCATGCTTCTATCTGTTCTGTGCCATGTAACCCCTACCATGCTGTTCACTGTCCTGTTTATTTTTCCTTCCTTATTTTTGTCTTCCAGAGCCCCCTTTATGAAGTGCCCCACTTCTTATATCCTTTGACCACCCCCTCTCCCAACCTCTGCAAACAAAGATCAGATGCATTTCGAGTATAGCTGTGGGTTGAGAGGAATTGGGGGGAATGTTTAGGCATAATATCCCTATCATGGGTTGCAAGAATGTATCAAGATAGTGGGAGATGCAAAGAATACTTAGAGGGGCCTCCTTCATCTACCTGGTGGGACTACATCTAAAGACAAAGTGCTTCTGTCTTCCCCTCCTGCCCTAATCACAGCGTGGGCTCACAAGAAGTGCTAAATACAAGTTCTGTTGATTTTTTTTTCAATTTCTGTATGTTAAGTAGAACATAGAAGAGTGATCACCCAGGTACTCTGGGGCACAGTTAACATGATTGAAAAAAATTACTACCAAAATTATTTTAGGCTGAGAGTCTGCTTTCAAGTTAAGATAGGAGAGTAGATGAGAACTGAGTTTGGGTCCAGCTGCCTATGTTAAATAGTAGCCCTGCCACTTAGCAGTGGTGTGACCTTGGGCCAGTTAACAATTTCTAGCCCTCCATTTCTGTATCTGTGAATTGGAAATAATGATGGTAGGTGCCTCTCAGTGTCACTGTAGGGATTAAATGAGCTAATGCACATAAAATGTCTGGTATAATGCCCGGCCCAGAGTAAATCCTCTATCAGTGTTTGCTATTCTTATTTGATTGATTCTTCTGCTCTATTTGAGAGACTGTATTATTCTGCTATATTTGGGATCACTAATTATTAATACATTCAATGAGGATGAATGTGTATGAAGCTAAATTTACCCACCACATAACTGATTGGTGGGTATCTAATTGGCCATATTATCGACGCACAATCAACATTCACCAAATGCCTGCTATGCATATACCCATATGCTACCTGTTGATGCTGCTACATATGGTATCTAACATTTCTCCTTGCCTCATTATGTAGCTGCAGAAGGATCAATGTGTAAAGAATCTCATCTTCCCTGATTTTCAGAATGAGTGTTTAGTTTGCATCTTCTAGGCTAGAAACTTTCTTACAACTCCCAACCCAATTTTCCCTTCCCTCATTACTTCATCTGGCTGACCTAGAATACACAAAGCTGGCTGATAGAAAAAGAACGTGAAAAAAATATAGTGCCATGAGAATTCTTTTCTGACATTAGCTCTGTTTTTATTTCAGCAAGGTAACAGCATCGTTTGTCTTTCCAATCATACTCAGCTCTGTTACTCGTGAGGCCTATTATTTTCTCAAGAGTTATATCAACCTGCTTGCAGACATCCATCATTACATCTTTGTGTCTTCTGTATTTAGTGACACAATACAAAAGTTCCACATTAGGAGAGATCTTCAGACACAAGCTGTTCATAAGGAATACCAGTCATAAATGTTAACTGATATTAATTTTTTTAATATACTTAAGGTGTTACTTATATCAGTGAGTACAGCTAGTAATTGTTCCTTAAGATTTTCTTCAGTTTTCAAAGTTTTTAATTCCTTTTTAAAGAAAATAATTTTTGTATAACAGTGATGTTCGATTTGCTCACCCTTAATTTTTCTTTGTATTATCTTCTGAGGTAAAATGTAAAGAACTTTGCCTCTGAAATATTTTCTCTCCTCTGAGGAGTTTTCGAGGTCTAGATGAAATATGCAGCCTCTTTTCTGACATTGCTGACTCTCTCTTGGCTTGAACCAGTTGATTTAAAATAATGCTAAGCTTTGTATTTTCTTATGGCTCTCTCTCCCCAAAATGTAATCCCTGAAAACTCAGAGACTCTTCTCTTTTTCTCTATCTGGAATTTTTAGGGACAGACAGATGTCTTCTTCCCTGTCTACCCAAAGCTCAGCATAGTGCTTGGTGAACATTCCATGTCAGCTGAAAACCACAAGCATTTCAATATCTTTAAGTCTGAGGTTTTTGAACAGACATCTTTTTCTGCCCTGAATGTCCATGTGCAGCCATTTTCACTCAACTAATTGAGACGGATAAAGTAATAGAAAAAATATTTTCCCCTATTTTCTAAGTTAACACATGGGCACACATTTCTATAATATATTGATCAAAGCCCTGTGATAAGTGTCAAAAATAAACTGAAGCTACTACCTCTTCCCTGGAGGAGTTTTATGGGTGCGATATTTTTAAATAAAGAATGTGCTGATGGCTGACCTTCTGGTAAAATGTTACACGTTCCCACTTAGGACCCCTCTTTGGATTCATGCAGGATTTAACCTAGAGATACCTTTAGAAACCTGAAAAGCTAATGCCCTTGTAATTCTCTATTAATTAGAATATTTGACTAAACACGCTCTTCCTTTTTTCTGAACTGGAAGATTCCGAGAATTCTTAGACACATTCTTTAAATTCACATTGTTCTGGTGTTTACATATTTATCTTTGATTTATTTCTAATACAGGGACCTCCTGGAATACAAGGAGTACAACAGACTCTTGGATATCATAACAATGTATGTATGGCTTCTTTTTTTTCACATCTTATACACACAGAGATTTTATGTGGTCATGTATTTGGAAAAAGAAAACATTAATTCCTAAGTGTTCAGACTTTGAAACATAATTGCATGTAGTTAATATCTTTCTGCACTGAAAGTATGTTTCAAAAAAATGTATTTTACTCAGCATCTTTTTACAAAACCAGGATATTATTTTTATAAATTAAAAAAAATTACTTCAAAGTTTGCAAAACATCATGCAAAAAAACTAATGCAAAAACCATGTTTCACCATCTATACTGCCATATGTCCAGTTTCTCTCAGGGTAGAAATAGATTGTTTGCTGCCTTGAAGCTTGAGGAGCACAGTAGGTGATGGATTTCTCATCAAAACCAATCACTGCTATGCTAAAACCTCAAGCAAACTTTACATACCATAGGCCAAGACTAGGAGTCTCCCACCTTTCAGGGGGGAGCCACTTTTAATGGGAGCCACTTCCCCAAGGTTTTTAAATTGCAATCAAGATAGATGGAATATTGACCTGGTGGTACCTGAGTAGCAGAAGGTAAGACAGTTTTACTTTCTGTTTTCCAAGGAAACACAACGGAGAGGAAAAAAGTGGGTGCTGGCAATGACATAAGACCCAGAGACCTAAGTGAAAGCATTGATTGACTCCTCATTTAATAATAAGTATTTGAGGTCTGATCACTCAGAGTGAGGCATTCTATTCACTGACTAGGATCCCTTCTAAACCTGATAGCTTATTGTTGATACTTTGTGGTGAATAATTTTGCCCCTATACAAAAACAAATTCAGGGATACCCCCCTTTCTGTCTCTCCTCTATGTTCTTGCTTTCCCTTTTTATAAATTCCTCTGACTGCTGTCATTCTTCTCTGTTTAGAAATCTCAGAGAGATGCTATGTGTCAGCAAAGGCCCTGAAGATAGCAGGTGCTCAGAAAAATGTTTATTAAATGATGAGCTAATGAGTTTTAAAAATCCCAATTCTTCTTTGATCAGATTGCACTCAACATAAAGACTGTGGAAAGTGTGGAAGGCTTGTTACACTTCCTAAGTGATCCTGTCTTATATTTTCTCATTTACTTAGGTTTTCTAGGGAGTATTCTACTAGGAAGGATGTTTGGGGTATATTTTATGATTCTTTATTAAACATTTTTCTGAATAGATCTATACCGGCTTTTTTAAAACATTAGGGCTTGGAACAAGTGGGAAAAAAAGTAAAGCGTATCTAAAATTAATCAGTTAAAGTACAATGCTTTTGTGTAATGACATCTAGTGTCACAAAACAGGATTTATCATAAATGTTTCAAAATAATGAGAATGAGTTGGCTCTGATGTCACAGTGTCAGCTAGAAAAACTTAAAGAGCACACTCTATTACTATCACCTTTGGTATAAAATTTACCAAGTTGCTACTCAGCTACTTAAATATTTGCTATCCCTTGCAAAACTTTTAAAGCTCATATCTTCACAGGTCTCCCAACACTACTTCTATATATAGTTTATCTTGCCAATGAGTCAGTTTTTCCCCTTAAATGAAGACATATGAAGCATTTATATTTTAGTCTAAAGTTGAGAATGTAAATTTTTAACTTGAAGGTTATATTTCAAAAAAAAAGGGGGGGGGGGGGCTGACCAAAGCAGGCAAGTGGAGAATCTTGCTAGTAGCAAACTTTGTAGTACTTTGAAGTTAGCTATTGTCTGGCCCAAAATAACTCCAGCTATGTATCCTTATCGCCTTTACAGGACTGAGGTTCACAAGTATTTAGTCCACAAGTGCTCAAAATGTGGCTTTGAAGCTGGAGCCTTCCTGGTTAGAGAGGAGAGACCATAGCTTTTCTTCCCCCAAATGATGCACTATAGCCACTTAGCATCAAAAGACTTTAGACCCATCTGAGATTTAATGGAAGGTAGCTTCCCAAAGACTTTACTCTGTTTCACTCTGAGAGTAGTTAGTTAGGGCTGTTAGATGAGCCCCACCAGAATGGTTGGAGGAGGTAGGGCCCACGTTCTCAGTACCTACCCTGACCAGTATTTCTGGATGATAACCACTTCATCCCCACCCACAGCTTCACAAAGGAAAGGGCCAAGTGTGCCATGAGCAGCGAGATGCATGTTTTCATTTAGCAGTGACTTCACCCACCTGCCCCATCTGTTTTGGATACTGAGGTGGTTTCATTTTGCATTTCATTGCATGCCTGGTGGTCTGGCTGTAGCTTGGGAGAGAGAGAGAGAGAGGCACATAAATGAAACTTTCTTAGATATTAAATAATGGACCATGTATTGAGACATATAAAGTAACATTCCAAGGTTAAAATAATCATCCCTTTTAAATTGGCATTGATTTATGTAATGTCTGCACTTGAGCTCTGGACCTCAGCAACTCAGCTCCCAGTTGTGCAGCCTGGATTCTGCTGAAGCAGCCACCTGTGGGAGGACAAGCAGCAGGTGACTCAGACACACCTCCTCCCCATTCTAACTTGAAGAGCCCACAGTCCCAGGAATCCTCAAAGGCAAGGGAATTGTCCTGTGGCCCCTGTACAGGAGTTCGTCTTTTCGCCTATAATTTTCCTTCTGTCTTCTGGAGGGAGAAGCTCAGGTATGAGAGACCTTGTCCCCACAAATCAAAAAGGGAATGGGGAAAAAAGGAAGTAAGGAATAGAGAAACTAAAGAGTAAGGTTGGGAACAATATGTAAATGTGTTTATGTGTATTTTTGCACGCCCACTTGAGGCTGCAAAGAATAAAAGGTAGATTTCCCTCTCCATCACAAAAATAATTTACAAACAGCTGCTCCCACTCTGTGAGATTGTTTGCACGAAGCAACAATGCTGAGAATATTCCCCTTAAGGAAAATCTGCTCACAATCCAGCAAACTGCTCTTCATTGTCTCTAACTCTGGGAATTTTAATAAAAATTTGATAGGCTCTGTCAACTGCTAAAGCCATCGGATCCAGAGCTTCTCACAAGAGTCTAGATGGGGAAAAAAGTATCATGTGTGGAGGCCAAGAACAGGCAGATTTTACATCTGATATTGTTTTTAAAGATCCACATTGAAAATGCACAGTTGTGTGATCTTCCATCGTCACACTCGGTGCAATTTGCAGAGAACCAGTCTTAGCTTTTGGAGATTGACGCTGCGCCTCCCAGCAGCCAATCTTCTGGGCCCAGAAGATTCAGAAATGAAATTTAAATCCTAACGTCCTGTGTCTTCCTCCCTATGAACCGTCTCCTGTGGTCCAACCTATTCATGCCCAGGTACATCCCCTTCTTTCCAGAGAATACCTTCTCCAAGTCACACGCAATAGCTTGAGTCTTCCCAATTGCCTGACGTAGGTTTCAAAACTCTCACTCATCACTTCCCATAAGAGAACAGAGGACAAGTTCCAACATCACCAAATTCTCTTTTTTTAAGTTTATTTATTTTGAGAGAGAGAGAGAGAGGGAGCATGAGCCGAGGAAGGGGAGGGGCACAGAGAGAGAGAGGGAGAAAGAGAATCCCAGTTTCCTCTCTGTCAACACAGAGCCCAATGCAGAGCTCGTTCCCATGAACTGCGAGATCATGACCTGAGCTGATATCAAGAGTTAGATTCTTAACCAACTGAGCCATATAGGCAGCCCTGACTACTCAAATTCTTGAAATGGCCAGGCAGATTAGCACCCCCACACCACAACCCTCATCACATCACCACAGAAATTTTTAAATAAACACATTTAAAATGATGCAACTATTACATTTATTCAAAAGGTGTATGAGAACCCATTCAAATGACATGGCTCCAGTGTACAAATGACCTACTAAAATTAGAACAGTATCTGGGGCAGAATGCTAGATTCCAGAAACACAAGGACTATGTTTCTTATTATTTCTGTAGAGCCAAGTAATTGTCTGGTGAAGTTAGTTTGGAGAAAGTAGAGAGCAAGATCTCACATGTCAATGCTGCTGAAGTTCAAGTTCACATCTGCCTTGCTTATTGTTATCCCAAGATTGGACGACAGCTCCAGAGGCCACTGAATATCCTTGATTAGATGGATTTCCTGGTCTAGCTATTGAATGAAGCAAACATACGGTGCTCTGATGGGCAGTAAATAGCCCTGTTTTTCCTCTGGGTGTAAAAGCCACCAGAAAAAAAAATCAAGATTTTAGAACAGTACAGCATATGGATAGAATAATATGAGCTGGTGCTATAGATGCAGTTTTTCATCCCAGTCACAGCGTCTCTGATATCCTGTAGGGTGCTGAGAGGTGTGATGGGAGAGGGATCTAAACCAAGATGCTGTATTGTAATATGATCTCACCTAGATGCACTTTGGGTGATCTTCTGTGCTGCAATTCAAGAGCATGGAGCCTCCCAATCCAAAAACCATCTCTGGATAACTCATGTCTTACACCAAAGCATGTTCCAGCTTTCCCAAAAATGTCCTACCTTAAACACAGCCAGGGAGAGGTGCTGATGGGTTGTATACACTGATTGGCATCATGTCCAAATGGCTAGTATTATCAGAAAATGCCTCAAATTTGTTTTATGCAGGTTGCATCCAAGCGACCTATCATTTTGGAACTGCTGATTCTTTATGTATGTGTGTACGTGTCTTAGGGTTTCATATCTCATTTTCAAGTATGTCCCTGTAACAATTTACAGCTCAGGACTTTGAAAATACAGTTTTTATTTTCAATTTAGACATTTCAGATGAAAGTTAAATAGGAAAAAATGAGAAAATGTCTGTCACAAGACCAACAGTAACAGCAGTTATAAACTACTTATTTTTGATTGAAGTAGTATGAATAGCATGGAAGGCATATTTGAAATGTCAAATTATAGTAACAGTGATCTGAATGAGTGCCTCTGGATATTTTTGTTGTTTAAATGTTCCCCTACTTTTGGTGTGCCTGGGTGGCTCAGTCAGTTAAGCGTCCAACTCTTGATTTCAGCTCAGGTCATGATCTCACACCTTGTGAGTTCAAGCCCTGCATCAGGATTTGCACTGACAGCACGGAGCCTGCTTGGGATTCTCTGTCTCCTTCTCTCTCTGCCCCTCCCCTGCTCGCATTCTCTCTCAAAAATAAATACACATTTTTTTTAAAAGTTCCTCTACTTTTAATTTTTTCTATCAACACAGATATTTTATTTTATTTTTAAGCTTATTTATCTTGAAAGAGAGGCAGAGAGAGAGCACAAACAGGCTCCATGCTAACAGCATGTGGAGCTCTATTCAATGAATGATGAGACCTGAACCAAAACCAAGAGTCATACGCTTAGCTGACTGAGCCACCTAGGCACCCCAACACATGTATTTTAATAAAAAGATTTTAATGAGAAAACACATAAATTCGAATTATAGGCTTATTTATTCAACAAATATTTGTTGAATGTTTCCTGTATGTTAAGTACTGTGCTAGGAATGGGGCATTCAATTCCAGGTCATCATGGAGCTTATATTCTAGTGTAAAAGATGCAAAATTCTTTACACAAACACAAAATTAAAAATATTAGTAAGTATTATGAAAGAAAACTACAATATCCAATGAGAAGATGAGAGGAGAACCTGTCTGGGAGATCCGCAGGAGGCTTCTGTGAATGGCATCTTCTAATACTTGAGACCTGAAGGATGATGAATAGTTGCTAACTGGACAAAGGGTGAGGACAGAGTGATGACTTAAAGGGTGAAATGGGAAGTACCTTGCTCCATTTGAGAAGCTAAAAGAAAGCTGTTCCAGACGGAAATTCTGAGGGAGAGCAGTGGCTACCATGATCCTGTAGAGGAAAATGAGTTCAAGTCAGGTGGGATTTTGATGGCTTTATAAAGGATTAGAAGGAAGGGGCTCAGAATATCTCTCTGACTTTATATAGAAAATGTAGGTGTATGGGGAGCAAGACTGGATTATAGAATGCCAGTTAGGGAGCAACTGCAATAGTCCTGGCAAGACATGATGATAGCTTACCTGGAGTGAAGACCAGTGGTGTGAAGAGAAGAGACTTGGGAAACAGAGAAACCAGGCTGGATGACTGATGGGACTTGAGGAATAAGGAGGAGGGCAGTGTTAACAATGATAGCCAGAGTGAAGAAGGAAGACTTCTATGGAAGGGAAATTTTTCAGATTTTCTTTTTTTCCTTGGTTTTCTTTCTTTCCTTGATTTTTTTCAATTGTAAAATGAAATTACTATGCATTTTAACAAGTAACTATAGAGATACATTCGGAAGAAGTCAATTGTTATTACCCCACTTCTGGGCTAATGAATGTTAACAGCATGATGTAATACTCTCATCTCTCTCTCCCATATATGTGTGTATTATTATATTTTTTAATTTCCGTTTGAAACTCTTGAATATGAATTTTTTTCTAGAATTTACAAGTGTATACAGCAAGTAGAAAATTTGATACATGGGTCAAAACTCAGGAGATGTGTGCTGGGTTTATAAAACTGTCCATCTTTGTATAGATGATACCGAAGCCATGGGAGCAAAGAAGTATGCCCAGGAGAAAATGTTGAGTCACAAGAGAAAAGAGTCTGGACATAAGTCCTGAGGAAATCTAACCTTTACCCGTTAGGTGAGGAGAAAGAGGACAGGTCAGAAAAATAGGAAGATACTAGGAAAGTGAGGTATTATACAAGTCAAGAGAGTGGCAAGTGCAACCAGGAGGTTAATTAATGGAAAGTCCATTACAGTGAGAAATAAAGATATCATTAACAATGTTACAAAGTCATGTCAGTGGAGTTGTTGGTGACCAAGTAATGTTGCCAGGCGTTAATTTGCAGTAACGACAATTTGCCCTTGGAGGTGTGGTATTTCTCCCGAATCATCTCCTGTGGGGGGAAGTCACAGAAGATAGATAGTATCTCCAAAATTGGAGTTTTTCAAGAATATTTCACAGAAGGTGAGAGAGGCAAAAATGATTGAGATGGTATTCATAAAAAGCTGTTACGGCACTATTATCTTATTATATTTTTAATGCAGGGGCTGAGTGTATTAAACATAAATGGACTGTTTTTGTATTTATATTTGTCTTATGTTTACCTAGGGAAACCTTGGTGAATATGGAGCTGGTGGCCCAAAAGGAGAGAAGGTAATCAGATTTGCCAAAGTGAACAAAGCAACCGGGGTTTTACATCTACCTATGCATTCACATGTCCGGGGCAGTCCTGCTGCCACACGGAGTTCTGTCCCTGGGGAGCCCGGCCTGCAGGGGGCGCAAGCCTCTCCGCCTCCTGACCAGACAGCCGGATTAGGCACTGAGGATTTGTTCCTCAGTGAAGATTGCTGAATAGCAGTTGGCTACAAGGAAGAGGAAGGGGAAATAGCTGGAACAAGGGAAATGAAATTGGAACACAAGCTTTGATTCATAAAGCAATGTTTCATGAATCTGTGCAGGTGGCAAAAAAAAAAAAAAAAAAAAATTGAAGACCCCCTTTAGCAAAATGCCTCAGGCTCAGGCTCCCTATTTTTGTGTCATCTTAAGTACCCATACATAAACCATCATGGGGGTATTTTTTGGTGGAGTTTTGTAATGTATAATCATTATTATTTCAAAACAGTTTTAAAATTAAAATGCTAATAAATTTCTATTGCATTTCTCCTCATCATCAGTCACTGGTTTAATTATGTGAGCTGTGAAGACGACAGATTCACTTACCCATTCAGAAAGATGTTTCACTCTGATTTGATTCTGAAATTGTGATGACCTTGAATTCAGTGTGAATGTACCATTGTCAGGAAAAAAAACAATGCACATTAAACCTACAGACAGAGATGAGTAGGTCTGAAAATACTCCGAGGGAATGTGTCCTGTGAGTGCTACTTTCATTCATTCACCCAGTAAAAATTCTCTTGATTGAGAGCAGGGTATTTCGACATGAATTCAAGAAAATATGACTTCTGCGCCTTATAAATCAGTGCAACCAATCTATTCAAAAGACCATACATCTATCACCAGAAAATATTGCTAAAAGATGGTCTCAACAGAAACTAGAAACTTCTTTTAAATTGACCATTGAAAATGAAATTTTCTGCAAAAAAAATAAGTAAAACCTTGACATTCTTAAAAAGATATCCAGAAAGTATTGATTATACAGCAATAATAAGGCATTTATGTGTCTAGGATTGTACGGGTAGTACATTAGCATTATTTTCTGTAATCAAATAGCTTACAGAATTCCTACACCACCGTGACAAACACATTACATTTTAAGCAATTACTACTGTGCACATGTGGGCTAATGGGGGAAAGAAAGAAAGCCACAAAGCTTGTCACATAGGACAGCTGAGCAAAGAAGAGTGCTGTGGCACTTTTAAAGTATTTAAATGATGATTCATTTATTGAAACAAAACAGCTGGCTTCTGTTTTGCTATGTTCATTAGGAAACATATGTTACTTAGGAATTCTTAAGACCTCAATGATGAGAAATTTGATTCTGTAAAACAGGTGTATTTCAAACTCTAAGGACCTTTTCTATTGCTCAAAATCTTTTCTAGTTGCTTCAGAATCTTAAGTGGAATTAGAAAAAGCCAGTGGTATAACTGTTCCCTCCTCCCACCCAGAGGAATAACCTAGAAGAGTCTACAGGGAGCTTGATGCAGTACCTGATATAAATGTACATATGAAATGATTTGTAAGAATTCTAATTAACAGGAGAAAGACTCTGCCAATAAATAATGCATAAAATAAACTGAAAGACAAGCATAGCACTTGCTGGAAGAGTAAGGTCACCTCTACCTCTACCTAAGGTACTAAATGGTTAGTATCTGTTATGAATCAATACATTCATTTTTTAAATTATAATGCTGTTCATAGGTCACCATAATGAGAATTTAAACCTCCTTCAAGCTGCCCTCACAGATCTTTGCTTGCACCTATGGTGAACCTTGGTAGTTCTCAACCCTGGCTGCACATTGAGATCACATGGGGAGCTCTTAGAAAATACTACTGCTCAGGCTTCACGCCCAGAGACTCTGATTTGCTGTGGAGCCCATACCTGTGGTTGACTTGGTTTCGAGTCTATATATTTGAACCCATGTAAATAAGTCTGAGGGAATATGTGTAAAAGTGCTTCAGATGATTGTAACAGGCAGTCAGGAGTGAGAACCACTGAGTGGTGGAAAGAACATGGGCTCTGAGGTCAAAATTCATTGTGCCATTAACTAACTACTTGGGAAAATCACTTCATTTCTCTGAGCATCAGTTTCCTCGTCCATTAAATGGGCATAATTGTGTCTACACAAAGAGTTAATGGCCGGATTGAAATCAAATGAGATGAGATGAGCTTACCCCAAAACACAATACCTGACACATATTAGGTCAGGTATTCCTGACCACTAAAGATTTGTTCCTTTCCATTCATCCACTCCAGACTTTCTTCTCACGAAGTGTTATTTCTCTGTCTTTGGTATTCATAGCTGTTGCCATCCTTAACACCTGGTCTTGTTCATCTTTGCACCTCCCACCATAATTTTGACAGAGAAAGGACCCAATTTATATCATTGAACAAAAGATTTAGTCAGAAGTACAACTTCAACACATAAGTGATTTGTTATTGCTGTAGAATACATCACTTCTCAATGCAAAATAGAATCACGAAAGCAGCCTACCCAAAACCCAAGCAGCAGAATCTACACACAGATCACCCCAGGCTTAGCAGCCACATCCTGTATCAAGAACATTAAAATACAGGGAGAAACACCAACGGACACTAGTGGCTATTAGTAACCGGAAGTAGAGACCATGGCAGCCATGTGACCAGGCGACCAGTGTTAAAATGATGATACCTGCTCTGCAGCTTTCCTGAGACTTGCAGAATGTGGTGAAGGAATAACATGTTTACAGATTGGTTGAGGAGAACTACTCCTTTATATAGACAGTGGAATAAGGTAGCAGCACATCTAAGGACTACTATGAAATTAGGAGGTATCTTTTGGGGCCAACTGACAGGTGGAAAAAACTAAGCCTCAATAGCACCAGGCCTTTTAAATAGCTTTGAAAGTGTCAAATTAGAGGACAGCTTTTCCTGAAGCTCAGTAAATTCATCTGCCTTTCAACTGCTAGCCACAGTGATAAATCACTGAACATTCATTTTAAATATGAAAACCAACTCCTCATGTGTCTAAGATTCAGATATGAAATGCTTTTGTTTACAGAATTTTATATGAGGGAATAGGTCCCTAAGATTTCCTCTAAGTCTAGCCTGACCAAGTACCACTCAGAGAGATGGACCCATGCCTCTACTGGGTCCTTCCTCTACATTTCAATGGAGACTTATTTACATGGGTTCAAATATATAGCAGCTCTGAATATAATTACTCTTCTTCCTTATATAATCCCCTCTACTTCCCCTTTGGTAGCAGGTAGATGTGACTTTAATAGTAATTTCTAGACCCCTTCCCTGATTTCCACTTCGCCCCTATGCACTGGGGATTTTAACACCTACCAGATGAGTAACAGGATGGTCACTCTGTACACCCTAATGCTCAGACAAAGCCAGTTGTTTATTTTCTCTTTACAACCAACAGCAATTGGTTTTTTAAATGTATCTACCAATTTCTCCCTCTTCTTATTTTGGATAGAATTTATTATATCTAGAAAAAAGAATAGTTTCTGCTACAGTGTGGTTAGTATAAGACTGGTGATGGTACATTAAATGTTTAGGTTCAAGAAGGAAAAATACTCACATTAATAAAATCAAGATTAATTTTAAAAAATATATTCCACAAATCTAGAAGAACCTTTTGAAAAATGTGATCTCTATCAATTGCACATGACAAACTCCATCTTCCTCTAGTGTAAAGTCATAAGATATTGATTTAGATAGAAATGTGGAAATAAGCCAACATTTTTGGGACTGTAATAAATTTTTATGTGAAGTATTTTGGGTGGACTGTTGTTTGAGGCTTCAAAATAAACAGATAAACACATCCATAAAAGGGGGAAAATATAGAGATGTGCACTACAGCATTTGTTTATAATAAAGAAAAGCTGGAGACAACCCAAATGCCCATCAATGGGGCTTGGGTAAACCCTGGTATATAGTAACATTATAGAATGCTGTCCTGTGGTTACAATGAGTGAACTAGATCTATATGTATCAATAGGAATGGATATTAAAAACAACCTTGAGTGGTAAAATGCAAGTTATAGGATATCATATACAAAAAAAAAGCTATTTATGGAATTTGTTTTAAATATCAAATAATATATTGTTTATGATTACATATATGCAGTAAAAGTGAAAAAACATGGACTGAAAAATATAAACACTACATTCAAGAGAGTGGCTTCCTCTGGGACAGAAATAGAAGGGGAAATGTAGGAAATTTCTTCTTAGATTGCAAATTTTTGTATTACTTTCATTTGGGGTACCTGGTACACAGAGGTTTGACACATTTGACTTTATGTTTTCTATATTTTTTTCAAAATAAAAAATGTGTAAGAAAGGTGAAAAAGGTATATGCCCAGAAATACCATGGTGAACATCATTTTGCAAAAACGCTTTTGAGGTTGGAAAAAAAAAATCCAACATACTTCCAGTGGCTGTATTTACTTTAGCCATAATGTGATATTCAAGGATCTTGGTAGATGCTGAAAGGAAGCACAATGCTGGGATCCTCCAAAGTCTGACTAGTGATCTGTTTTCCTCCCACAGTATTATTTCTAAATTGTATTTTCTCAAAGTACTTTTTTATATGTCACATACAAACCCCTCTTCAAGATCTCTGACCGGAACATCTTACACATTCCTAAGCTGCTGTTACCACATGGACAAGAATGTCTTCTTTGTCCACAGCCAGTCATTTAAGTGATTATATCAGTGCTGGAAACAGCTGAGAGACTCCCTTTTCTTCCCATGGCTCCCCACTCCTCCACCTAAAAAAAGAAAGAAGTGTCTGAGATAAAATGAGTCTTGGATTATTGTCAGTTAAACAATCTGATGTCTTTAAGATCACACACACACAAATTTTTTTGGCAAAACAGGACAAAATTATATATTTTTTCTTCTCTGAACATCTTTCCTTGAAAACTAATTTGTTTCACATTAATTTTGAATATCATTATGAATATTATGGATTTCTGAAAGAGCTAAAGGCATTGTGAAGTGCTGACAAATACATGATTATGCAAATAGTATAACTAGATTCAGAATTCCTCCTTGGACGACAATAGGTAAATTCCATGGCCAGAAGGAGCACAATCACTCTTGAATCTGAGAGTCACTACAGTACTCATCTGACCTCATGCAAAATCACTCTTCTGCTTTTTCTCAAAAGGGTGAAGCTGGACAACCAGGATTTCCAGGGTCCATTGGCCCTAAAGGTCAAAAAGGAGAATCTGTAAGTATTAACATTTTTAGGACAAAGGAAGAATATTCACAAAAATAGAATTAAAAGTATTTTTCCTAATTAGCACTAATTCCACGAACCTTGTTTGTCCCTGCCTTGGCAAACAATAGTCAATAAGATATTCGAGCAAATGCTCTATGTAAGGCATTAAGTAACTTAATCTTTTTTTTTTTTTTTTTAATGAGATAGGTAGGCTATTATCACCCTTATTCTTCATATGAAGAAACTGAGGCCAGAGAGGTTAAGCAACTTGCCCTAGGTCACATAGCTAGTGTGTTAGAGCTATGAATCACACTTAGGTAGACTAATTATAGAACATGGGGTTTAAAAATTACTAAGCTGCTCTGCCATAGCTAAACATTATAACTATAATAAATAATAAAGTCAATATATCAAAAAATTGGAGCTAATACATCCAAAAAAATTAAAAACTTATATCTATTTGCTGGCAGTATACTTTCTGAAGTTATTTTCCTTCCTTGGTTTTTATAAGATCAAAGTGGCTTTTCAGTATTACTGAGACCACTTTCTTTCAAAACTTAATTCTTTTGTAAGGGGACAAAACCTAAATTATCATTTATACTCAAATAGGACTACCTAAAGAGATTACGTGAATACTAGTCCAAAAATAACTTTTTAAAAATCCTGCTAAAAAGGCAAAGACAAAAACCCACAGCAGTCTGTAAGAATCAGCAAGACTCAGACTTAAATGCTTTATCTTTATATATATATGATATCTATCTATCTATATATATCTTTATATATCACATATATATCTTTATATATATCATATATATATCTTTATACATATCATAAATATATCTTTATATATATCTTTATATATATATATCATAAAGACATATATATAAAGATATATATATATATATATATATATATATATATATATATATATATAAATTTTTTTTTTGAGCACTGGGTGTTATACATAAGGGATGAATCACTGGAATCTACTCCTGAAATCATTGTTGCACTATATGCTAACTAACTTGGATGTAAATTTTAAAAATTAATTAAAAATAAATAAAACAATTTAAAAAGAACAAGAAAAAAAGTGTAATACTTTTTTAAAATCACTTTTCCCTGCTTCCTTACCGTTGTGACCAAAGGATATAAGTTTACCAGGGATAGTGAATGCAGACGTCACTAAAATGCCTGCATGCCAAACAGAAACAGTATTTAATATTACAAAGCCAAAATTTCCCTGTGCTTCCACTTGAAAATGTAGGCATCTTTGTCTATGACAGTAATTTTTCAGGCAGCTTTAGAGTCAATGCTGTTACCCAAGTAACGCAAGTTGTCCTCCCTGTAGGGGTCATGCTTGCCTTTGGCGTCCAGTCCCAGCTTCCATATTCAACTGCAGCAAGTGACAGGCTTTCATGGGATTTCCCAGCTTCATTTTTCCAAGAATGTCTGAGAAACTCACATTCCACAAATCCAGCCTGGTGATTGGTCCCCTCCATCTGCTTAACTATTCCTGATGCTCCACATTTGTTGACAACTCTTAACCATTCGTAACTGCTTCTGAGGTCTACACTGTCTCCCCTCCACGCTTGGACACTCAAACTCACCTTTTAAACTACTGGGTGACACATGGCAGACCTGGATTTCAGATTTGAAAAAATTCTATTGGAAAAACAGGGTAGAAAAAAGGAACTTGGAATGGTTTAAGAGCAGTGTTTCTCAAATGGAAAGTGCATTTGAATCACCTAGGGATCTTTTGAAATGCTGGGTCTAATTCAGTAAGTCTGGGGTGGGGCCTGAGAGGCTGCAGTTCTCACTAGCTCCCAGGTGATGCTCATGCTGTTGGCCCTTGGATCATGCTCTTAGTAGCAATGGTTGGGGGACTTCACAGCTTCTAGGAGATTCGCTCTGGCTTTCTCTCCCACCACGGACGTTTGGGGGCAGCCCACCTACCCCACTGAGATTATCATTGGCCCTATCTGCCTTACATAGGAGAAACAGACTTCTTTTCCTTTTAACTTTTCTCTTTGCCAGTTCCCTCTTAATCCCTTAATTATTCCACGTCCCTATACAGTAGTCCCACCTGTTCAAGGAGGATAGGTGCCAAGACCTCCAGCGGATGCCTAAAACCGCCAATAGTACCGAACCCTATACAGTTGACCCTGAACAACATGGGGGTTAGGGGCACTAAGCCCCAGCATGGTTGAAAATCCACATATTGCTTTTGACTCCCCAGAACTTAATTACTAATTGCCTACTGCTGACCAATGAACAACTGATTAACACATATTTTGTATGTTATGTGTATCGTACTGTATTCTTACAATAAGGAAGCTAGAGAAAAGAAAATACTAAGAGAATCATAAGAGAAAATGCATTTTACAGTACTGTACTATTAAAAAATCTGCATATAAGTAAACCCATGCAATTCAAACCTGTGTTGTTCAGGGTCAACTGTATACACTGTTTTTTCATATACGTGCATACATACATACCTACGGTAAAGTTTAATTTATAAATTAGGCACAGCAAGAGATCCTCAACAATAACTAATAGTAAAATAGGACAATTATAATAATATACTGTGATAAGTTATGTGAATGTGCTCTCTCTCAGAATATCTTGTACTGCATTCGCCCTTCTTGTGATGAAGTGAAATCATCAATGCCTACGTGAAGAGATGAAGTGAGGTGAATGATGTAGGTGTTGTGACATAGTGTTAGGCTATTATTGACATGATGATTCCTCAGAAGGAGGATCATCTGGTTCCAAACTGCAGTTGGCTGTGAGTGACAAATCATGGAAAGTGAAATCACAGATGAGGGGGAACTACTTTAAGATCTTGCCTGCCTTCCTCTCTGCCCCCCACATAAAAGAAACACATTTTTACAATGTTATGCAGAGTTTAGCCCTTTGTGGTCTCACACTTTCTTTCTTTCCTTTTTTTTTTTTTTAATGTTCGTTTATTTTTGAGAGAGAGAGGGAGAGAACAAGTTGGGGAGTGGCAAAGAGAGAGACACACACACACAGAATCTGATGCAGGCTCCAGGCTCTGAGCTGTCAGCATAGAGCCCGACATGGGCCTCGAACCCACAGCCCATGAGATCATGACCTGAGCTGAAAGTTGGACACTTAACCGACTGAGCCACCCAGGCATCCCTCTCACACTCTATTCCAGAACAGAGTCTGGACCTGACTTAGCAAAATCACCAAAAGTCCCAAAAAGAGGAATGATTTTCATACAGATTTGAGTTCTGAACCATTTATCCTGAATGGCAGTTCCCCCCCCTACTAAACATTTAGAATATAACTTTATGTGTAACATATCAGAGCTAAAATATACTTAAAAGAGATCATCTGGTTAAACCTCAGATAAAGAAAGAGAGGTTCTAAAAGGCAAGGTACTTGACCCAGATAGTGACCATTGGAGCTAGGACTAAATATCAAGTCTTGAAATAACCAGGCTCCTGGTTTTATTTTTTTATTATTGTTTTTTTAACCTGTTACTTTAATCAATATGGATTCACAGTGGCTCTAAATAAGCATGATATAAGCAATGTGATATAAGCAAACTGCTTAGTTATAGAAGCAATGTGGCCCATGCTTATATCTAAATAACATCATCTCTTATCTTAAAAATCAAATAGAATTTTTTGAATTAAGGCTGAAAGACAAGATTATAAATAATGCTCTGATTTAATGTATAGCAATTAACCAATAAGAGATTAAAAAAATTAAGCTCTATTTATTTATTTTGAGAGAGAGAGTGTGAGCAGGGGAGGGACAGAGAGAATACCAAGCAGGCCGTGCGGAGCCCGATGTGGGGCTTGAACTCGTGAACTGTGAGATCATGACCTGAGCTGAAATCAAGAGTTGGATGTTTAACCAGCTGAGCGACCCAGCACACCAACCAAAAATAAGAGATTTAATCATGTTGGCTAGATATGGGGCACAACAGGGTAGGCTAAGTTATGCTAGGTAACACATTAACCCTGAAATCTCTGTGGCTTAATGCAAGAAAGATTATCTCTTGCTCATGCTGCATGCCCAGCATGGTTGGGTTGGGAGGAGTGGGTGTTGACCCTCACTGCATTCAGGTACCAGGCTGATTACCCCCATGTAACTCAGCCATCTGATATACACAACCTTCTCAGTCACCACTGTGGGGAAAGTGGGACTGGAACATCAGGACTGGGCTCCTCCTTACCTCAGCCTGCAGTAACACATGTTACATCTGCTCACATTGCATTGCCAATACCAGCTGCCTGCCCCCGGGTAACTGCAAGGTTGCTGGGAAATATGGAAGAGAATAAGGTGAGCCCTCTAGTCCTGAGCACATAGGACATGAGGCGCAAACCACAGAGGTTTATTTACTAACCACTTATCTCCCATTAGTGATTTGTTTAAAAGACTAGCAGTCCCTAAGAGGACCTTTAAGCGTAGTATTATTTACCTATGGTTCTCATGTTTTCTCTTGACTTTCATATGCAAGAGAAAAAAATTTTTGATGTATGGTTTCCATCTTATTGTCAATTCACTCATTTCAAATAATAAGTAAATCAAATTACAAATCAAATAAGAATGAGTAACCAAAGCCTGGGTTTGAATTCAGGTTGTCTAGGTTTAAATCCTGAATGACCTCTCACTGGCTATGTGACTTGGGGAAATTACTTAACTTCTCTGTGCCTCATTTTCCTTATCCGTAAATGGGTGTTCTAATGGTACCTACCCCAGTGACACATAAGAAGGAACTAGAACAGTGATTAGATCAGTGTTTGATACATTATGAGGATTTAATGAACATCAGCTATTACTGTTATGTCTGCATAACTTTAAATTCTCTAATTTAATAAACTTTTACTGGGCACCAACAGTACACCAGATATACTATGATAGTTGAGATCAATTAAATCCCTACATTCACAGAGTTTATAGGCAAGATAAACAAGGAGACATAAAATGGGTGAGTGCTATTTTAGGGGAAATAACTCAGTTACGCAGAACCTTTCTGAGTCTCTTTCCTCATACTTGAAATGGGACCATATCTTCCTCACAGCACTGTTGTGAAAAGTAAATGAAATCGCATACATGTGACTTGAGGAACAGAAAAGCTAATGAGAGAAAGCCTCAATATGTGTGTGGGGGGTGGGGGAGGAGGAGGTGCAGGGAGAGAGAGAATGTGATCAGCTTCTATGTGAACCATGAAAAAGGAAGCTTCGGCCTTGGGCAGCATTCCAATTTGTTCCACTCAGGATTCTCAAAATAGTATTAGAATGATTAACTTACTGTTCACTTGGGAATATGAGTTTTTTAATTAATTCTCATATGCTCCCTTTAAACTGCGCAAGCAGACTGTGTGACATTCTGAGTCATCTCAGGGACTTTTTTGTGACAGAGGCCTGAGTTTGGCCTGCAGGATTCATCCATATCCAGTTTTGGAGAGTTTATTTCCAAAAGTGTTTATAATTGCTTCTGTTTTCTACCCATTTTCCTAGGGGGAAGCTTTTACAAAAGGTGAAAAGGGAGATAGAGTAAGTAGATGTTTTATCACTATCTTGTGTTTTCTACTTCATCGATTTCTCTCTCTCTGATTTCTGGTATGTTTACTGTGGAGTCTAACAGATTTGATAAAATAACCTCTCTGAGCATTTTACTTTTTCCTTTGTGATTTTTTACTCTTATTTTGATAAATGAGAAATTTTAAACCTTGTTAAGTTTTATCATTTGATGGCACTTTACCATTTGGCTTAGGTAATGTATATTTTCTTTAACCATTACTGTTTGTAATGGGACATGAATGTCTTGAAAGGTACACACTTAATATATCTAAAATATAAAATTTAAATATAAGATACAGTTTTTTTCAAAAATTCTGTTAATGGTACAAATTAAATTTATCAAATTAAATTATCAATATCAAATGGTACAAATTAAATTTATGGGTTGATTATATCAAAAGGATCAATAATAAGTCATGAAAATAAGAAAAGCAAACTCATTACAACCAATATTGTACTCTTTTATGTAACCTTAATTTTTTTGTTTTTTTTTTTCATTAAGTACATATACCCAATAGTAGAATCACCATGACATATAAACTTAAATTCCACTCTTTCTTTTCCTTCTTCATCTGAAGTTTTAATTCTCTGAGATATAGGATGAGCTGGTGGCAAATCATAACAAAGTCAGCTAAGTAGAGAATGCAATGATTGCTAATGAGATATGATTGTAGAGTCAAAAGGGATACTGGGGAGAAAACTATTATAAAGAAGAAAGAAAATAGGAGTTATTATTTACTTGGTATCAATAAGTATTTTAAATCATGTTTTAGAGTGACCCCCTCCTTGACTTCATCATGCTGTCCATAATCTCCCCCTTTATTCTATGTTAATTAGTAGAAATGCAGACGAATTCAAGTATTAGAGATGCTCATCCCCATCTGAGTTTAAGCATTACATAAATGTGTTTTTTTTGTTTTTTTTTTGTTTGTTTTTGTTTTGTTTTTTTTTACAGGGAGAACCTGGGATAATGGGATCACAGGGAATAAAGGTAATCTCATAACCTTCTTTATGGCATCTCCAACCTAATGAGATTGTGAAGATTACATTAACCATTTCACTGTCCTTCCCACCCACATGTTTAGGGCGAACCTGGAGATCCTGGTGCCCCCGGTTTAATAGGAAGTCCAGGACTAAAGGTATATAAGAAATAACTGAGTTAAAGAGGAAATAATTTTGGAGTTATAGCCATTTCTGTACAAAACAAAGTGCTTTGGTGTGTCACTCATTTTCTTCACAAACGTTCTCAGAGATTTTATCATGTTGCCATGGTGATTTCCCCCCTATTGGCTGCATTTATTACACACATAGTAATTGTGCTTTCTGGTTCACAGTAAGATTTTTAAACTCTTTTTCAAAGCATATTCACAATAGCATCCCTAAACCCTTTATGAGTAAATAATGTGAGCGAAACCTATGACCCTGAACTATATCCTTAAAATGAACAGGACTCAAGATTCAATTTGTAAGCCCAAATTATGCAGCTCTGAGATGCTTGAGTTCCCCATGTGGGATTCCACAGGGGTGTCCCAAGAAAGACCAGCTGTTGGGAGGTGCAGGAGAGATTTATGTGATGCGCTCCCACCAATGGGTGAGGGAGGTTATCATGGCCTCACTTGCTGGTGGGAAAAGACCCATTTAAATGAGAACATCTTCAAACTATCTTTGTCAGCCCAAAGCACATTTCAGAATTATTCAGAGAAGGTAGGATGGTAGAAAGCCCGTCTTTCTACAGATGAAGTTCATACCATGTTTTATATATATTCAAGGACAATCTGTTTTTTAACAAAGTTGAACTACATATCACCTTTCTTTTAGGGTCAGCAAGGACCTGAAGGCTCTATGGGACCCAGAGGACCACCAGGAGATATTGTATGTATAGTAAATACAGGTCTCTTTGATATGTGGGAATTAAATCGATGTCTTAAAGAATGTCAGCATGTTTTCATGTGACTGAGTTGTACCCCCTTTTCCAAAGACATGGGTCACATCTACTGCCAAGACTGATCAAACCTAGTGTCAGGGGTTATCAGGAAGGCTGCTAGCACCTTCATATATTCATATGAGATCCTTTTGAATATCATTAGCCTAATAAATCAGTCTTTGGAAGTCAGGTTAACTAAGTCATCATTTTGGACATGCTTGTCAGAGGTGTACCAACAGTAGCGAAGACTGGAAACATCAAAAGAAATAAGGAAAACCAAGAAAGAAAGAAAGCATTTTCATTATGCATGACTTTGGCTCAATTCTCTGTCCAAAAAAAGGCACTTCCAAAGCTTCTGTTACTGTTTAATTGCAAGAGCCTCCAAAAAGAGCAAATCCTTTAGCAGAAAATATTTCTATAATGCCATTGGAAGATGGTCCTCAGGTTGCATTAGAACCTAATTCTAGTGGTCTCACTATCCTCTGTTTGTCTGTCTCTCTGTCTGTCTGTCTGTCTGTCTATCTGTTGTCCTTTAAATGCATTTTTCTATCGATTCCCCCACTAAGACTTTTGTTCCTTGGACAACCTCCCTAGCCTGGCCTTCTAGGCACTTGGGAGCTAAGACTCACCATCAGTCCTCACTTGAGCATAACAACAGAAATGCTTGGCCAAAATTTCTTGGAAACTTATCTCTATGTAGCCACAATTCCAGCACTTTCTATGCAACTATTGGAATCTCTCCTTTTCCTATCATCTTGGGAACAGTCCCATGACCTCTTGCTGTATTCTCTATGCTTCTTGACTGCGCCTCCAGAGGTCTTTCAGTGCCTTTGTTCTGCTTGTACTTTGAACATTCAGTTTGTGGGCAAAGCTTTTTCTTGCGCCCGCCCCCCTCCCCAAGCCATTTAATGAACCAATATAGGTGTACCTCACGGAGAGATCTCATGAAAAGAATAAAATGATGGTGGCACAGGTGGAGCCATAAGTGACCAAGAGTGAGATGAAGTGATAGTAATTGGAGCTAAGAAAGAGAATAAAATCAAAAGGGAAAGAGCCACTGTTGCCAAACATAATAAGGGTATATCTTCCTGTTTACTCCATTGTTGTTCTAAATAGTGCTGTGATGCTACCAACCACCATCCCTTCACCCTTTCTTGGCGATAATATGAATGGGGCATTTGGTTCAATTCTCCCTTAGTTTCTTTTCCATTACCTCCAGGCTACTTCACTTGAAACAACAAACCACAGAGGGTGGGTGATGGGTATTGAGGAGGGCACCTTTTGGGATGAGCACTGGGTGTTGTACGGAAACCAATTTGACAAATTTCATATATTAAAAAAAAAAAAAAGAAACAACAAACCACATATTTTCACCAATGTGTTTTCCTTTTTAACAGGCCAAAACCAACCCATCCTCTTATAGTTTACATGTTACAATTCTGTTCTCATGACAAAGACTCACAGATAGATATGTTCTCATAACAAGAGATATTCTAATTGTTCTTTCCCATTAATTCTGAATTTTCTAGGGATTGCCAGGAGAACATGGTATCCCAGGAAAGCAAGGCATTAAAGGAGAAAAGGTATACATTTTATGCATTGAGTAGCTAGGTGGGAAGGAGAGACAGAGGATCAGAAGGGCACTGCGATTTGGGAGGTGGGGGTGGGTAGGTACGGCAAAAGGATAACACAAGGCTGCCAGGATTGTGCAGGGGACGTACAGACACATATTAATTGTTGAAGCATTACTGGAAAGGAACTTAAAGAAAACATGAAGATCATCTAAAGAACTTTCTGAGTAGATGCTCTTTTTGTGCATACATTTATACACACATATATTTATACATTTGGCATGATACTGCTAAACTTGTAACATACCTCACCACAAAATCTAAGTGCACCTAAGATAATTAGAACAGTGCCTGACATGAATGAGGCCCTCCATAAATAGGGCTGAATGAGTGAGAAAATGAAGTTTGGCTACAACTTGAAGCAATGAAAACTGCTGCCTCCATAGCTCCCACCATGAACCTGAACAATAACATAAGAATCTTCTTTTCCTCAGGGAGATCCAGGTGGGATTATAGGTCCTCCTGGACTTCCAGGTCCCAAAGGTGAGGCTGGTCCTCCAGGGAAAAGCCTGCCAGGGGAACCAGTAAGTACCAGCCCTTTTACTGATATTTCCCTTGAAAGTTCATTAATTACCCTTCATGTATTCCCAGGTTCAGATCACAAGTATAGGAATAAGTTGAGGTCTGCAGAAAACAAAATATTCATCTTGTTCTTTAGATAAGAGATCTAACTTCTTTGGAAATTTGATGCAAGCAAAGGGCTCTCTTCTGAGAAAATGCACATACCCATTTTACATACATTTTTGAAAGATTCATAGGCCTCCCTGAATCTTCTGCATGAACTCTTTAGGGATCTATGGAGCCTAGTAAGATACACTAGTTTTAAATCATAAACCTTCCTAGGATGCTATGTTAAAACAGAAGAGCTGCTTGAAATTTTCTTTCCAGAGGCTCTGCAGGCATGGCCAATGATGGTCATATGCAGAAAATGTCCTTGTGGCCCAGGCTATCTCCAGGACATAACAAAAACTGAATAGCTGAAAAGTCTAAATAACCAATAAGCCTATTTCACATGCCTTTTTTTCCCTCCTATTTGACTTTTTATATTAATTATTGATAATAAATAGTTCTCAGTATTAGATGCCTTATTTTAAAGGTAAAAACATCTTTTTTATTAAGTGTTAAATATTAATTCCAGTGTAGTTAACATACAGTGTTATATTAGTTTCAGGTGTATAATACAGTGATTCAGCAATTCCCTGTATTATTCAGTGCTCATCATGATTAAATGTACTCTTAATCTCCATCACCTATTTCACCCATCCCCCACCCACCTCCCCTAAAAATGAAAACATCTTATATGTTAAAGTAACTATACAAAAATCTATAACCTGGTGGAAATCTGTATTTCCTGTTCCTTATTCTTTTATAGAAAAGGGTTTATTCAAGAAAGATGAAGAACAACAAAACATTTTTGAGTTATAACTTCTAAGATGCTTTTAATGTTTTTAGAAAAAGAAATGTATTTATCTCCTTTTTTTTTTATTGTAGGGATTAGATGGAAATCCTGGAGCACCTGGTCCACGTGGGCCAAAGGTATAAAAATATCATAGATTATTTCTAAAGAATTAAAAATAAAATACAGCCTGAAATTTTTTGTCCCCTGACCCTCGCACTCACAGAAGCCTCTCATTGCACAGGGTGAACGAGGACTCCCAGGTGTCCATGGTTCCCCAGGTGACAGAGGTCCCCCAGGGCTGGGAGTTCCTGGCCCAACAGTAAGTGAAATTCTATCAAGCTTTTGAAACCCTGTCCATTCCAACAGTAAAATAAAAACCAGTGACAAATTTGAATAAGAAGAGAAAAATGAGGGGCGCCTGGGTGGCTCAGTCAGTTGAACGTCCAACTTTGGTTTGGATCATGATCTCACGGTCTATGGGTTCAAGCCCTGCATCAGGCTCTGTGCTGTCAGTACAGAACTGGAGCCTGCTTCGGATTCCATTTCTCCCTCTCTTTCTGCCCCTCCCCCATCATTCTCTGTCTCTCTCAAAAAGAAAAATGAATAAACTTAAAAAAAAGAAGAAGAAAAAAAAAAGTGAAATGGTCAGAAGAGGAAATAGAAGTAAGCACTAATCAGAGAGGATTTATGAGCACTGGGGTTAAGTCACTGAGCACAGAGAAGGTGCTTACTGTTTGCTGACCCACAGATGCTGATCTCACAGACACTGATTTTGGATTAGGAGCAGTTATTTAACCCTTTGTTTCTCTCCTCTGTTTTAAAAAGTACAAATGAATGTGTGTAAGATTGTACACATGCCTAAGATCGGGTTTTGTATATTACTGTTTGTTTTTAATGAAAAAATAAAAAGTGAATATTTAAAGTGAATGGTGTGTATAAATGAGATGATGTCAAAAAATCTCTTCAGTAATATCTTCAGGAAGAGATAATAGAAGTTGTTTATAATAGTGAACACAAAGAATGGGCAGCTTTTAGTGCCCATTTTTTTAATGCCCAGTTTTCTTAGCTACAAGGACAGTGCCTGATAATAATGACCCCCATGTGCATACTTGTTGACTAAATAGTTATAAGAGATAAAACTTTTTATTTACTATGAAAAAACATAAAAGATTTTGGAATGAGAAAAGTAGAAATAAACACTTATTCTAGTGACATTAATTTGGGAAATTGGCCTTATAATGAAGTTATCACAAAAGCTAAAAGAAGGCATAAATAGTGAATGGTTATATTGTATGTGATCGATTTTGCAGGGCAAGAATATAAAAGACCACTGAGATGGAAGATTAAACAAAGTAAAAACACAGATCAGGAAACTATTAAGGGAGTGAAAGAGATTGAAACAAAAAATAAAAAATATATTAATAACTAAGGTCACAATATAAATAGAAAGGGAACAAAAAGTAGCTTTGACTAATAGTCATATGAATATTTATTTTATAAAATAAGAAAAGAGGAGCACCTGGGTGGCTCAGTGGGTTAGCTGTGCAACTCTTGATTTCAGCTCAGGTCATGACCTCATGGTTCATTCAATCTAGCCCCATGTCAGGCTCTGCACTGTCAGCATGGAGCCTGCTTGGGATTCTCTCTCCCCCTCTCTTTTTGCGTCTCCCCTGCTCACATGTGCACTCTCTTTTCTCTGTCTCTCAAATAAATAAACATTTTATAAATAAATAAATAAATAAGAAAGGAAATGTTGGTAGGCAGTTACTGAAGTCAACAGCTGAGAACCCAGTCTTTTACTTACTTAGGTCATCAGTTCCTCCTTCCTCAGTCTGTGGTTATGTAACAGGGATAGAGCTATTGTCATTAGGTTCACTGATAATTTCCCAGCCTCCTCTTTATTACCCCAAATTCCAATTTTCTAAAGTAGAAAAGAATAGCTGATTGATGCTTTACTTTCTACTGCTGTCACTGAACACTGATTCTGGCAATTTCTTCAAATACAGAAATGACTCAAAGTAGAAAGTAGAAAGCAGAAAGGAAAGGAAGTCCTGAGCCCATTACTTTATCAGGAGTTTCTGAACAGCTAGAATTTGGGTGCATAGTGTGTTTGTGAAGGTGGAGGAACACATGATGGTACTGAGAGAGACAGATATCCCAGGCATCTGAGCAAAGCCATGCTCAGGTTCCAAGCAACAGACATCTGGTTAAGTGTTTACCTGCCATCCAAAAGTCTTAGCCATCATCAGAGAGAGTTTTCAGTGTGCGCAAGTTGGCAAGCCCTGTTGTTCGACTAAGTAAGTTACAATACATAGCTCTTGATCTCACTTGCATAATTTATGGATATTTCTGGAGGAATTCTGATAATTGGATCTGATTCTACTCAGGGCTCACAAGGACCAGCTGGAGAGCCAGGTATTCAGGTAAGCTACTTAACCAAGTTATTTGGCACAGCAAATCCAGCTTGCTTACTTGGGGAAAATTACTGAAAAACTGTCCCCATAAGTAACTATTTTCCCCCATTTCCAGGGTCCTCGAGGTCTCCCTGGATTGCCAGGAACTCCAGGGACCCCAGGGAATGATGTAAGGACCATCTGTACCTCCTCCTACCCACCACGCATTTTACTCTGCACCCGTGCCACTGTGCAAGGATTTGAACACAATGATTCTGTTTTTCAGGGAGCTCCAGGGAGGGATGGAAAGCCAGGTCTGCCAGGCCCCCCAGGTGACCCGGTATGTCAACAGAATGTGCCTGATTTATGTATCTTTAATGCACCCAGAAGCCAAATAGCCTACCGAGCAACTTTTGCTGTCCAAACTAATTAGAATGCTCAGTAACTGCTTGGTGATTTTGTTTATCCCCATTATTTTGTAGAGGGGTGAAAATTCAAGCTGCATCAGCATTTTTGTGTGTGTGATGAATACTTATTTCCTAAGGGTATAATTCAGCTCTACAATTTTGCCCCAGGCTGTGCCTTGGCACATAATGTCTCAATCCCATGGAAAATTGAGTTAAAATATATAGCCACAATTTCTATTCTTTCTAATGCCATTGACTAAATGAATTTCATTTTTCTAAATGAAAGTTTTCAGGTAAGTTACCTACAACAGGGTGAATATCCATTGATTCTGTGGCCTTAAAACACTGAAGTGATTAAATTACAAAAACTGGCTTGAGTAGGCTCTTGAAAAATGGGTTTAAGCACTAAATGTGTGTTCCAATGTTTTATTTCAGGATGAACCTTGCTTTGAGCAACAGTGAAATCCCTTTAAATAGCCTCAGAATCGGCAGTTATAATTTGAGAGGCCATATGGTACATGACATTGTATTAAGAGTTTTATATGATAAAATCCAAATCTGGCCTCTCGGTTCTAAGTCTCCCAAATCCTTCTCCCTCCCACACTGGCTGTGCCGTGAGTGCCTTTATAAGCTACGTGCAGAGGCATATTTTGGCCTTACTTTAACTTCACTGCTGAGTGAATCATGTGTGCATCATCTAGAATTCTTATAAAGCATTACTTGGGTTTACAGTGCCTCTCTGAAAGGACATTTTAAGACACAAGGCCGGAACACTGCCCAAGTTCCTTCAGTGTCTCTCTTGCATATCACGTAAGCCACCTATTGGCTCTTTTGAACTTCAGTGAGAAAGAACTTTAAAGCAAATTCATTGTGTACTTTTCATATTTCTCAACAGCCTGATAATTTGCTTGGCAGAGTGGCGACTTCCGTTTAATAAATGATTTACCTTTATGTATTATTTAAAACCAAGACTATATTAGTGTCGGCATAAAAGTTGCCGTGTCATGGAAATATAAAATAGAGATGCAGAATCAGAACGACAACCTGGGTGTGTTTACATGTTCATAGTAGAGGAGTAGTGAATATTTCTCAGATACAGTTATGAGGTCTGCTGGTGTCATATGGCTATTTCGTGACATGAAATACAACATGAAAGTCAACCATTCTGACAGTGAGCCTCTTAGAAGCCCCATGACAAATTTCAACTGACATGACACTTGGAGAAAAAAACATCTGCATTGTATTATATGTTTGTATTGTATCATGTGCACGTATATGTATGAACACATACTGGGTTTTTTTTCTCCTTAACTGCAGATCGCACTTCCTCTCTTGGGAGACATCGGTGTCCTGCTCAAGGTATTCTGTTGCTATGTAAGAAATTATGTATTAACTTTTAGGAAAAATTAGGAAGGAAATCTTTGTCAGAACTGAGTTAATTGCTTAGCATGAACTAAAATTCCATTTTTAAAAGGCAGAACATCTTTTAGATAGAAAAAGGAACACATATTTTTATGTATCTTGTGCCACTTTTACTAACCCCTCCATTCTCTTCTTCTTTACATCCCTGTCTGTTTGGGTATAAGGGGTGGGGGGGGGGTGAAAGTGGTAGTTCTGAGTTGAGCTACATGGGAGGAACAGTGTCATCAACACCCTTGAGTAGACCATTCTCTCCTCTGGAGGGAAAGCTTTCTCTTTATGGGTGTTTACCACTCCTGGCTCACTGCTATGAAACCTAATCCTTCTCACTGGAGCTACCCTCACCCGTCCCAGCTTGAAAACCAGTGCTGCTCAATAAACAGCCAGCTCACAAGGCTGTGCTTTGATGTCATGGGATTTTACAAAATGAACTGCAAAATTCCAAAGCCAACAATTGCCCTAACACCTGTTACTCTGTTAAGTAAAAACTATCTCTACCCATTATTCATCTCATAAGGGATAAATCTTGCTACCATTTTTTTCTCTAATACTACCCTGTATTTTATGTGTAACACAGATGAGAAAGAATGATAATGGGACGCTTGTAAGGTTATGTATTTGCATATTTATTCATGGTATGCTAAGATTGAGTGAACCCATATGAAAATCTGTTCCCCTTCACATTATACTCAAGCCTTATGTGTCCTACCTGTCTATATATGAATGGACAATGTATATGTATACACACACACACACACACACACACTTACGCTATATGTGTATAAATGTGATTTATTTTATATTCCTACCATTTAGCGCAGTGGTTTGTACAATGACGTACATAAATTTTATCAAATTACTAAATTTGTTAATTTGTTAAATTAAATTAAATATTTATTGAATTAAATTCAAAGACTCAAGAATTCTAGTATAAGTGTTTGCTGGATGTTAGTTTTGAGAATATATATATAAACATAAATATAAATATAAAAACATATTAGAGATTTTTAAGACTTTCAGAAGTCAACAGTTTCTTTTAAGTCAAAAGAGAATATTTGGGGGGATTTTAGGAAAATCTTATATAAGTTGAGCTAGTTACATGGCAGGCAATACACTGCTTTACTTAAATCGTCTCAGTTAATCTTCACAATAATCCTGTAAATTTAGGTTGTGCTAGTATCCCCGTTTTATATATTAGAAACTGAAGTTCTAAGTAGCTAAGTAGCTTCCTCAGAGTCACACAGCTAGAAAGTGTAACATGAACCCAGGAACACAGGTCCCCAGACATTATCTTAGGTTCTTCACAAGGGCAGTAATGTTGAAAGTGGCAGGATTGTAAGAGTTATACCTAACCATCCCAGAATAGTTAGGATCAAAATGTATATACTTCAGCAGAAATGCATATCCTGACAGAATATGGGGTGGCTCACAGAATAGACAAAAAGACCGTGAGTAGACTCTGACAAGGAGAGCCAGGACTACACAAACACCTCAGAAGTGGACATAATTGATAGTTTCACCAGGGCAGCATCCCTTTAATGAGTGTGCTCCACCACTTTTCGAGCCCTAACATCATCTCCCTGAGTTTCTGAGTCCCAGGAAAGCTGATTGGTGAGAGGCAGGCAGGATACCTCCACTGACAGTCCCAACACACTGCATCCCATAGAAGAGGAAAGTGTGTTGTTCCCCAAATACAGGGATTTAGATTGGAGATTGGATCTATTAGGTCAACTTAATGTAATTTTAAAATCCGATCCTATTTCCCAACACATGAAGTCTCCCTCTCTGTTCAGAGTCTTTATGTAGTGAATTTGAGCATCTGCTTTCTGTTTTCAAAAATACCCTTGATTAAAGTGTAGTAAAGAACTGACATAATTCCAGGCCCAAATGACATCCCTTCAAAGACCTTCCTCTGGGTTAATCTGTGTGCCAGTCCCTCTTTGAGTGAGATTGTACACTGGCTGATAATTGATGCATCTTTATTCTCTCTATATAAAAATCTAAAGACTTTTTTCAAGTTGAGCCACTTACATGGCAGGCAAATCATTTCCCTTGATTTACCATTCTGGCAATCCAAACCTAAAGAAAATGAGGTCAGGCCTGAGATATTATAAGTGGTGGATGTACAAATATACATGTATTTTTTTAATTCCTCTACCAATACATCAGCTGTGTGAAAAGATCCTAATGGCAAAATTAGTTTTGGGAGATATCGCACACTCTGGCTCCTTGTTATATATACCAGCTCTGAGAAGGACCACCATGAAGTGAACTCTTTCATCCAGCTGTTTTTAGAGAAATCGCCTCAGAACCTTTTCAATAGCATACAGAATTAGCCTTCCAAGGAGCATATTTTTGGAAATCAGACTTGTTCTGATATTCACTGAGTCAAAAATATTGAACCCGAATATCCATGAGCTTTCTTGCCAATGGAAAGCTTCAGTTCCCTTTTCACATTTCAAGATTCTTCTCTTTGGTGAAAGGGATAGAAGAAAAGAGGCCTATATTGTCCTACCGTCTGTCAACTGTTAAAATTAAACTATGTCCTCCTCTCAGTGGTCCCCATTCTGTGCCTTTCCTGTTCATATTCTTATTCTAACAATTTAAAAATAAGCCTTTATAGGGCTTTTCACAAACACTTTTTCTTTAGCAATGTGATAAGGAGTTTATCTTGTAGGCTCAGACACTTATATTCAAGCCTTTCCACATCAGCTAAAGGTTACAGAGGAGGCAATGGAAAGGTAATTCCACTTAGATTTCCTATCTGCACTTGGATTTGACATAGAAGTCAAGTCCAAGTCACTCAAGTAATTATTTCTCACATGAGTGCTTCCACTGACAAAATGTTGGTAAACTGTGTGTACGGTTCTCCAACTAATTTTGCTCTCAGAAAGAGAGATCCTTTCTTCACAACTTTTTCTTTCTTTCTCTCTTTTTTAATGATTTATGCGATTGGCTGTATGAAGTCTGTAATCTTGTTAGTTATTCTAAACTTTATTACTGCCTCTCGTTTTAGACATACAGTTACACAGTTGAAACAGTCTGTGTTTTTGACTTATGTGTCTTTTCCTTATATATTTGGAATCTTCCATTTCAGTATCATCATAGACATGATTTACAAAGGTCACCAATGTCATCAACAGATATAATTGACTAGCTTCATAAGTAGTTTTTACCTCACGAAAAAATAGTCTTTTCAAATTGGATCAATTCTCTGAAAGTAGTGATATATCAGTTGCTCTGTCATTCATCTCTGACAGAGGTTCATATCTGATCAGATCTCTCTTTTATAGATTACTTTGCTGAATCTCTCAGTAACCTTATCTCTATACTCATTAGAACTTCTGTGGCAACTGCCAAGCCAGTGTCCCTGGGCTGAAAAGCCACAAAGGAGAAGAAATAGGCGCTGGTGAGCCTGGAAAGTATGATTATATCACCCAGAAGGTAAGATGGCAGGCTGAACGTTGATGGGCCCTGTAGGTTACACATAGTACCTTCTCTCATTTCTCTACTGCTCTGTCCTCTAGGGTGATACAGGACCACGGGGTCCTCCAGGAATCCCAGGCAGAGAGGGACCAAAGGTAAGGCAGTTTCTCCTCTGCTTTCTGTGGTACCTCCAATTCAGTGTGAAAAATAAAACCGATTTAAAAATTTTTTTAATGTTTATTTTATTTATTTTTGGGAAAGAGAGCATGAGTGGGGAAGAGGCAGAGAGAGGGAGAGAGAATCCCAAGCAGCGTCCGCATAGAGCCAATGCGAGGCTCGAACTCACAAACCGTGAGATCATGACCTGAGCCAAAACCAAGAGGTGGATGCTTAACCAACTGAGCCACCCAGGTGCCCCAACAAAACTCATTCTAAACACACTACTTTTTATGAAAGTTATCTTGGAAAAGTGGTGTAAAAGCCACATGCAAAGTCATTTATTTGTTTCCTGACTCTGCCCAAATTACATGTCCCAAATGTACTAAGAAGAGATATTTTCATTGTTTTAAAAGATGACAGAATGATTCAGTATACTAGCTGAAGTTCTTGTCTTTTTAGGGAAGCAAAGGAGAGCGGGGCTACCCTGGGATACCTGGAGACAAAGGTGACGAGGTGAGACTCTTCTCTGATAATATAGTCCTGCTATCGATTCTCTTTATGTGACTCGGAGGAAGGACAGCAACTCTTCTATAGCTCATGTTTAATGTTAAATCAAATAAAAACAAAGATTAAGGTAGGTTATTTCAAATGTCAACACATTTTAAATAATAATACGTTGATGTATTGTCCAGTTGTATGTATTGTCCATTGATGTATTGTATGGTCTAGTTTTTGAGATAAGGAAATTAGAGCACAGAATTGACAGGTCAGTTACTATGTTTTTGTTTTCATGTAGCAGGTAGCAATTCCAGCTCTCTCAAGATAAAAGCAAGGAGAAGGAGGAAGGAGATTTACTGCATAGAATCCCAAGGTAGCTAGTAGAATTGAAGAAATAGTTGAAAAACCAGCCTAGGAAAAAGGGCAGCTCCAGAACTCAGCAGAACTTCCCTGGGACACTGCTGTAACATGATTCAACTTTAGTGACCTTGGTTTGTCTGTGTCTCTGCTCAACTTTCATACTCTTGGGAGGAAAAAAAAACTATCAAAAGGATCTGATTCAACTAGTTCAGACCAGCTGCCTACCCCCTGACGAAGGTTCAAAGTCAAATTAGTTTTGAGACGATGGTATAATTTTCTGACTCTAAGCCATGGTGATGCTCAGGATATCATTCTTTTCCTGCATAATTTACCTTAACTCTTAGAAAAACCAATTAGGATGATGAATTGTTGTTAGTTTAAACAGTTTTGATGCTAATAATTCTTAATGAAAGTAAGTAAGCCATCTGGCATATATTAACCTTGATGTTAGTACTGAAAATCATAACGGTATAAAGTAGATCTATTTTTTGAGTCAGAGTTATATTTCACATTACAAATTATCACCATGTGTTATTGTTTTTAATATTGATTCTATTTTAGAAAACTGTGAGAATTGGCTTGCTTTTCTTCAAGTTAAAAATTAAAAACAAAGAAATACAACATTTATTTTCATCCATAAATAAAGCAGTAAAGGCATTTTATTTTCAAAATAAGAGTTATTGACTTTTGTTTCTTCATGCTTCACAGAAAGTTTCACTAATGTACAAGCCCTATCTCTGATTTTAATAGTCTAACAGCTTAATTTAACTGCCTAGCTCCAAGGAGTAGGCTTTAGAGGAATTGAGAAAGTAATAATAAAAAGATCAGGAAATAATTGGAATTCAGGTTTTTTATAAGTGACTCTAAGTTAAATTTATTAGAAGTTAGTTTTGATTAATTCTACACGATACCTTGCTCTTTTGGTAAACTGAAATCCATCGTTATTATCGTTCCATTATTTTAGTATGTTCTTTCTTTTTATATATATAGTTTTATGCATTTTAATAGCAAACTTGCCCGAAGAGCACAGAAGATAGACAACATTAAAAACATGTACTTGCATGTAGGACAACTCAGAAAAGCACAGGGAACGGATAGAATCTACTCTATGATAAAAATGCTACAAATACCTCCTAGTTGCCGTCAATAAGAAATGTACTTGTTTTTAAAAAATCCAAATGCTGGCATTGTCCAGAAAAATTTAGCAGATTTATTTATAATTGTTATAAAGTTGAACTGCTAAAACGTGTTTACTGAAACATACTGACTTGCATTAATGCTTTATGTCCTTGCGTTTATATTAAAAATTCACACACAAATGAAAATGGAAAAACTGCCAATACCTGATTTCTGTCCCCTATTTTTTTCACTTGCAAGCATATACTTAGGTACCTTTTGACCCCAGAACCAGCAGTGACAAGAAGAAGACAATTTCTTTTTTGTAAAGAATGAAATGTTTTCCATCATAGTGGATACTTAAGCATGTTCTCCATGTACTAGCGGATGTCTTGTGGCATAACTGTTATACATGTGGCATGGATGACACACAGGTTGGTGTCTTCAAAGAGACCCAGCAGATAGGCCTCACTTGCTTCCTGCAAAGGACCAGTAGCTGCACTCTGGAAGCACAGAAAGGAAGTTTGTGGATCAGAAGTTCAGTGAACTTCTGATAGCATCTGCTTCTGGGAAGTGCCACAGTACCAGGCCTGTAATGATGAGGTTTCTTCACCCCTTCAGTAGAGGGCGCGCTCTTACCAGCAGCTTTTGTAGCCCGTTGCTTCCTGGGTACTTTCCCACCTGCTGTGGATTTGCAGGCAGTCCGCTTTATAGGAGCCCTGGTCCAGAGACCTCCTTACTTACCTCCCTTCTTTGGCTGGAGCTCGGCAAGCAGGAGGCAGCACTGGCCTTAGTGAGCAACTGCAGCTCAGTGGTAACTGCCTACTGTGTTCTTTCTTAAATATAGTAGACCCCCGATACCTGTGGGAATATGTTTTAAGACCCCACCCCCCGTGTATGCCCAAAACTGCAGATAGTGCCAAACCCTATATATACTATGTTTTTTCCTATATACACATACGCATGATAAAGTTTAACTTATAAATTAGGCACAGTAGGAGATTGACGATAATAACAAATATTAGAGTAATTATCACATACTCTAATCTAAGTTATGTGAATGTAGTCTCTCCCTGTCTCTAAATATCTTTTTGTACTCTAATCCTTCTTGTGATGATGTGAAATGACAAAATGCCTATGTGAGGAGATGAAGCAAGGTGAATGACGTAGGCATTCATTGTGACATAGTGTTAGCCTGCTGTTGATCTGATAATAAGTCAGAAGGAGGATCATGTGCATCCAGACAGGGGTTGACCGTGGGTAACTGAAACCATGGAAAGGCAAAGTACTGTGGATCTTATGGATTCTTTAACTGAGAGCACACAAAATTTTGCACAAGGCTCTTGTCATATGGAGAATTCCAGCAAGTTCAGAAGGAGATTCTTTTCAGTTGTGTCTTCACTTCCCATGAATAGTAGGAATAAGCCTGAAATATCACACTAGCTCAGTTGAGCCTTTTGGAGGGGCTTTTCCTCCCAGACAGATGGGAAATAAAGAATATTGTCTTGTCTTCTACTTGAACTCAGATACTACCTGAAAGTATAATTTATTGATTTATTTAGGTGAATGAAACTTTGACCAAGAATGTGTGCATCCCCAACTGGCCAGCAAACTATGCTATTTTAATATGTGCATAACACCTAGTCTTACCAAATCTCAAATGTCTGTTCTGTTAGTGGAAAGATAGAGGGGTACCTCATCTCTTTGAGGACTTCAGTGTAATCTGTTTGGGAACTTAGAGAGAGGAGTTGCCTGTTTGCTCATTGCTCTGAGGAAAGTGACAGTATCCTCTACATTTTTTGCAGATGTTTCACAACTAAGTGGCAACTTATAAGACACTAATAGAACACGCTCACCTCTCATAGAGTGAATTCTTGCTTGGAATGCAGATTTTCCTACAATATTTCAGGATAATAATTGATAAATAGGCCATGAAAAATATTGTCAGCCATAAATTACAGCAATGGAAAAATAAATATTCTTGGTCACAACTAAGCTAGGACTTGCAAAATCAAAATCTCCGTTCAGAGAAGGAACTTAGCTCTAATGACCCTTGAATATCTATGCAATAAATTTTATTTTGGATTTTAGTTTGGCATTATATGCTAAATTGACTCTGCTACTCTTTAATATGTATTTGTCTTCTTTAATGACCATCTTGTCTTCTAAAATTATCTTACTGCCCTTTATGCATCCATAGTAACTTTTACCCTTATTACAAAATTTCAGCTTGTTCAGAGAAAGCTGCTGAGAATGATTTTTTTTTATTTATGGACTAAGGTTTATTTTAAAGTTTAATGTGGTCATCAAAGGTTAATGAGTCCCAAGCTTATAAATTAAACTACCTAAAGACTCACTCAGCATCTCTAGACTGATTCAGTAATGAGACTAAAAGTAGCAAAAAAAAAAAAAAAAGAATACATATGTACACCCATATCTTATACATGTACATATAGAGAGAATTTTATGGAAATGTGGGTATTTTGAGATAAAGCAATTTGTGGTATGGCATTTATAATCTCCAGACATTTAGAGGTGCCATTTCCAAAGGAAATTTGTTTCTGTTCAAATTTTATAAGCCCATAAATAAGTTAAGGGTGGGGAGTTAAAAGAACCAATACAACATGCCAGTGTGTTCCATCCACACATGTCTAAGCATGCATTTGTGCATGTGGGTGTGTGCACGTGCGCGCGCGCACACACACACACACACAGCATTGCCAGTGAGGATGATACCATCCTGAAGAAAGAATATATCCACATTCTTTAACATAAGCATACATAAGATTTTTCCTCAAAGTCTTATTTCATGAGGAATTTCAGCATGTTCAAGGAGATTCTTTTCAATGTTTCTTCATGTCATATCACATGAAAAAACCTGAAGTAACAAATGACCCCATTTAGCATTAGATGGACAATCTGGCAGAACTTGCTCATTGATCGCACTGACGCAAAAACCTTGACTCTATAGAACCTTGGTCCTGTAGAATCTCATAAATAAATATGCAGTAGTTTTTCCATGGTCAATCTAATATTTATAATGTGTATAAAAATGCATGTTTCATCACAGTTAAAGGTAAAAGAGCTTTGTTATAACAGTGAATGGCTTGACAATGTAAAAAGATAACTCAGCAAAGAAAATTAAATCCTGAAAGTGTTATCATTCAATCTAGACCTTGATGCATCATATGTTTATCTGAAATAACAAAAGGGTATTTAAAAGTACATATTTCTAATTATAGAAGTCACCTGAGTTTTATTATAGAAAATTTGTGAAATACACAAAAGCACTAAAAAAATAAAAGTTATCCCTATGTGTACTGCTCAGGGAGGGCTGTTGGTAATAGTAATATTATGATCTATAATCCCAAAGTTCAGAAGCCTCTGAAAACCTTGGAAATGTTTCTGTAATTTTCAGGAAATTCTTTTGGCAGTCAAATATGACCTGAAATCATATGGAGCTGATCTATTTATCCTACTTGATAAAAATTTCATGTTTTGCTACAGGAATATTTGTATGTTTATTAGAGGGTGCTGCCACAGGTGCACTGGGAGAATTTCATAATATCTAATGTTAGCACTGTGTTATTTTTATTAAAAAATCAGAAAATTCAGAATTCTGAAACAAATATGACATCAAAGTTTCCAGATTAGGTATTTTGAACCTTCTAGCATTCTCATCTTTCGTGAAGTGCCTGGATAATTTTTTAATAATTTAAACGTTACTCTATGTAACATTTTGTAACTTTTATTTTCCTATGTTAGCCAGTAGTTTGATGAAACATGATTTTAAAAGTTGCAAAATATTTTATATTATTTTACATAGCTTATTTAACTAATATTTTGTTGTTGACACACTTGGTAAAAGAAAAAAATTAATTACAGAAGCTAACAGTTAACATTACCAGCTCTTCTTCGAATATATAAATATATCAGTATCTGAAACCCTACCCAGTATCATTAGCATTATTCTACAACTCCGAGAAGGAGAAGGAGGGGATATTCATTCACTTTTATGCTTAAGCCATTAAAGGGTTCTAAATTTAAATTCACTGATGAGCCAAATTTCTTCTTATAATGAACTGTTCAGCTAAACTAAATATTATATCATAAAACATATTCCATTTTTCCACTAGCTGAATGAAGCATTAGTGTAATCGTGTATTTCTTTGATGGCATTCTGCCAATCCGAAATGTGTATGGCCATGCTTAGCAGTGCCAGATTCTCAGTGATGCTATTGTTGATGGGGTGGTTCTGTGAGATCAGAAATGCTCTATGAATCACCAAACACATTAAATTAAGTTTGCTGCAGATTCCATGTCATGGCATTTTAGCTGGCCATCCTTACCCTTTGAAAGCAGGTATTTGTATCTATCATCTATATCATGTTTTTAGCCAACATAGATGTTTAATTTCAATAGTCAAAATATTTGATCAACTAAAATGCCTTGCTTCTAACTATGTAACAGATTTTATGATAGGAACTATTTCTTCTAGGGTCTTCAAGGAATTCCAGGCCTTCCAGGTGCTCCAGGCCCCACTGGACCCCCTGTAAGTATTCACTAAAGCTATTCCATTCACAGTTCCCATCCGCTGGGATGATGCAAGGTGAACTAGATTCCACATTGCCTTTTGTTCTCTGTGTGTCTATGTAGATTATCCAGCTGTTGCCTAGAAAAATAGCATCCCATGTCTCAAGTTTTCATTTAGTATTACTTAAGGCTGCTCAGGTTCATAGAGATTTGTCATCAGAATTCTATGAGAGTAGAAGCAGTCTGTAATTAAGCTAGTCTATTTGAATAGAAGTTATATGTAAAGGAGCATTCTATTTTTTATTTATAATTTTTCATCATTAACCTTTGTAAGAGATATTCATATGTTTACACCCTTACATTCTTAAGCACCATAAACTAAGAATATACATTTTTAAAGGGAAAAAGATGGGCCAAAGATTATCAGATTCAATTTATTTTTTGCCTATTTATCCATTAAAATACCATCTACTTTAGATAACACCTTTTTTTCACTGCCCTTCAAACACAACATCGTGGTCTTTGGTTATACTGTTTTCCTAAAAACTGTTCACCTAAACTAAATATTATATAATAAAACATATTCCATTTTTCCACTAGGTGAATATCTCTTTTCCTTTCTTACTTGCTAAGCCCAACCTGTCACTAATGTGCTGTCGAGTGTAGAGTGGCCAGTTAAAATACAGGACATGCAGTCATATTTGAATTTCATATAAATAAATAACGTTTTTAGCATAAGTTGGTCCCAAATGTTGTATTTTTATTTGCTAAATCTAGCAACCCTACTCAAGTCTCAACTTCTCCAGCAATTCATTTGAGTTCCCATGCAAATTGTATTTCCCACATGAGTAGGCATGTGATCATGTTCCTTTGTGTTGTAAAGCATGGGTTCGCCATAATTAAAATCTTATCATTTATGCCTTCACCACAGTTATATAGAACAAACCTGGTTTTAAATTTTACATTAAAATTAAAAGTTAAGAGAAGAGCTGTGAAAAGAACCATGGTTATTTTCACTATCCATTCTCAAAGAAGAATTAAAATTAAATTATATTTTCCACTGGTAGGATGCAGATCGCATAACTTAATATGCACGTTGTTAATTCTACCGTGTCTTCAAGGATTTAAAATGTTGATCGCTACCAAAATTATAGCTCATTTAGGAAGGCATAATGTTATGTAAATTGCCATTTAAACAGCAAGGCTAAATTCTTAAATGTATCAAAAGGTTCCAATTAAGGTCATTAAATGTGGTTGGCCAAGGTGAAAAAGCGACCACAAATACAAATTTTACCCTTGCAAGGGCTTATCAGCAGGATACAGCTGCTGTATCAGCCTGAAGACATATAAGCTTATAGGACTGATTTAATTAGGATCAAATGACCTTCAAAACATATCAGTTTTAGCAACCAACTTCCAATGCCTTTTGGCCATTTAGTTGTTTTTTGTGTAACAAACTTGGTTTTGTGTTTTACAGGGCTTGTTAGGAAGAACTGGACATCCTGGCCCCATGGGAATAAAGGGTGACAAGGTACAGAGGAAATGCCTCACTTACTCTCTCAACTGGGGCTTGGGGGATGGCAAGGTGAGACCATTCACAGAGAGATCTGTAAAATCAAGCAAAGCCTGAAAGTAGGAATAATGTCAGGGAATAGTTACTCTGGTAGGGGGCTTGAAAGGACATACACACAAAAATTGGTCTGAATACAGGTTCCTAGGGAAAAAGAATGAATAGAACACTGGTGCCATATAGTAAAAGTCCAAGCTGGATTCAGGGTCCTGGCATCTGGCTATGTACGAGGATGGAGTGCGGGAAGCCTTCTGAAGAGGTGCAGGTAAGATGGTTTGTATCAGGAACTCCAGCCACAGGTACCAAGGCTTCAGACAGCTCGCTGAGAAAATCTGGAAGTTCTGTCCTTTGAGAGTCATAGGGGAAATTCACTAAGGAATTAGGACACTTGTTTTCTGGGGAGTCCAGTTGATTGGACAGATGGGTTGCTATGGTCAGAGGAGTCTCAGGCAGAAAGACCACAGGGCTTCATATGTTTACCCACTTTAGGTCTAAATCGGCTCCACACTGTAAGTCCAGACACAGCCAGCCAACAAGTGAAATAAGATTAGGTACTCAAATGAGGGGAGTAAGAATCAAGAATCCACTTAAGCTACTCAGGTGGCTTCTACCCTGAAATGACCAAAATGGGGCATAGTGGCATCACGAAGCAAAGGAATTCAAAAAAAAATTTTTTGAAAGGAGCCATGTGTTTATTTTAGATAGTCTCTGCACATTTTTTTCTGATAGTCTTCCCAAGAAGCTTGCCCAACCCCACCAGCCTTTTTTCTCTGTTCTCTATGGAAATTATTCAGAGATTTGCCTTTTGAAGTTAATGGGAATTCCACACTGAGATGAGCTTTGGGGCACAATCAAGGATGAAAATACGACTTTTAATTGTGCCAGGAAAAAAGAGTCTTTTCAACAGGCACATATTTTTCCTTGTTTGTTGTGCTTTCATAGTTCATGAGAACTATGACATAATTCCCTGGAGGACACTGCTAGCAGTCACCAGCAGATGACATGTCTTAGAGAGCTAGCCACCATCAAAGCAGTTTGGGGAAAGATACAATATACTCGTTGTCACTCATTCTCAGGCAGCTACATTGCAATAAAAACTTTACGGTTTATTTTCATTGATAAAGATACAAATAGTTTTTATGACACTTTTTTTTGTTACTGGAAGAAAGTGGGGAGATTGGAATGAAATCCTTCATCAAAGTCATGGATATGAACTGAAATCCCTCAAAATTTGGGGGCATTATAGGCAGGAATTTTACTGTCTCTGGATTCTTTTTTAATTAACCGTTTCTTGCCATTCCCATGACATTAAGGGACTTAAAGATTTTATGAGGCTATTATTCTAAAAGAAAAGCACAGTTACAGGAAGACCTGGTTAAAGGCATCAAAGGGACCATAATATCTTTGCTTAATATGGATCCGTAAGCATTGTATGTTTTATAAAAACAAAAGTGAAATCCATTTTTCAGGTTTCAGCTTGAATTCATTTTTCACAATTCCATTTTTAGTCTTCTTCTCCTGTAAGCAGAATGTCTGAGGCTGTTTAAACTTTAAAGAACATTTTCCTTAAACAATGTTGTACCACAGTCACTTCTGTTCAACGGGATGTGCCTGACTTGGTTGTAAAGTCTAATATTACCTTAGGGAGTGAAAGAAGTTTCTCCTCCCACAAGACACAACACAGGGTGTGATTTTCTACTTTAGTCAGATTATATGGATGGTCCTCTGGTTCCCCAAAGGTGAAGGTGGTAGAGATGAGGCTGAAACTGAGGGGCTGACCCTGGAAGGCATATCCCCAAGCCTGTCCCTGCTTGGAAGTGTGCTACTCTGCACCCCGACAAGGACAGAATTTCCCCAGCTACACTTAAAGTCTAGGGCAGGATCCCCCAGGCAGCCTAGCTCCATCTAAAAATAAGCTTGATCCCTGGGGCTCACACCCTGGCAATCCGAACGGGTGTGGGAAAAGGCATTCACCTTTCCTGTGGTCTGGGAATGTATTTTCCCAGGTGAAAGAAAAGGCCAAGCTGAATAAGACTTTGCAAGACTGAAACAAAATCATATTGATTTTAGAATACAGCTCTCTGAGCAAGCACAATCTGGTTCATAAGCTTGGTGTAGAAATGTGTAAACCATTGATTTTTGGTCTCTATATCCCTTGCAGGGCAGTGAGGGACCCCCTGGGAGACCCGGACCACCTGGACCGCCTGTGAGTTACTTCAGGTTTAAAACTTAAATTCATATATGTTAATAACTCAGAGATCAGACTACATTTAGATATTCTCAGGGACAAAAGTTGTCTGATACGTATGTGTGTGTGTGTGTGTATATACATATATATCAACTTTTATATATGTATGTGTGTGTATATATAATATATATATACATATAAGTATATGTGTGTGTATATATATGTGTGTATACACACACACACACACACACACACACACACATAGATATATAAATGATAGCCAATGAAGCTTTGGGGAGACCTGATTTTTCCCCTTTAGTGCAGCCCTAATTTGCAGTGCTCAGATTTGCATACTGCGGGCATCCCTACTCTGGACTCTGGAGACCTGAGTGTGTGCCCTGACTCTCCACTTCCTACCTGAGAGACCCGGGGAGAGTCATTTAACCTCAATGAGCCTCATACATAGAAAAAAGGGGCTTTAAAAGAGCTCCCTTCTGGCTATGTGAGTTGGTACAGAATTTGGTGTTATGCTATATCTGTTCATTATCATCCACGATGTCTGAGATGCAGAGAAATTCTATTTATATAGCACATAGCAAATAAAATGTACAAGAGCCATCAATGTTTTCGTGCCTGCGATTGAGACAGATGTGCACTTTGTCAAGAGGACTGTGGAGAGGAGAGGTACCACTCTCCGTGGCAAGTCTGCCCTCATGTGGGGCCACGCTTAAATCACAGCAGAGCTTGGTCCAGGCCAAATGTTCTTTTCCACCCTACCTCACAGGAATATTTTAAGAAACCAAACTCACCTAAGAAGGGACAGGATTCATCTTTCTGAAGGCAAGAAAGATATGTTATTAGGCTGCATGCAGTCACACACTTTATGCACGTAAATAAGATTTGCACTCTGTTTTCTTAACTCTGTTCTTCATTTTGTTTACTTGCCTTTTCCCTTGACAAAGAAGCAAGGTACAAAGCATTTGGGGCTCAAATCCTACAATTCACTCCCTCTCCTGTGGACATAACAATCAAAATTAGCATGAGTTCACAAAAGGGACCTATATTTTACATGGGGTTAGGAAATCTTCTTCCCCTGAATTCTTCAAAACTATTCACTGTTCAAGATAAGTTACATATTGTCTCTTATGAGAAACCTTCTCTGGAAATCTCAGACAAAAATATCTTTCATCTGACAAGGACTCAGCACACTAAAATACAGTAGACATTCAACAATTGTCAAATGAGTGAGTGAAATAATAAAGGAATAAATGAATGGAACATTTTTCCTTCCATCACTAGTGTGTTGAAGATGTATACAAATCCCATTCACTGAACACCATTGGCCACCATCACCCAAAAACAATGAAATGATGGCTTCTTCAGTTTTGTAACTGAAATGTGGAAATCACAAAAGGGAAAAATGCAGGTTGTTGATTCTTTGGGAAATTTTTAAAAGAAGGATAAAAGGCCCCAGTTAAAATTTTATATGCAAATTTTGCCTGAATGCCAAAATGTATGACTTTTTAAAATTTATTTATTATTTGAAAGAGGGAGAGAGAGAATCCCAAGCAGGCTCCGAGCTGTGAGTGTGGAGCCCAACTCCAGGCTCGATCTCATGACTGTGAGATCATGACCTGAGCCAAAACCAAGAGTCGGATGCTCAACCGACTGAGCCACCTAGGCGCCCCCAAACTGTATGATTTTTTAGATTCTCAATTTAGTTCTCTTTCTGTTAGTTACCAGGGAGCTTTCTATTCACAGGTCAGATTTATTAGGAAGTTCTTATTCCCTTTTGTTCTACAGAATATATTTTTGTAGAAACATCCACAAAGGGTTGTGAGTAACATCATTTCCCCCATTTACTTTAATTTTCTACTTAGTATGAAGAGACCATAGCAAAAATTACTTTTCAGTAGCCAAATTGCTCCCTATTGACATCTTCATCAGCACTACCGTGTTATAGCCTGCAGGTTACCGGGCTGTAAACAGTGAGCATAAATTGGCAATTCAGAAACTGAATTTTAATGAGCAAATAGTATTTTCCTCTGAATGCATTAGCGTCTTATCTGTCAGACCCGAACATTAATCACACCCTCACTGAAAGTCTCTCTGTGCTCCAGGTACAGCTCACATTCCTTTCCATTCCCCACACACCGCCCCCCACCACACACACACATTTTCTTTTGAAAAGCCAACAATAGAAACTTGGTTTTATTACACTTGTAGCATTAAACTCCCTTTCTAAAGTAAAATCAGAGAAATATCTTTTGGTAAAAAGATAAAAGATAGACTATTAAGTTAAAAAAGAATAATTCTTTATCTCATCGCTTTCCTAAGGGTGTACCATTCAATGAAGGAAATGGAATGAGCAGTTTATATAAAATCCAGGTATTTACTTTTGTAATTATGTAAAATTATTTTCCAGTGATGAGTTGCTATAAATTGTTCTCACGGTGTTCTTTCTTTTTTGAAGGGAGGTGTGAATGTTCCCAGTTTTCCAGGCCCCCCTGGCCCCCCTGTGAGTAGAGCTGTTCATTACCAAGTATACTTTAGCTGAACAACCACAATAAGTAAACGAACAACTCCTAAGTTCACTGAAAAAAATACATGTTACAAATATAACCAAAATCTTATGCAGTAGGAAATAAATGATAACCAATTATAATAAATAGAGCAAACATACACAGCCTAAATCACGAAAAACAGCATTCTGCATGGTGGTGTCACTTTCTGGATTGTACATCTAAGAACAAAATCAGTGTCCAAGCAGTCACGCTCGTGGGGGTTCCATCAAGTTGTGTTTCTTCATCTTATTCTTCAAATCCAAACCGTAGCAAAATAAAACCTGCAGATATTTCCTGTGTATAAAACAAATTGTATTAAAATGCTCTACATTCTATAATTTTGCTTTTCCATCATTATTTTCAAAGTGACTTCCCATGTTTTTCTTGTAGGGCCCAAAAGGAGACCCTGGTCCAGTGGTATGTATGTTCCCATGCTTTGTGTCATTTAGAAAATAAGTCTTTATTAAAGTTTGAACAAAGAACATCCGGAAAAGATGGCCTGTCTTCTCAGATGTTCATCAGTTAACATGTTGGAAGCAGGAGGCAGGAAACCAAGGAAATACCAGCAATGCGTTCATTTTTAAGATGCTTTGGTCTTGATGCCACTGCCTTTGGCATTTGTCTCTTTTATTAGGATACTTTCAGAATCGCTCTGTGATGGAGGAAGGCACGAATGCAGTTCCTAATAAATGGAGCACTTTTTTCTGCTAGCATTATTTTGATGGTTAACTCAGTGTTAGGTAGATTGTGGAAGAGAAATACTTACTGGAAAGGAATTCCTTAGTATGTACCCAGCCTCTCCCTACCCCTCCCTCCAAAAAGAAAGGGACTGTGTGTTTGCTTTGAAATGTCTTAGGCAGTTATTCTGTAGGAAATGGGGTATGCTGTCATAAACCTGCTTATTAGGTGTATCAGGAGGTTAACACTCAGCATGGGAAGAGATCATGTCCCCAGCTACCCAGAGGGTAACAGTTGTTCTCAAGCATCCTTCTCAGCCATGGAGCATCATTCTGAAGGTTCTGCCAAATTTATTAGATTCCCTTTATTCCTTGGTAGTTTTTCCTGTCATGTTCTTCTCAAACATATGTCCTTGAATATGTTCTCTCATATTGCACTTGTGTTAACATTTTAACCTTGATTTATACAGTATGCTTGAAAGTCAGATATGCCTGAAACTGAAATAAAGTTTTCAAATTATTTTCCATTGTCATGTGAAAAAAATTAAGTCCCTTTCATCACAATACAGTTTAGTAAAACTAGATGAGTAAATTTTAAAGACCACAAGAAGCATACAAGGTAATCTTTGCATATCTAAATATATTTTCAAAGGACATGCATTAAAGCACATATATTTTGTTATTGGCCAATATATATTAAGAGCCAGTTTTACCTCTGAAAGCATAATTTCAATTTAGATAGTACCAGTTTCTGAACCCCAATAATGTAATTTAGAAGTTTCCTTTGTTTTCTTTTTCATGTAGCCCCCCTTTTATCTGTTAACAATTTTTATGCTTTCACCAATCATATCCTCCACTCTAACTTCAAATTTCTTTTATCTTGTTGATAAAAGTTTCTTGCTGGTCTTTCCCTCTCATACTGACTCACAGCCCCTCTGAATCATGTAGAGGCACCTAGACTTCACACTGACTTTTCTGGAATATTCTTTCAAGTTTTTCATTAACAATTGCATATCAAGGTCATAACATATTTTTAAAAGTATTATAATAAAGAATAAGTTATAATTCACTTGGATTGGAAAACAGGTAGCAACAAAAATATACACAGATTTGAGCAGACTTTGAAGGAATTAAGCTTCAAATTTCTTAGCTACAACAAAAGATAAAGGATAAAAACTGACTGAAGGATGTTCCTTGCTTTTAGAGATGTGATTTAAGTGGGTGAAGCAAAAAACAGAAATCTGGAATATAATGAAATAAACACTGTGTAAACCCTCAGGTTTATCTTACATATACCGTTGAAATGATTCTTTGGGCCCTCTGTCACCACCACCGTGCACCTCCCTTCATTTCACACCAGTTGTCCCCTACAGAAAAATAATACTTTCTTACCATAAAAATAAGCCAGGAATGGTAGAATTATAGGTCAGAGTAGAAAATGAAAAAGTCAATTGGCAGTGGGGGGCGGGGGGAGAGATTTACTCTTCGGCATCCTTCGTTTGCCATGACGGTAGATGTACACCACTGTTTCTAATCTTCTCAGTAAACCTTTATAGAAAAAAATTACCCTTAATTGAATTTATCTTCTGAGGTTCCCCGTTTAATTCCTTTGGTATTTAATTTATAAGCAGCATCAATTAAATATTTAATTATTAACTACTTTCAAATAAATATTGATTGATTGGGTGACCACCTTCCTCTGTCCTAAGGACTGTTGAGAATGTAAACAAAGAGAATCAAAGAGCTCATTTCCTTTGTCAATAATCCAGGACCTCTTTTACAGAGTTTTATGCAGAATAGAATCTGAACATCTTTTTTTTTTTTCGTCTGATTGACAGGTTACATATTAGTGGACCTTTAAAAAGATTTCTAAGGCATGAGAAGTATCAAGTCATCTGCCTATTCATTAAGTATTCTGTAATAAGGACAGTATCATAAATAATAATGGAAGTTGGAGCCTTTGTCATATTTTGAAGCAGAGTAGAATTATGCATGCAAAAATATACTTACAGAGAATGAAAGCTCCTTTTCTATGTGATTATGTTGAAAGCATCCAGTGTCCTAAGAAAATATTTGCAGTTAACATTAATTCATTAACAAGGATGTATCGAACAACTACCTACTTTATCTCTCTTAATTTAAAAGCCTTAATGTTTATTTGCCCAAAGTTAGCAGTGTCCTTCACCTAACTTTTCTTTTTTTTTTTTCAATACATGAAATTTATTGTCAAATTGGTTTCCATACAACACCCAGTGCTCATCCCAAAAGTAACTTTTTAAAATATATTCCTTGAGAACCTGCAGTCTCCAGTTGGCCTGGGACCATCCACTAGAATATGTAAAAGATTTGTTTTAATGGAAATGCTTACCTATCTTCTCCCAGTGACCCATGAGCTTGAGCTATAACTTTTAGAATCACCGGAGATGCTGCTTCTGGGCCATCCTCTGAAGCATTCACAATTCATGTCCTGCTGTGGAGAATACTGAAGGATGGTCAACTTTACTATCAGACCTTCATCTTCCTCTGCTCTTAAGGAGTTTAGCCATATTCTCTGGTCATCTAGCATCTCTGGGTACCTCACAAATAGGCAAACTTCATTAAAGCCCAGCCTTTCCTTTAATTCTTATTGAAATTGGCATTATCACTGACTAGAGGGATTCATTCTAATTAGATTCTTAATCAGAATAAAAATAATTAATCAGAAATTATATTCATACTTCTCCAGGGACTAGCTTAATCCTCAAACTGTTGACAAACACCAAATGCAAGAATGCAGATGTTTGAAAATAGAGCATACAGATTACTTGCTAAATTGCTAATCCGTGTTTGAGGGGATACTTTTTGGCAAACAAAAAAATCTTTGTGTTTGAAACCAATGCTTAAAAAACTTTATTGGTCATTGTTTCTGAATTTCCTATGTTCATATTTAACAGGGAGAACCTGGTGCAATGGGGTTGCCAGGACTAGAAGGATTTCCAGGTATAAAGGTAAGTACAGGGGTTAAAAATGTCACAGATTCAGCATTCAAAAATGTTTATTGAGCACCTCCTGTTGGACCAGGAACTGTTTTAGGTTTAGATACCTAAGAATACAAAACAGACAAAAATCTCTGCCTTCGAGGAACTTACTTTTTAGGAGGGGGATACAGAAACTAAAATAAACATAAATAAATAATAAATGTTGGTAAGTACTGTGGAAAGAAGGAGAAAGTAGAACCGGTTAAGGGGGCTCAGGTGTGCTAAAGGAGAGGGGTCTATAAATAGGAGTCTGAGAAAGCAAGATCTGAGCAAAGACTTGAAAGCATGAGGGAGAGATAGCCAAGTCCCCTCAACCCTGAAAGAAGAATCCAGTGTATAGCATGGTGATGATAGGTAGTAATACTTTACCATCTACTTGAAATTTGCTAAGTGTTCTTACCACTACGTGAGGTGATAGAGATGTTAACTAGCTTAATTTTGGTGAATATTTTACAGTGTATGAATATATCAAATCATTAAGCTGCATACCATAAATGTATACAATTTTGTGAAACAGTAAATAGCAGGTCTAAATGCCCTGAGACGTGAGCATTGCTGCTACACCAAAGGAGACCAGGGGAATGAGGGAAAGAGAGAGTGGTAGATGAGGTCAGAGAGGTAGGGGTAGAAGTAAGGTGTAGCCCAGCCATGTGGTCACACAAGGCAATACTACTCAAAATGTAGCCAGAGACGACCAGTGCCAGTCTGCAAATTCTGTTATAGATCCTGTGGCAAGGTAAGTATAGATTGAGAATAAGTATTTAAAAACTTGTCTAGCAATTTAACTTTGCTATGATATTCAAACATGTTATCAGTAAACTCACCTTGGTTCAAGATGTATTAGAACATAGAGGCACCTGGGTGGCTCAGTCAGTTCAGGGTGATAGGCCTGCAGGTGGAAAGCGAGAGTGGAAGCAGGCAAGCCTATTAGAAGACTATTCCCATAGTACAGGTTGGCTCAGATCAAAGTAGAAATGGTGGAGATAGTGAGGAGTGGCTAGAATCTGGATATACTGGGAAGGTAGAACCAAATAAGAGGAGTCAAGGACGACTCGCAAGTTTTTTGACCTGAGAAACTGGCATGATGGGGAAGTCATCACCTGAAATGAGGAATAGGCAGAGGCTGTGTAGACAGGGTGAGGATGATCAGTATAATTTTGGACATGAGGTCAAATTTGGCAGTATCTATTAGAGAGAAAAATAGAAGTAGTGAGTAGGCAACACAATATGAAGGCATGGAGTTTGAAAAAGGAGTCAGTGGAACATGCTGGGATATCTATATGCTTGGAACAACCAAGTTTAAAACCAGAAGACTTGATAAGATCACCAGGGGAATGACAGTAGATTTCATAAAAGAGGAAAGGACCAAGGATGAGCCCTGAGGCCTCCAACATAAAGGGATCAGGAAGAAAAGGAAGAATGACCAAGGGAAACTGAGATGAAATGACCAGGAGGTAGGAGGAAAACTAGGTGTCCTGAAAGCCAAGCGAAGATAATGTATCAAGGTAAAGGGAGTGATCACTTGTCTCAAACACTGCAAATAGGTCAAGTATGATGGGGATGGGGTCAAGTAGGATGGCCAAGTATTAACCATTGGATTTATCAATATAGAGGTTTAGCAATAATAATTATTACTTCATTATTTTGGTAGGAGCAACTGTTGGATTTGAATAGATTTAAGAGAGAATAAGAAAAAAGAATTAGAGGAAGCAAATACAGTATAAACAATGATCAAGGAGTTTTGCTGTAAAGGAAAGCAAAGAAATGGGCTGGGGGCTGCTGGGGGAAGTAGGGTAAGGTTTTATAAAATGGATTTTAGGAATGGACCATAGAAATACCATAATAGTCATATGCTAAAGGAATAATCCAGTAGAAAGGGTCAGGGGAGTGATGATATAGGAGGAGAGGGGAGAATTTCTGGAATGACATTCTCAAATAGCTAAAATAAAATGGGAACTAATATATAAATAGAAGGTTTGGCTTCAGAGAGGAAATGAATAGTTGATCTATGGTAACAGGTGGAAAAAAGAGTATAGGGATATAGATGCTGATACGTTGGGAGAAGAATTGGTTGGGGTCTGTAGAGTTCTTTTCTGATTGATTAAATTTTCTAAGAGATGGAGGAAAAAGTTCATCATCTGAGAGTGAATTTGAGTGAGAAGAGGTTGGAGATTTAAGGAGAGGGTCTTCTAAGAGAAAAGGAGAGTCCAGGGACCACAGAGTATGATGAGTCGGCAGCCCTAGGCCCTCCACCCTCCCGACTGAGGTTCATGGTCATAAACTGAAGAGAGACTAGTCAGGGAGATCTCGTCCAGCATGTACACTAGGGTAAAGACATAGATTTAAACAAGTTTCCGGTTTTGACAGGTGAGTACTAGAAGCAAGAATGGGGCAAGAGAGTCAGTCGTGTACAAAGGGAGTGATTATAGCAAGTGACCATAGAATTTAAACTAAATAAATAAGAGAGAGAGGCCATCTAGTGAGTTGATGGATAATGAAAAATCTGTTCAATGGATTCGCAGTCTTGGTGGCATCAAAAGTTTGGGAGTCCAAGGTACTCAAGAGAGTAGTTAAAACTATGGTGCTCCAATATCATAATTTATGAAATTGACATTATGGAGGGGTTACAGTTATTCTTACTGACAAAGTCTCAAATACAACAATGGAAATAAGAGGCAAGATGGTTAGAGGAGTGGTTCAAAGAACTGCTAGACCTCACTGTTGGGAGAACCATATTATCCAAGAGAAGGCCCCTTAATGTTAACCTCTTCAGATATACAAAAGTTTCCATTGAATGAAAAGTTCCAATTTATTCATTTCATGGGTAAAAATCCCATTGCTTAAAAGGAGAAGAGTGAATCTGACAAGAATTACCTGTTCATACTGTTTACCTACTATTCTATTCGTTCCTTTTCTATTTGACTATAGCTATGCTTTATATATTAAAGATATTACTTCTATCTCATATGTTAGGGTTTATATCCTAGTCAATCTGGCCTTTCATTTTCATGTTTAATCTCATTGTATACGTAAATATAACTTTTATGTAGTCAAATAGCAAATGATTTTCCTTTGTGGTTTCTTGTTTTGCTTGTATGCATGGAGTTCCTTTTATTTTTATTCTCAACCAAAATCAGGTAGTCACTTAGCATTTTCTTCTAGTTTTCTTGTACTTCATATTATTTTATTATTTACTTAATCTATATGGGATTTATATGGAGTATAACATAAGGAGAGGAATTAAACTTTTTTCAAGGAAACTATTCAATTATTAGCACTATTTGTTGAATAATACATCTCCTTTACTAAAATCCTATTATGGATGTTGGTCTATTTCTGAGGTTATGTAACATTTTTATATCGCATTGATATACTGCTTAATCTCATGCCAATATTCCATTATTTTAATTGTTAAAGCTTTATTATATGTTTAAATATTGGTATTGCTAATCTCCTTATTGTTCTTCTTTTAATTTTTTTCTTTTCTCTTCTCATTTATTCATTATCCCAAGTGAACTTTAATATCATCTGATCTAGCTGCAATTTCATAAGAATTGCATTAAATTTATAAATTAGTTTGGGTAGCAATGACACCTTTACAACATTGTCTTGCCCTCCAAGAACAAAACATATCTCTCCATTTAATCCAGTCTTCTTTTATGTCCCCGAGTGAAGTTATGAAGTTTTTTAATGTAGGTTCTGCTCAACAAAAATTGCCATTTTATTATCCCATATATAATCATTAGTACTTTTAGCATCGTCAGCTTTATCTGAAATACCACATTGCCTTTGGAAAAAGAGCTGAGTCACTCCACTGTTCAGAGCAATTCAGGAGATCTTCTACTGGCCTAATGAGAGAACTACAAAATTTCTTGTTCTAAATATTTTTATTCTAACCCTACATCCAATAAGGCAGGTGTGGGGAAAACTTTTTAGAAGACATTCAATGTGCTCTCTGTTTTAAATATTGATAATGGATTACTTTTGAATATGTGGAATAAAAATACTGTCTTGACTAATTTTAGCTGTATGTGTGGAGTCCTATTAAAAATAGGTAATAGAAATAACCTAAATGCTTATTTTCATTAAGATTCTTATTTGCTTTAGTTTTATGGAGGGGAACAAGTTTTAACAAATTCAGTTAGCTGCTCATTTTATTTTCCCATCTGATGATATTGATAATGCTTATCAATACCAAAGAAAAGCTTTACCAAATCCAAATGATTATTTGAGCACTAATTTTATAGGTAAAGATTCTATCGATATCATTATAAGTAGCAATTTTTTTTAATCCCAACAGGGAGATCGGGGCCCCGCAGGTCCCCCAGGAATAGCCGGAATATCGGTGAGTCCAGAGTATCTCATGTTATTTTCACAGGGAAGAAGTTCCATCTCCACAGCAAATCTATGGCTAGGGAGCAAAATGGCTGAGGAGCACATGGTACCTCCTACCTAATCTCCTACTGATCTCCTACCTAATCATGATATCTCCTGCCTAATCTCCATTAGGTTCTGGAAACATCCAGTTAAAAAAATAAAACCCCATTCATCCCTGTCCATCCTCAAGAATGCTTCTTTCTTTTTTACATTTTTCTTATTTTTTATCTTTTTCTTTTTCCTTCCCAACTCATGTAAACGGTGGGGAAGGCAATGCCCAGTTACTGGTGCCAATATGTTAGTACACAAAACCAAATTTGGGGAGCTTGTTTTGTTTCTGTGTTCTTGTCTCATTTAAGGTTTCTTGGCCCTGAAAAGGCAAAGTTCTTGTGCTCAGGCATGTACTTCAAGTTCTTGGTATTAAGCTACAATCTGCTTGAGTTTTCCCTGGGCCTGGTGTTATTAACAGATCTTTACTGCTGCTAATGTTTCCTCGTAAACTAGCCCTTCCAGCCTCTCAATCATTTTTGTTGCTCTCTGGTGTCAAATGTTTTAATCTCATCAAGGTCTTTTCAAATGAATAGGAAGTACTCCAGGAAAGGTTGAAAGCATTTCTCTGAGCCCTAGGGATCGCTCTGATCTTCATTCATGATGCTCTAATTAAAATTTTGTGGCCATGCTTTATGAATAAGAGCCCACTTACCGTTGCTCAGTGGCCCTGCAGGGTAGGCCCAGGGAAGGAAAGTCAATGGAAACTATGTACTTGAGTCATAAGAACACAGATAAGAAAGGGCCTTACCATCCCCACTTACAACCACTCATTGACACCTACTAAGAACAAACACCACCCAGAACATCCATCACTACCCGCTGGCGCTCACCACCACCCACCACCTCTATCCTTTAAAAGGCCAGTGGCCACTCTGTTTTACTCTATTTAGTGGTTAAGTCTAATAACAAAAACTTAAAACCCATTCATACTCTGCAGAAAATCATCCTTTATAGAGGAGGAATCCCCTTATTTAGCTATTCTAGATCAAAGTAAATATTCGTTAGTATGATTGAAAAGTAACATGAAAATATTTTCTTTAGCAAGCATGTCAGGATTTTTTATACAAGAAAGTATTGTTCCTAAAAGTAGATTCACACTTAATCCCATTCCTTCTCCTGTCCCCTGATCATGACTATTCCTAGCAACATATTTGGAATTCTGTTTCCAGAATTGCCCTGAGCCCCCTACAACCTGCCCCGCTTATATTCATACCCTGTTTTTGTTTACACGTGGTATCATGAAGCTTAGTTCCCACTACATTCACCCAGGTATGACTAAAAGTTACTTCTGGCTATAACCCTAAATTACATATGTATATAAGGGAAAAAATATTGGCAACCAATGAAAGTATTGAAAAAGTGAGTGACAGGCTCAAAAGGCAATCCAAATGAAGACCTCCAAAGATATTTTTGAAGGATACAGCATGATTGAAATAAGGGGCTTGGATGTCTAAAGATCCTATACATTTACTTAGAATGCAGTTTTCTTATCTCATAATTAAGAGGATTAACTGACAATTACAGAAATAAAGAAGCCATAGAGATTTACTCATTGCATGTATACAACTGTATAATTAAAAATGCAACTTAATTTTTTTTATAGTGGATTTACTATGATTCAAGAAATAAAATAGTCAAAAGATTCTGGAGATAGTGGTGATGGTTACACAACAGTATGGATGTACTGAATTGTACACTTAAAAGTGATTAGGCTGGTAAATTTTATGTTATGTACATTTTACTACAATAAAACAGATTTAAGGGGATTATTCATGTTGCAGCAGAGATGAAACCTGCCTACTCAGACTCATTATGATCACTCTGCTGAGTACCAAGGAGACCCAATCCTGCTCTTCCTAAGAAGAGATCAGTCTATCCCTTTCTAGTATATTCAAGTTCATCCAGAGATTTCTCCTGGGCTTCTTTCTCCTGCTTCTTCCCAGGATGACATGTGGGTGTAGAGTAGGAAGTATCTGTCAGTGCCGACAGTGAGGGAAAGCCTCCACACAGCGTGCTCTCCCCCAGGTCCTCTGAGCTCCACCTGACCTTTGGGGTTGCTGCTGCCTGCTATCAAGTTCCTAATCCCTTTGTGTCAGATCTCAAGGCCCAAGCACTCTACCCCTTGTGTTCTATGCCAAGACCATGCTGGACATTATTAGCCTTCTCAAGCTGTAGCACATCCCCAATTCCCGCCCATGGGAACTTCAGGAGTTCCCCAGAGCCTATGGAACCAGGGATGCTCTGTCAGGCCTTGTGTCTGCCTAGCTTCTACCACTCAGCCATATCTGTGCCTGTGAGGGGGGCTCCTCCCAGAGTTCTAAACAGCAAGAGGGGAAAAGGGCCCTCCCTCTTTCAGATTCTCTACTGGGGAACCTACTAGTGTTTCTGCAGCCTCAGCCACATACCTACATCCCTTTGTTATTTATTTTTCTATCCATGTTAGGTCTAAGGGATAGGAGGTGGTTCCCTCTCAAAGCCAACATCTTTAAGTTTGGTCTGGGCACTTGGGTACTTCTCACTTCTAGTCTCTGCTGGACCATCTTCTTCCCTTTTTCCTCCCAGTGGTCTCCCTACCTAATGTTTCTCAATCGTTAGTCCTCAAAGCCATGTGTGTTAGAACAAATCAGTCTTGTCCTTTCCCTTTCAACCAAACATGGCTTTTCAAGCTGAACATGTGGTTTTTTTCAGGCTAGCCTACTATGAACTTAAAAATCCTCTTATAAAATGCAAAATCTAGGAAAGATTTCTTTGACTCTCTGTGCCCTCCCAATCACCAAAGAAGAGCTGCTAGTCAATTAGGCACAAGATGGATTTTCACTAATGATGATACACTGGTTTAGTATTTTCAAAGATATTATCCTCCCCTCCTACCCCTCTGCCATCCACACATAGGTACATTAGAGAACTGCATTCTAGTCTGTACCTCGGAGCCTCCAGAGTCAAGTATATGTCCCCACAGACTCTGTCCCATTAGGAATGCCATTGTAGCATAAAGAGCCACAGCCCTGGCTGCACATTAAATTCACAGGTGGTGAGGGGGGGGGGGGGTGGCGAGCAGGGGGAGTACATGGCATCATGCAATAATTTGGCTCCTAATGTTTCTCCTTGATTTGATTTCCCAGGGAAAACCTGGAGCCCCAGGGCCTCCCGGAGTTCCAGGGGAACCGGTGAGTTGCGAGCCACTTACTTAACTTACTTCATGTGGTTTTACAGTTTTTCTGAGCAATTAACATTTGTCTGTGACATGTCTATAGGGTGACAGAGGACCTGTTGGAGATATAGGTTTCCCTGGACCAGAAGGACCCTCAGGAAGGCCAGTAAGTACTTTTTACTATTTAAATTTTGCCATTTTGAGAACTATTCTAAGCACTGCCTCTTCGCCTATCTCCTCAGAAAATCTGACATTTGTAGTGTCTAAGGGAGTGTGACTCTCCCTTTTGGGGGTGTCCTAGCTCTCTCTGAAGTATCTTTATGTATTTAACGATGATGGGAAAAGTGAGGTTTGGTTTTGTTTTGTTTTGTCTTAAGTGTCAGGAAATTAGATTCATTATTTCTTAAGTCTGATGTTCTCAGAGTTAAAAAATAAAATGGCCTGTCACATCCTAAAATATAAAGAAACTGAAGGCTTGCAGATATAACTCCTGGGTGCTAAGTTAAAAATCAATGTAGAAGCTGTTTTCTCAGATACCTTTCTTTATCTGTGGACCTTGTTCTTATACTTTCATAAATCATGCTTCTAAATATAGCATCCTTTAGTGTCCTAAAAGAGCTCTTGGTTACTGATATATATTGATGTAACGTTGTAATGATCATTCTTACTAATTCAGCTCAATTAAACATACTTTCATCCAGTCTCTGCTGTTTGCTGAGGATGTACTGGGCCATGAGGGAGGGGGCATAAAGATGAATGACATCCATCCCACTCTCAAGTTTACTCTTTAGAGGTCACTGCTCCTTTTGCTTGTTTATTTGCCATGGTGTGTGTGGGGAGGGAGTGCTATTAGGAGAAGGTGGGTACTGAAGGTGAACAAGCAGCACAGAGTTCATGAGGCTGGTTCAGACCTTCTGGGTCTGAGCGTTCCCTGGCCACTATCTCCACAGAGAAGGCAATATGAAAATACAGGAAGCATATGCAATTTAGAGTCAGGAAGATATGGGTTTGAATTGTGACTCAAAGGGTTTTGTGAATCACTTAAGTAACATGACATGTGGTAAGCATTTCCAGTGCCTGGCCCCAGGAGGCACTCAATAAATAGTTTCAAACCCTGCCTCCCCCTTCACCTCTTATTACCAACTCCCTATCCCAGCCCCTGACCATTCCCTAAATGCTTGCCCAGGGGATTATGCAAACAGCAATTTGTTTATTCAACAACTATTTCTTGAGGACCTACTAAAATGCTAGGCACTCATAGGTTTACATTCTAGTATATTTGTTTATTCAACAACTATTTCTTGAGCACCTACTAAAGGCTAGCAACTCATGGGTTTACATTCTAGTATAGGAACACAGACAACACACAAATAAATACACATGCACACACAATTTCAGGTAGAAAAAGCCCTAAGCAGGGTGAAGCACTGGAGTAGCATTTAAATAGAGCAGTTGAAAAAGGTATGCCATTTAAGCAAAGACCTGCATTAAGTGAGAGATCAAACCTTGGAGTGGTTGTGGGAGACATTGTTTCAAGGAAGAGAAATGGCCATAGAGGAGTGAGGCTGGTGTGTTGAAAGAACAGCAAAAGGCATGAAGTCATGCACTAAGCTAAACAAGAGTGGGAAAGATACCAAGAGAGAAGCAGGTGGTGTCCAGGCCATGAGGAACTTCTAACCCATGAATGGAGTTTGGATTTCATTTGAAGTATGATGGAAACCCATTGAAGCATTTGTAGTGGGGAAGGAAAATGACTGGAGTACATTTTAAAGTTATCACTCTGACTACTGTGTGAAGAGCAGACTGTAGGGAGCAGGATGGAAGAAAACAAGAGTCAGGAAGCATTGCCATAATCCCCATGGGAAATTATGATGGTGAGAACAGGGAGATGATGAGGAGTAAGGGAGTTTAGGAGGTATATTGAGGGGAGAGTCTGCAAACTCACTGATGGACCAGATGTGGAGTGTGAGGGAGAGACAAGTCGAAGCTGTGGTGTGGGGTCTGAGCAGCCATGTCACAGTGGTACTTTTGATGAAATGAAAAAGACTGGAAATGGGTGGGTTTGGGAGGGAAAACCAAGAATTCTCTGTTGTGGACACATTCAATTTAGAGCACTTGTAGACACCCAAGTGGAAATGTCAAGTAAAGGTAGATATATGCATCTTGAATTAATGGAGAGGTTAGACTGGAGAGATTCATCTGGGTATTTAAACCTGAGACTGGTTGAAATGGAGTGACTACAGATCAGAAGAGAAGAGAGTACTTCAAGTGTTAGGAAAAGAACCCAGCAAAAAGACTGAGAAGGTACAGCCAGTGAGATAGGAAGAAAACCAGGTGAATGAGGTTTCTTAGATGTCAAGGGAACTAAGTAGTTTAAGACAGAGAAATGATAAACATATAGATCAGTAATGTGAGAGCTGGCAGTTCTCCCCTGTATTTAGAAATGTGGAGGTCCTCAGTAGGAGAGGTGACAGCATGCTAATATCTTGATTAAGAATGATCCAGTTGAGAGGGGAAGTTTTGATGCTACCATATGGGTGGAAATAACTTTGAGTAGAGGGAGAAGACTGGTATTCCACTCAGAAGTGAAAATTGGTCTTTACAAGGAACAGGGACAGTTCTTCTTTCTTAACAGGAGGAGGGAGGCAGGCAGAAGTTGGTGTATAAGTACATGTAGGTTAGTGGATCTTGTGGAGGGAAGGAAGGTGAGGTGGTTCTCTCCTATTTATTTTCTCAGTGGAAGAAGAGTCACGGTCATCAGTTGAGTGTGAGGGTGGTGATGCTAGAGATTTGAAGACACAGGACAATCTGTGAGGGAGTACTTTGGGAGAGAAGGAAAGGGAGTCACATCAGGAAATACAGGATAGCCTGGTAATACAGAGGGCCTAACTGCAATCTGCCATCACACATTTCGATTGGAGCAAGTGGGCAAGGTTATGTGTTTTCTTCAACCAGTCAGCTGCTCCAATGTGGACATGTGTAGACACAAAGCTGGTTATACCCAGGGATGGAGTTCTTCCAGATAAGTGAGGTGAGGGAGGGAAAAGCAAATATGTACGGGTTATTCAAAAAAATCTCTGAAAGCAGTACTCGCCTAGGGAAAGTTAATAACACCTTTATATACAAAGGAGAACACACATGATAGTCTTTGATGAATTACAAGAGACAAAACAAAAACAAAAAAATACCATAGGGTTATTTCTTTTCTTACACGGTTGCCAAAAGCATGAATTACATTTTTACACTAGATTTATCTTCTTTTATTCAAGTGACACAGTTGTTGTCTTTTTCACATCCTCTCCTTAATCCACTTTATTTTTGTTGCTTATGTTTCTGGATGTAATAAATTCTGTGAACCATATACTTCAGGTAACATGTTCTTGGTTAAAGTACTCTAGATAATTCCCAGAATGCCTCAGAAAGGTTGGAGACTTTGGTTGGGTTATCAGCTGCGACAGACTTTAGTGTAATTTACAACAGTGAAAACATATGGTTGTCTGCAGTTCCGTCCTCACAGAATTTATTCCAGCACAATAAAACTCCCCCAGGCTTTTCAGAGAAGCATGTCCATGCAATTGCCCGCTGGCTAAGAAATCATTTTCCTCACCTTGATCTCTCTCTTCAAACCAAATCTCAAAACACATCTGCTGTTGGACTCTAGGTATTTGATTTGACCCCAAGTGCTTTTCCTTCTTACATCTCCCAGCCAGTAGTTCTCTCAGTCTTATACATCTCTGAGCAGGGGGCTTTATTTTCACCTCCAGAACTGCCTTGTAAAGTTCGGGAAACTTCCAGTTTACTAAGAAAAAGCCAATATTTAACACTCTGAAAAACCATGGTTACAGATTTCTTACTTTTCTTTCATATTCTCCAACTGAAAAATAACAAATCATTCTCTGGCTGACAGTTTATTTCATAGTAGGATCATGCTCTGGCCATGTTATGAAATTTCCCCAGCAGCAACTGAGACCATTTACTGAGAATGACTCTCTGTGCTGGAAAATTGTTAGAGGGTAACAATAAATGCTGCACACGAGCCACTCAACGCCATGGGACACCTTAGTTCTCAGAATGTACCTAATAGAATAAGTAAGGAAAATAACCCTGTGGACTATTTACAGCGAACTAGGCATTTTCTGTTATACCAAGTCCTTAGTTTTAAGGCCATTATTTTATCCTCACTTTATAAGTAAAAAAGATGATGCTTTTAAGGTTAAGTAAATTGCCTGAAGTAAATAGAACTTAGCAGTAACAGAGTCAGAATTTGAACTCATGGCTGTCTATCAACATTGTCTTCTGTTTCACCATACCGCCTCACCAAAATATCAGAAATATGGTGATTAAGTCCTTGAAGCTTTACCCTTTAATTGTGTTTAACTATGTCTATTAATGGAGAATTAGAAATATTGATCATCTTTTGTCTTTATAGGGAATAAATGGAAAAGATGGATTACCAGGTGCTCAGGTATGGAAAATACCACTTAAAAGAAGTGTTCTAATGTAAAACTTCATCCACAGTACCTGCCAGAATACTTGACTGAGCAGGCTGAGGAAAAATCTTGGCAAGCAGTGATTTTTTTAGTGTTGACATTTGTTTTTCAGGGTATCATGGGTAAACCTGGAGATAGAGGCCCCAAAGGAGAACGCGTATGTATATTACTATTCTCATCATTATTTAAGCCTGTCTGCTGCAACTGCCTCATCATTTGAGTTACACAATATGTGTTCAGATTCCTACAAGTGCCCCAATATGAAAAGGCTAGGGTGTATGTGATCCAAGATCTCTTCGAGCCCTAATATAGGCCAATTAAAGGACGCAGAAGCAGGCTATATGGCAGGTACACCCACAAGGATGACCTTTATTCAGAACTAAGCCTAATCTGCTATTCCAGTTTGGAAAGCTTTTATCTTCCTGTGTCAGACACATATTCCTGCTATAACCATCACTCATTTTCCTTTTAACTAGACTAAGATTTCTCAGCCTTAGCACTGTTGATGTTTGGAGGCAAATAACTCTTTCTTGTAAGTGTCCATCCTGGGCATTGTAGGATGGTAAGCGGTCTCCCTGGCTTCTATCCACTAGACATAGTACTGCCACCTTCCCACCAATTGCTACAACCAAAATGTCTCCAGACATCACCAAATGCCTTCTGGGGACCAGAGTTGCCCTAGTTGAGAATGCCTGACCTCGTCGAACACTAAGTCAAATAAGGGGGGTGGTGTGAGGAGGTAGAGAGATGGGAAGCGGAACTAGTAGAGTTGGAGTCATCCCATTGCCAAGATTACTGAAGAATTTATTCACTGGAATTCCAGTGTGTGTACATGTGTGTTTGTGTACGGGTGTCCAAATTACCCATTTTTACTTATTATTACACACAATCCATGATAACTGAAGGACATATGAAAACAGAAATAATATAAAGGAAAAAAGTCAATCATATCCCACCACATGGAGATAAGCATTCTTGATCTTGGACAAGCACTATTTTGAACATATTTTTATCTCTTATACACAATATATACATATACCTAATGTATCAATACAAGTAATATATGTTTTCCCAAAAGTGTGTTCATACTGTTTTGTAAATGACTTTTTTTTACCTAACACCTGATAATATATAACATCCATCTTTCCATGCCAGTAAATATACATGTAACTTTTAGTGAATGTGTGTTATTCCACTGTTTGTACATACATTATTTCACTTTCCCAGTCTCCTTTTCCTGAATATGTAGGTTCTTGCCACTTTCCATAATAATAAACATCACTGCAATGAACATCTTTGTGCCTAAATTATAAAAGTTTTAATATGTTGAAGACTGATTATTTTGCACATGATCAGAGTATTAATCAAAGTGTGCTAATGTATCTCTTACTTATTTATTTTTTAATTTTACTCATCTCAGGTATTTCCCCAAAATGTGAGTGAGTTGATATACTTGTATGCAGATAAGTTTTTGTAACTAAGACAGTAGCATTGAAATTAGGTCTGTCCACTTTTTCTTCTTTCTACATCTCTTTATTCCATGATCAGATAGTTTACTGTAATTGTTCATTTGTTTACATTATTTTTTAAATCAAGAGAAATGGAGTGTGGCCTTTGCACAGTAGTCACAAATAAAAGAATAACACAGTGAAATACAGGGCAGCCTCAATGTACCACTCCATCATATTTGGTGTGATCATCACCTCCTGGCATTGTGGAACTGAATATTGGAAATATCTGTAACTGAAACACGTGCTATGATACATATATACACCTCTCTCCCTCTTCTCCCCCCTTATCCTCTCATGCACAAACACATACAGTAGCAGACACCTTACTGGATAAAAGTCAGCATTAAATAAACTTCTTATCACAGTCGGGCACACCTAGTATTATCTTATACCTAATTTACTATGGCACTTTACTCAGTGAATTCTCTTATAGTTCATTTATGTTATTAAGTATATGATCTTAATCACCACCCCGAGCACCTGCTTTGAACCCTTTCAAAGGCTCTCCTTTTTCATCTTACGAGTTTTAGGACACAGCATGCATGCATGTGTGCATGCACATGCACGCAGACACATGTTGTAAAACACGAATAAAAAAACTAACCCACAGAATCTAATAAAGATTCTAATATTAAAGGTAGAGAAGAAACACAGGAGAAAGCGAAGAAGAAGAAGAAGAAGAAGAAGAAGAAGAAGAAGAAGAAGAAGAAGAAAGAAGGAGGAGGAGGAGGAGGAGGAAGAAGAAGAAGAAGAAGGAGGAGGAGGAGGAGGAGGAGGAGGAGGAGGAGGAGGAAGAAGAAGAAGAAGAAGAAGAAGAAGAAGAAGAAGAAGAAGAAGAAGAAGAAGAAGAAGAAGAAGAAGAAGAAAGAAGGAGGAGGAGGAGGAGGAGGAGGAGGAGGAGAAGAAAAGCACATGGGAGAGATTCTGAGTGTCCTGAAGTTTTACTTGTTGTAAAATCCCGATGATGAAATCCTCTTGGCCATCTTTTTTTATTATTGCCAAGGAGACCCAGGCCTGAAGTGACAGCTGCTGTTGACTTTCTTTTTTTTTTTTTTTAATTTCTTTCAATCTTTATTTTTGAGAGAGAGACAGAGTGCAAGTGGGTCAAGAACAAAGAGAGAGGGAGACAAAGAATCTGAAGCAGCCTCCAGGCTCTGAGCTGTCAGCACAGCTGACATGGGGCTCAAACTCATGAATCATGAGTTCATGACCTGAGCCGAAGTCGGATGCTCAAGCGACTGAACCACCCAGGCAACCCACCGCTGTTGACCTTCAAAAGTGTCATCATTCTAGATTGGCAACCAAGTGCAACTAACATTGTCACTAACTTTTTATTGAGTGCTTTCAATGTGCAAGCATTGTTCTAAGTACTTAACTTGACTCCATCACTCTGCACTTTATGGGAGAAGAAACTAGGGCTCTTGTCCAAGGGGGCTTAAATCACTTGCCCAAGGTCCCCCAGCTAGTAAGTGCCAGGATGAATCCAGGATCCTTGCTCTTAACCACAGCAAATGTGTTATTAACTTTTTCCTTAACAGGGTGATCAGGGAATTCCAGGAGACAGAGGCCCACAAGGTGAACAGGGAAAACCAGGCCTTCCAGGCATGAAGGGAGCCATAGGTCCCGTGGGGCCACCAGGAAACAAGGGCTCCACAGGATCCCCCGGGCACCAAGGCCCTCCCGGCAATCCAGGCGTCCCAGGTACTCCGGTGAGTAGTGCCAAGAGCTCCAGGAGCTCCTGGCTAGTATTGACCACATATGCCTTTTACAATGAAAACATGCATAATCTGTTTATTTATTTATTTATTCATTTATGTATTTATTTAACTATTTTTTTTAATTTTTTTTAATTCAAGTTAGTTAACATGTAGTGTAGAATTGGTTTCAGGAGTAGAACCCAGTGATTCAACTCTTAACATATAACACCCAGTGCTCGTCCCAGCAAGTGCCCTCCTTAATGCCCATCACCCATATAGCCCATCCACCCATTCTGGAGGGTTGCCTCCAGCAACCCTCAGTTTGTTCTCTGTATTTAAGGGTCTCTTATGGTTTGCCTCCCTCTCTGTTTTTATCTTATTTTCCTTGTAAAAGAAATAAAATTAATCTAAACTTGCCTCCACAAGGGTAGCAATAGCTGTCATTTATTTCAGGTTATGTACCAGATCCTCCACTAAGTACTTACTATACATTAACTTAGTAGATCCTCACAGCTAGGAAGATTGGTGCCCTGTCTGTCCCACTTTTACAAATGCAAAAACTGAGCTGACTTGTTCAGGGTCACAGTTGTTTCATGCGTTAGACCCAGGTCTGACTGACTCCAAAGCCATGCTCTTAAATACTATGACAATGTCTCCTTATACTACACAGATAACATAGGTCTGTTTTACATTAAAACTCTATTTGTTGCCTATGAGAACAACAAACCTACCCTGAATGATACTTTAAAGTGGAAGACAGGCCAAGAAGGAGTGTTTGGTTAAGAAAGCCCATGTTATTATTAATATCCTCAGGAGGTGTGGTGGATGGCCATTCACAGAGGAACTTAATCAGAAGACATCCTTGTCAGGGAGAAAGGAGGGTCCTGAAGTGAGGGCAGGGAGTTAAGGACATGCTGTCCTCAAATAATTAGCCAATACCAGGTGGAGGGCCAAATGAGGCATTCCCACAATATTCAGACTCTTTATTTTTATCCATTCTCCCTAAGCTCTGCTTGAATAAAGCCTGTATAATGAGCTCTCTGTGCTGTCAGGAATTGGTAGTAGATGCATTAATTCAGGTTCATATGTCCCACATACAATGAAAATAAAATATTGAAATAGAGCATTTTTGGACCTATTCTGTCCTACAGAAATCATCACTTTATGAGCCCATCACATTGTCTTTAATGTCACACATATACCTCTGGATAATAACCACTAAAAAAAAAGAGTAATAAAATACTTTGAAATCCTAACCATCATGAAAAATAATAGCTCCCTTTTAAAAATATCAGGATACCACCGTAAAATAGTACTATTATAAATGTTAGATTCTTTGCCAAATTCATGGAGCTTCATTTGTTGAGGGGATAGAACTCAACTGACATCATTTACCTACTTCCCTTTCTCATGTCCCATATTTTCTATTAAAAAAAGAAAATTGCTTAACACAAATATGCCTACAAAGTGTGAATGACAGAAGAAACTGTACCATAAAATGAGTAAAACATAGTCAGTTTTATTCCATGAATAAAACACTTTAAAAAATTATCCAGCGTACTTGGGAGTTCTCTTCCTTTGGAGATACATAGTATCAGTTAGATAGTGACTTTACCAGTTTCCAGGGATTGGTTAGAAGTTAAATTGTGCCTGGGATATTAATGTCATGATAACATTGTTCAAATTCTGTAACTTCAGAAGATGAAGTAATAGAAAATGTCTTTCCTTATCGTATGAAACCATGCTTCTCCATTTAATAAGAAATATGTTCAAATCACTGGTTATGATTCCAGGCCACAGCTTTTAAAGCAATTAAACACTTCAATTCTTTCGAGCATTTGATCAAAACAAAGATATTTATTGCCTATAGTCAGTTGCCAAAAGTATTTTGCTTGATGAACATATCTCCATAGAAGTTTCAAGTATGCACACCAACTCGGTATTTCTATTCTTTACTCACTTGTGCTATGCTCTAACAGACCTTTCCCCCCCTTTTTTAGGCTGATGCGGTTTCATTTGAAGAAATAAAGAAATACATTAATCAAGAGGTTCTAAGGATTTTTGAAGGTTAGATTTGCTTAATAAACATTTCTGAATTTTTTACCAATTACTACCTCCCATCCACTGTGGGGGATCCCTTCAGCACGCTCTCAAAGATGGCCGTGCAACACCAATGTGAAGAGGCAACCTATTAAATGATGGATCACCTCTGTCTGATAGAAAATTCGGCCTTACACTAAGTTAAACTTGCCTCTCTGTAACTTCCTCTCATCATTCCTGGTCTTTTAAACAGCACAGGTAAAGTATCTTCCTCTATTCACATGACAGCCCCTACAGTATTTTTCCATATCCATGGTACCTCTCCTTACTTTTCTATGGTGTAAGTGTAGTTAGCTCCTCCACCATCATCACCCTGGAGAAACACTTAATTTTTAAATGACCGTCATTCACCCAGGAGTATTTTGACCAAGGCAGAGTACAGTGTGTTTTGATCTAGACCCCGGATCGGCAAACTATGGCCCACCAGCCAAATTCACCTGCCACCTGTTTTTGTGTGGCCCACGAGCTGACAATGGTGTTTACTTTTTGGGTGGGGAGGTGGGTAGGGAGTATATTTTTAAACGTTTTTTTTTAAATCCAAAGAATATTTCATGACATGTGATAATGATCTGAAATTCAAATTTATTTCTATAAATAAAGTTTTATTGGAACACAGTCAGGCTCGTTCTTTCATGAATTTTTTCTGGCTGTTTTCATGCTACAAAAGCAGAATTGACTAGGTGTGATAGGGATTTGATAGCTTGAAATGCCTTAGATATTTGACCCTTTGCAGAGAAAGTTTTCTAACCCTTGATATAGACACTTCAATAATGCTGCCTAAGATAGCATTCCTTTAAAAAAAAAGCCTTAATCAATTTTGAATTTTCAATTAATTAATAACCCTGGATCTTCTTTATACAAACTTTTAAAGTTTAGGTGTTTCTCATTGTATACTGTGTCCATTTTTAAAATCTAAGTTTGTGATTTTGTGTTTCTTCCTATTACATTTCAAATGGTTTGTGATTACACATTGTCACAAACGGAAGATATCTTTTGGGATGTTGTCTTACTGTAGCGCAGGTTGGCTGAGCCTCATACCTTTGTGTTATCTCCAAATTTTATAAGCATGTTGTCATTCATCTGTAGATAGAAATGTGGAAAGAGTCAAGAGTCAAGGGTCAGGGCTTTCTTAATGCCATTGCATTCCTCCTGTTCACTTGTAAATTCTATTTTATTGTTTTACTGAGCTCTGAATCCATGTTTTTCTAAAATCCACTGTACATTTTCTTTATCTGTTCACAAGATTTCACATGACTTTGTCAAATGATGTGCTAAACTCACAATCACTCTCCTCAACTGTGAGCTTAATAAAGTGAGGAATTCTTGTTTTTAAAAAACGAATCCATATTGGCTCTCATGGTCCCTGCTCCTTTTGCAAAGCATCCTTTCTTTGCTAAGCTAAATATATATTACTGAATTTTGCAAAGAATAAGATCACCAAATGCCTCAAGTTCACTATAAGTCTTTCTACTGCAACCATGGAATTAGCTATTCTACAAGAAGCTTTGATTATTTCCAGCAGTAATTAGTATTAGAGACCAAAATCTTGGTACTTGAGTGAACATTATCTTATTTCTGATGAGCACTAGAGATAGAGCAGAGTAACACAGGGACTTTAGCTGCTTCAATGACAAAATAGGGAAAAAACGGATTTTTAAAGGTAATTCATGCTGTTGATTTCAATTTACATTGATCTCTACTAAGCATCTTTACCATGCTCTGACGTGATAGGTCACTAATACTATTGTATGCTGGGTTTGTTTTTTTTTTTGTTTTTTTTTTTGAGCTACCAGTTTTCTCTTTATAATTTTAATGTTGCCCTTAAATTTAGAAATCCTTTTTTATTACTTTTCTTTTTTTGATCCTTGAACCTAGCATCATGAAAAAGTCTCCAAAATTTGCAGTACAAACATTCCCTCTCAACAAGCATTCCTCAAACATCAACTGTCTAAAAAAGAAAAAGGCATCTTAAGGTTTCCAGGGAAACATTGAAAAATATAGAGGCATAGACAGGACCAGCTAATTTGTAGGACTCAATGCAGAGTAAAAATGTAGGTGCCCTTATTCAAAAATGGTTATGAATTATAAGACAGCCACAGCTGGACACTATTCCAAGTGTAGGTGAGCAAGGGGACCCTGTGTGACTGCACAGGTGGCATGTCCTTGTACCCAGCCCTGGACACAGGACCTCTAGGATCTCAGATAGCATCCACACATTTAGTAGACATGATCACGGAAAGAAAATGCCAACAAATACATATTTGAATTGTGATCTAAAATTCTCCTTTAACTCTTAATTTCCATGGGCTCTAATGTCAATTATGTTTTATCTCAGGCAGCTTTAATATGGAACTTCAGTTTCCTAAAAGACTTTAGATTTAGTTTAAGATGTGGAAGGTGTTCATTTTGCATGCCCAGTGGACACTGGATAAAGGCATGGCCCCTGGTAGCCTGCCCCATGCATTCAGCAGACCAGACATGCTCCTTCCACCCACAGAAAGTTTCATGCTGCCCACTTTCAGGCCATTGTGGGGTTACTCCTGTGAAGGACTGGCCTTCTGAGGAGAGAGATCAGGAGAATTGGGACACTCTCTCTCTACCTTGGGGCGGGTTGATGTGGCTTGCAGTTTCTTCTAAGTCTGTGATCTCCCCCTTTGCTGTCCTGCCCCAACTTCCTGTCAGCATCACTCCCTGCCTTCCAGTAAGCTAAGTAAGAGTGCTGAGTGTCCTCCAAGTCTCCTCTAACTTCTACCCCATCTCTCCTACCACCTCCCTCAGTCTCTCTCAGCCTGGCTAGGTCCCTCTGAAGTCATATATCTTGGCCTCAAAACCATATTCTTAGGTGGCCCACAAGGAGACTTTTTCCCAAGACTCGTAGACTCTGAGACTCCAAATATCGCTCTTCTCCTTTATCTCTGTTGGTACCAGTCCAGCACGACTTTCTTCCAAACAAAGTTGTGTCTAAAACCCAGGATTTGGTTATTTAGCACTTTAGTTCATTTGTCCCAAGATTATTCCAGTTCAGTCCCTTTAACTTTCCACTTAGAAGTCACTTTTCCATGGCTTCTGAATACCATTTACAAAAAGAAGAAAAAAATACAACTCCATTTTCACAAATCATAGAGCTCCAGGGTCACATTTCTCTCCCTTTCAGAAAGCTTTCTCTATAAAAGCAAAGACTAATCTTCACGTGTTACAACAGTTACTGTTAAGCAGCATGCATCTGCCTCCCTCTTAGTCCTTTCACAAGACAGTGGGCTCAGTGGCAGCTAGCGTTTGTCTCTTCCCCATTCACCCCTGCACATCTACAGCCTCAGGGGCAATTCCCTCTCTGCCCAGAAAGTCATAGACTGTCTCTGGTGGCTCAAGGGAGTCCTCCAGAGATCCTGCTCTCCCACTTTATAATCCTGTCAGTAGAGGACCACACTGGAGCCTCTAGTGAAGCCTAGACCAAAACCCAAAACTTGGGCTCTCCTCATGGAGCTTTCTAGCTCCCTTCAGAGATTCCCAGGTGGCCCCCTCCCATAGACTTCGCACTTTGGGCTATTCCTCAGGCCACCAAGCCCTCCTGCAGCCTCCTGATGCCCCAACTTAAACATACCCATGGTGTTTTCCTACCAACCCCAAGCCCAGGTTTCTGGTGGATCATAACACACAAGTATATGCCCAATCTAAAATCAGATTCAATTCCCTATGGCAAATCCTTTTGCAAGTAAGATGACAGCACAGAGTGGAGGAAGATGCTGTGTGTCTCAACTTAGCTTTTTTTTTTTTTTTTTTTTTTGGCTTTATGAGGACTTTGCAGCTACCCACACAAATTAGGATCTTGTCAGATATGAGAAACTTTATTCCTACTATGACACCACCCTGTTATACTTGGGCATTTACATCAACACACAGGAAGAATTTGCCTACCTGTGCAGGAATGTGCACACACATCTGGCTCTCTTGGTTTGTATTTCTACTTCCAAATCCAATATCCAGGAAAGCCCCTTTACCTATGTTTTCTCCATTTTCCAAATATTTATTTCCTATATATATGTGTGCATAGGTATGAATATGTATTAATCCTGTTCTGTTTCAAGTGTAACATCTTCTCGTGCATCTCAACAAGTAAGATCCTAATTTATATATGTGTATGTATATACATCCTATAGATATACACATCATCTGATAGATACACATCTTGAAAATATAAATATATCTTTTTAAATATTTTCCACAGCATAGTCTCTATGTCTTTCAATTTGCTTCTTTCCACTTCCTTGTTTGGGTCTATTGTTCAGCTTATAAGATTTCCTTAGTGCCAGTAATCCTTGGTTGTCTGCTCATACAAAAGAGTACATTCTGAAACCCTAATTGAAAGTTATAAGTGAACGGTGGGGCTTGCCAACCATGAGCCTCACTGTAGGATAGCCTAACTGAGCTTTTTAATTGAGAGACCTTCTATTTCATTGTCTTTAAGTCTTTCCTCTTAGCCCAGCTGGATTCCCCAGAGGAAATATTTCCATTTCCTGCCTGGCTGTCAGCATTTGGAGAGCAAAGTAGAAGAATAAGGGTAGGGCCTCAGCACTGAGCATATAAATGCTCATTTATTCTTCTTGTTTTCAGTTACCTTCAGCTTTTTCCTAAGTTTGAGGAGGAACAACTACCTAGCTGTATAGAGAAAGGAATTTCTAAGACTACTTCTTAAACAGGCTTTCAGCTAATTCTTATTTTAGTTCCCCTCCTTTACCACACCTTCAGATGTAACTTGTGTTGCCAATTCTTGAGCCTCTTAAGGATTTTGTGATTTAAAACAGGTTTTTTCTCAGTGTCTAGCATAAAGATTTGGTTTTCTTGAGTCCGCTAATGCATCTGTCCCTCAGCTATCTAATTCTCGGCCTCCAAAATTTTGTTGTGCTGTCTTCTTTCATATACTCCCCATTCTTGTGCTTTTACATCTTTAAAAAATGTCTTCCTATTGCTTTACAGGGATTCACGTGCATGTGTTTGTGTTTCATCCACCGTCTTTACCCACAATAACATTTCAATGCAACATGCTTCCAAAAGTAGCAAAGGATTAGGCCAGAAATAAATGTAGCAGTAACAACCTTTGGGTTATGATGAACCACAAAATGAATAAGAATCCACCAAATGATACTGTGGAACTAACAGTTAAAATGAAACTAGAAAGTAATTATTTAAGATATGAAAGGAAATTACTCTCCTGATATTTTTTGCCCCTTAGGAGAAAACTGTATCTAATTTTGGTTTCCACATTTAAGAGAAGTATGGAAAAGCCCTGAAATAGTAAAGCCAAAAAGTGATTTACAAAACAGATTACCAAGTCTATGAGTAAAAGTTATTTAACCTGAAGGCTAAGAGGTAACAATATGATCAAGTAGATGACTGATTTCCCAAGGGAAATACTCATTAACTACTTTCTGTTTTTATAATAGAATTACAAAAGAAAGGAAGTTGAAGCTGTACAAGAAAATGGGCAATTAAACATTTGAGTGGGCATCAGAAAAAAACGATGAATTTCTGGTTCAAAATATTTACAGATTCTGTCTGTGAAATAGAAGGTAGACATGGGCCAGATGACGTCTGAATGACCCTTCACTCTCCCCATAATATAGTTTACCAACACATTAATATTAATGTCTGCATTATGTTGATGAGCCCATTCTTTGAGAAAGGCAAGTCATCGGTCTTTGTTAGAGTGACTGCTCTAGGTTTGCATTGGCAGATAGAATATGTGTTTGGTTTACGTAAGCTCCTATCTGAATTCTTCAATTTCCTGCCTTGTTAGAAAGCATACCCAAAAACAGTTTAATTGACCAAAGATCGCTGAAAACAGAAGAAAGGCAATTAAGAATACAGGTCTTAACAATTTATTTAGAGGCTCAAAAACATATTATTTTAAATTATAGGGCATTAGGATAAGGTTCAGAAGAAGTAATTATCATTTTGCTAAATGACTATTTCTTAGTGTATCTTAAAGCTAGATAATTCACAGCTAGAAGTAACTATTTAAAAGAATTCTGTTTTACTAAAAATATTAAAAACCACCTAAAGCAAATTACTTGTAAATTCAATTCAGACATTAAAGAGGAAAAAAACTAGTACTGTGAATATTTGTGTTTAGACATTGAAGGTATTCAAGGAGATATGTCTCAAATTAAGAAAAATTGTACTGATGGGGCACCTGGGTGGCTCAGTTGGTTAAGTGTCCAACTTCGGCTCAGGTCATGATCTCATAGTTTTTAATCTAGTTATGTTTTTAGTCTAGTTATGCTTATATTCTATATGTTAAATGTGAGATATATAAAACATAAACAAACCAAGCAAATTTAAATAAAGAATCCAATGATAGATTGTATTTATAATGGGCTTTGGATTAATTTGCATTAATGATTTCACTAAAATTAATTTCTAAGGTAGTAAAATATTGACTATGGTTTTGAGGAAAAACTGAACTGGTGGCCTATGTGGGATTTATAACTAAGAAGTCAATAATAATAAGTGCAATCTTGGAATGATTATTCAAAAAAGCAATTCTGAGAAGGAATGTCTTATATTACAGAACAAGTTTTAGTCATAAAATAAAGTTTATCAGCAAATAATCTTTATAGCATATGGGGCTTATAAAACATGAATAGTAGTTGGTATAGGATGAGACTCTCTTTCAGGCTTTCTTTGGGATTCCTGAACAAGAACACTGAATGCAGAAAGTATAAAATACCCAATACAGGGCTCTGCTTACAGAGGATGTTTAATTAATGTAATTAATTATTTGTCTTGTTTAGGAATTTATTTTAGGGTGAAAATTCTTATTTATATTTTTGCATTTCCATTTTCTTTGAACTTCCTCAGCTTCCAGATCCTTTCAATTTCATGAGTTATTGGTACCCTGATGTTCTGTAACAACTCACTTTTATGCAAAGTATTATTGACTTATTAATAAGTGTCTAAGTATAGTATTAATAATTGCATGACACCTGTGCCACCCATAATGATACTTCCATTATAGGAAGTACTCACCTACTTCCTAAGGTGACTGAACTCACCTTATAGAAGGCCCTTTAATCAGTCCTCACTTCCCTCTCTGGATTCTTCCTTTAGGACCTAGATCAGCAGTGTTCACTCACCAAACAGTTCCAGGAAGTTTGGTGAATGAACAAAAGGGCAAATGACAATATGTCCCTTGGGAAGGTAGCATTGCTTTTTGGGGAAGTATTCAATTCATAAAGGTCACATCACTCAACACCTACAAAAGATTTTGTTATTTTTATTGACATTTCTAAATGTTCTGGATAATTTGTCAACCTCTCATAACTTGTGTGTCTTAGTTTCAGTGTTTTCTTCAGGTTCACAGAAATGTATAGAAATTTTTTATTGTTTTTACTCTGTCTACAAATGGAATTTAGTGAGACCATGCTCATCTGTACCTTTTTTTCCCTTGGCCCAATTAGCATACTCCCTACTAAAATCATGACTGAATAATGGGACTAACTGGAAATCAAACCAGAAAAAAAAGGATAATATTGAGGGTATATAATAGACATTTTTTTTAAAGAGACAAATTTTAGTTGTTGACAAAGTACAATATTTTCCCAGTATAGAAATTAAACAGTGAAATCATAGTGAACATGGAGCCAATGACCATTTTTTTCTGTACAAATCTATTAATAATGCAGTTTTATTCAAGGATATAAAGTGTCACATATCCTATGAATTATCTCTTACTGCATAAGAAAATACCTCAAAACTTCAGTAGCTTAAGACAACTGACATTTATAATCTCACATTTTCTGTGGGTCAGGGACTTGAAGGTTGTTTAATTTTGTGGTTCTGGCTCAGAGTCTATAATGAAGCTCCAGTTAGGATGTCAGCCAGGGCTGCAGTCATCTGAAGGCTTGACTGGGGCCGGAAGGTCCACTTCCAAGTTCACTCATGTGGATGTTGGCAGGTGGCCTCAGTTCTTCCCAAGTGGGAGTCTGTATGGGACTTCTTAAATGCCCTCACGACAGAGCACCTGGCTTTCCCCAGAGTGAGCAGTCTCACTCTGAGCAATCCAAGAGAGAAAGCAGCCAGGAAACCATGGTGCCTTTTGTGACTTAATTTCCCTACTTGCATACTGTCAATTCTGCTTTCCTCTACTCATTTGAAATGGAAAGTAACTCCAGCGCAGACTCAAGAATAGGCAGAGCCTAATTCCATTTGGAAAAGAATGTCAGGAATTCATAAACATATTTTAAATGACCACATACATTTACAACATTGCTGGAAAGTGAGTTAAATTTATTATTAAAACCATCTTTTCATATAAACCTAAAATTCTAGCCACAAGTCATTACCAAAGGTTAATTAGATTCCAAGCTAGTGTTTTGTCCAATAGACTTGCTACATCTCTGAAGCACTGAAAATTCTCAGACCGTCTGATCGGCACAGGTGGTCTTCATATATATTCAGACAACTTTGTACAATCCAGTTTGTTTGACCAATCAACAAAACAACTCTCAGCAGTCAGGCCAGTTAGTAAATTAGATGCACTTAAATTGAAAACCCAATAAGATTGTTTTTTGTTGAATTTCACGTAAAAAAGTGAAAAATTTTGATGTAAAAATATTTCTATTACATGCTGTATTTTTTTTCTTTCATAAATGAAGAGAGGATGGCTGTGTTCCTATCTCAGCTCAAGCTGCCAGCAGCAATGTTGGCTGCTCAAGCTCACGGGAGGCCTGGTCCACCAGGAAAGGATGGATTACCTGGGCCACCAGGAGACCCTGGACCTCAAGGTAAGTTTTCAGATATAATATTTATTTACCAGCTTTTTAAAGCTCAGTAGTTAGAACATGTTAATCACACTTAAAGCAAAAATATATGTGTATCTCTCTATCTATATAATATATATTATATATATACATTACACAAACATAGGTAATGATTAAATATAGACTATTTTGTTAATATTTGACATTCTAGAAGTCAATTTTTAACTATTACTATGTCAAGCTTAAAACTGACTAATAATTACCTGCTAATCTAAGTGTATTTTGATAATAATATTTGTTATAAGAATAACACCAACAGTGTGGGCTTATATATCATTATTTTGTGGGAATCAGCATTGTTTATGCCTCCCTATTGATGTAAGTTGGACAACAAGAATCATCGTAGTATCTTGAAGAAACTGAGGAAAGGGTCTTACGAGATGCTACTGTAAGTAATGATTTAGGTCCAAGTAAAATTTTGAGAAACGTTAGAATCCTTCTTCATACGGTTTCTAGAAGTTTTTAAAGCAAAACTTCACTAAATTGGCAAAAAATTATTGTTCCGCTGATGACAGCTTGACCGAAGACATGATTTTGAACACAGCTTGACTAAAGCTCGCAAGGCCATTTTCTATAAATATGGTTAGCAATTGGCAGAGAGGCCAAATCGGCCCTGTTTAGGGGATCCGCAATTCTGATAAGGAAATTTTAAATCCAGTGAGTACATACCATGAAAGATAAAACCAGGGAAACTCTTCTTCCTGTGTTACCATGGAGGAGCTCAATGATCCTTGAAATAATCAGAAGTTTGTGTAAAGGAGAAAACAGAGGTGAACATCAAAACTACATAGGAATACAGTCCAAAATACTATATATGCAGGGAATTCTTTTTCTTTCAGTAGTTCACTGTCCTTCCTACTGCTTCTCTGTAACATGAGCCTGGTTTTCCTTAGGAAGTGCCCAAGTGATTGACAGGCCCCTCCGCCCCTAAAAGAACAATAACTATATCTCTAATCACAGGGTCTGTTAGAGTCTTACCCTTCAGTCACAGCTGACAAGGCTTTTGGTTTACTTAGCACAGTGTAAAACAACAGTAGCATCATTCTAGTTCTCCTAAACTAAACAGAATATTCTACCTTTCCCTTAGATCATAGAGAGTTTTGGCCAATAGTTGGAAGAATATGTATAGAATCAGGTGTAGCCTTCTGTGTGTACATGGTTGTGTGGTGGGTATTTTCTTACCTTTCACTAGTTGGGTCTGTTCTGAAGTCACAGTCTATGAACCTGGAGCAAAGAGCTTGAAAGCCCATCTAAAGATGGGTGATGTTTCAAGCCACGTGATGGATAAGAACTGTTAACACCAATAGCAGAAAAAATATGGACTGCTGTTTCAAACAGCTGTAGTTTGAGAGGACAAGAACATAGAAAAATCTGAATTATCGAGGAAAATAGTTCAGGAACTGGAGTCACCTATCCACACAAACACCTGTGTCCAGGCTCCCTCCCCACGGGAAGGCCCATCTGGAAGACTCAGTCAGAAGCAATGCAAAGTCAGCCATGTCAGTGAAGCTTTTGGAAAAAGACTTCTATTCACCAATCTACTTACCTTCCCTTTGGCAGAAGATTTCTGTGGGATCTATTTTGCTTAAGAAATCTTCTAGACTACTTCTACTCCTGATAAGGCTTTTGGATGCAATGCTTGAATTGAAAGGACTTCCCACATGATTTCCAACTTTTTTAAAACCAGCATTTAGTCAAATTGACAAAACTTGTGCTCGTCCCTGAGCACATATACCTAAAATTGACAAAACTTGGTGTCCCACTGTGGAGCTTCTGGTAACAGACAATATCTTTGTAACTCAGGTGCCTCTTCAACTTTCATATGATAGCTCCTTTTTAGTGTTTGTTAAATTTGCTAGAAAGGCAGCAGAAAAATACAACTTACATAAAATGGGTTCATTTTTAAGGAATATTTGCCTATAGTCACGCTATGCTGATAAAGCCACCAAGAAATCTTGCTGCAAAAAAGAAAACAAGAGGTGCCATTTGATTTTTGGTGTCTCTCCAAGGGTTCATAAGTAATTGAAGGGTTTTTCTCTGGGAGAGAAATAGACATGAAGTGTTGAGAAGATAAAGTTCAAAGTTTTGCTCTGCCTGATTTAAAAGTTTTCTCCAAAAGAAAAGAAACAAAATGCATATAAAACTGTTACCCTAGTATCCATTGCAGGCATCAGATGCTGTTGGCTGAATTAGTCCTCTTCGTGACACACCATGATTGAGTTTGAGAAAAGAAGGAAGTGAGAAATGCAGCACAGAAAGGGAAAGAAAGTGTGGGCACCAAGCACAGCACAGCGTGTTCTGCCCACTCATGGATTCCGGTTGATGGTGGCTCTTCTGAAATTTCCAACAGACTTTTTTTTTTCAGTATTTTTTTTAGGAAAGAAATCCATTTTCACTTAAAATGAAGTGGTTTGGGGGCACCTGGGTGGTTCAGTTGGTTAAGCATCTGACTCTTGATTTCAGCCCAGGTCATGGTCTCAAGTTTCATGAGATCAAGCTCCGCACAGGGCTCTGCACTGACAGTAAGGATCCCATGTAGGATTCTTTCTCTCCTTCTCTCTCTGCCTCTCCCCAGCTCATGTTGTCTTTCTCTCTCTTTCAAAAGTAAATAAACTTTTTTAAAAAAATAAATCAACTGGTTTGTATTGGAATGTGTATGTAGAATGAGTGCTTTGCCATCTTACTATTTAAAGAGCAAGACAGAAATTTAAAGGGGTCTGCCGAGTTTCCCATGTCTGTCCTGAGAAGTAGGAGACATGCAGAGAGCAATAAAAAGGTTGATGCATATGTTCAACTAGTATGTTAAGTACTCCATCCTAGTTAAAAAAAAAAAAGGGAGGTAATTCTCCTACCGTGATTCGGATAATGAAAACTTGTGGATCCTCTTTTGGTGCCCTGGTCTTCTTGCAGTGAAAATAGAAACCACCATGATTCTGAGTTGAGACACTTCATTTGCATTTTCCCTGAATCCCCAAAGAGGGTGATTGTTGACGTCTTTTTAATTCAAAAGCGTTTCCAGACAGATTTATATCTTAACCATCCCGTGGGATTCAGATGATTGCCTCCCCTCTGCGCACTGAGAAAACTTTTCTTGGTGTTCATTCCCACCTCAGATCTGTGGTGTAAGGCCTGATTGCTTGTGCACCAGGGGTGAGCAAGGATGTGCCACACTAGGATCAGAGAAGCCTGAGTGGCATGATCCAGCTGGGTTTCCATATACAAACAAGAGAGGCGAATATTCCTAACAGATCTTATCCTCCTGGGCAAGTTTTATGAGAAAGAAATTTATTTAAACTTTTTCCAAATCCAACTGATTCTCCACCTCTGTGAAAATTCTGAAGGACAGATGCTACACTTTAAAGCCCTATTCATTTCAGAAAGAACCCCACCCAGTGAGTAGATGTGGAGTTAGCAGGAGGGAACAGATCCAGCCACTCCACGTGTCCCCCATCCATTTTGAAAAGACACTATTGGGAATGGTTGTTCTCACGTTTGAACTTTTAAAGCTTTGCTGTTATTGGTTTATAATGAAGAAAGCCTTCTGTTACTTGTCAGCCAGTGACCCACAGCATAGTTCATTTGACTGATACAGATTTGACCTTTCAGATTTTGTAGCAGTAAGGGCCTTAGGAAATGGGAGGCGTGTGTGGCAAAATCACTGAAGGGCACTGTAGTCAGTGAGTAGGCTGGGACCGAGGAGGCTGAATAGCTTGTAAGGTGTGCTGCAGGGCCCCACATGAAGAATTGTTCCCCCCGCCAAAATGTTGGAAACACTTATGAAGTGTTATGAAGTGGAAACACTTATGAAGGCTCCATTTGTCCAGTACGCATACAGATGCACAGCTGGGGTTGACACAGAAATCTCTTCTGAAAATACATGAAGTCCATCATCCAAACTACAACAAGCACCAGGTTTCTTGAATGACTACTATATCTAGATGCTGTAGATTAGGACACTTCTTTGTTTTCTTTTCCTACACAAGTTACAATGATATCATACCGTCACCTGCAGTTTTATAGGCCATGAAAATACATATCCATTGACAGAGCTGCCTTTTATTTTTTTCCAAATTTCAAGAGAGGCCTGAAGGGGTAAAAAGCTTAATTCTAGAAAACAGGAAAGCTCTTATGGACTTTATTAGCATTCCTATCTGAAGTTTTGTTGTGAAATAATTATAAAGTAAGACCCTATGGCTTTAAGGCAGCCTTCATAAGAAACTAGCTTGAGACCTTATTAGGAAATATGAGAATAAAAGCTCTCATGTGCTCGTACAATTCAACAGCAGTAGTAGATAGTTACTAACCTAATGAACTGAGAGCTTTGTACAAATAAATCATTACATTTGACAGGAGAAATGTAAATGTTACCCTATTATATAAATATGCGAATTACTGTTTCTTGTTTTGTGATACTATATGCCCTGAAATCCACATGGAAAAATAAATTTTTGCATTATATTAAAATATGATAGCTGAATTTGAATGTGTAGGTTTTAGCAGATGTGGTCTCCATTTGGATTGTGTTACAGTCTTGTTAATACACTTCAAAATTAAAAGTCAAAATGTTTTTTTTTCTTTCTTCCTCATTTCTTTAGCCTGTGGTCTTAAGCACTTACTGAAATAACTTAAGGGTCAACTTTTCAATCTTTCATAATAGACCAGGATGAATATACCTCATGTAACAAATGTTATTTTACTGTAGAAATGTCTAAATAATGGAATTGGAAGAGTGCTTTCAAATGACCCTAACTATAAGCATTCTTCCTTGTTGTTCACACAAATTAAATGAAAGTCACTTATATAAAAGAAATTCTGGTAATATTTAAAATTTGAATATGTATCAACTTAAAATATCATGCCACATGTTCTAACCACTATTATTTCTCAAATCTAGGATTGTATTGAATATCTATAACAGTTTTCAGGTATAAACGTGTGAAAATTTCCCACTGGATGTATTTCCAATATGCATCTCAAAATATGTTCAAATTACTTACTGTTCAATTACTTACTTACTTACTTCTTTTCCACTGTTTTCATATTTATGATCTCCAAAGTCAAAAAATAATGGTGTGGGGATTACATTGCTAATATTATTTCATTTATAATGTATACACTGTATGGTCAATGAAAAATGAAGATGGTAACCCCAAAACTGATGTCTAATTCTCAAATTATGGGAAATAATTTCTTTTACATACTGCTCATAGAAAACATTAACATTTCTCCTCTTACTATATTTTGCTGTAATAATACACCTTTACAAAAAGGCACAACTAGGTCAGGACCTACTTTTCCTACTGAGATACTCTCCTTATTATCTTTGTTGTATGTTTGCATGTTTCTGCATGACAGCTTTGTTCATTTGGGACTAACAGTTGTCTTTAAGCTGTTGTTTAAGTATGGGAAGTTGGAAATGAAACTATTTACCATCATCATGAAACTCTTATAGCCACAAAACCTTTTCATCAAACAAAGTCTTAGGATGCCAATATACAAAACACAGATAAAAAGTGTTTTATGCCTTTTATTTATTTATTTATTTGTTTATTTTACAATTTGATCTCTCTTGTTTTAAGTACAGTTGACACAACAATGTTGTGTTAGCTTCAGGTGTACAATATAGTGATTCAGCAAGTCTCTGCATTATGCTGTTCTCAGAACAAGTGTAGCTACCATCTGTCACCATATAACACTGTTACGATACCATTGACTATACTCACTATGCTGTACCTTTTATTCCTGTGACTTACTCTTTCCATAACTGGAAGCCTGTATCTCCCATACCTGTTCAGCCATCGTGCCCATTCTCCCACCCCTCCTACCACTAGCAACCATCTAGAACCTACCTCTAGAACCAGTTTGTTCTCTGCATTTATAGATCAGATTCCACTTTTGTTTGTTTAATTATTTATTTGTTTTGTTTCTAATATTCTACATATAAGTGAAATCATGTGGCATTTGTCTTTCTGCTTTATTAAAGCAGAGATAAGGGCTCCCAAAGGCATAAATTCCTCTGCATTCGTCTAGCTCAGGTGACAACAAGTACAATCAAGAATAAGAATGATTTTATCTTAATATGTATACAGATCTTAGACCTAGTTCATTTTGGTTAAAGAATCTTAAATTGATGAAGTGAGCTTAGATGAATCTCTTAATGTCCTTGCTTTCTAAAGAACTACTGGGACACCTATGTTAAAACACAAGGTTGCTGTTTTAACTTTCCTTAGAAAGCATGTAATGTTGTTACAGTAAGTAATTTGAACAAAGACCTGATTGTCCTCTCCTGACTTCTGAGATTGATGGATTTACATATACTCGCGCTCTTACTGTCATTTATTAAAGTCATGAATTTTTGTTCCTTTCATTCCCTTTAATTCTTGGACTAAGCTCCACATTCTTGTTGTCATATCATCTTGTCCTCATATTAAGCAAACTCTTCCAGTACACTTCTTATATTTAGCCTGTACCTACCCCCCAGTCAGAATTCTTATTGGCAAGGTTCACGCACCTTGTCATAGCTATTTGAAAGATGATATGAGTGATTGATTTGAGTTACTTAGGTATCATTTTCATTGCCAAAAATCTCACCATCCATAGTTTGACTAGCTGGAACTTGTACAGTAGCTGCATATTTCTAAGATCCTCATTGCCTATTGCACCTAGTCTGTTTGACTTGTAAGCCTAAAATGATTATAATGCAAAACAGATAGCCAATATGCTATTTATGTTAAGTGAAGGAACAACATAAATATTACAGACTAAGAACATGATTCTTGCACGCGCTCTGTTGCCATAGAACACTCTTACTTCTTGTGTCTCTCTTTTTATGTATCTCTCATTTAGGCTACCGAGGACAGAAAGGAGAAAGAGGGGAGCCTGGAATTGGGCTTCCAGGGAGCCCGGGTCTTCCTGGGACTTCAGGTAATAGTGATATTATCTTCACAACACAAGCAAGCCTCTAAAAACAGGAACCACACCTTCTCGCCTGTGGCCCATATATGTTGCTACAGGTGAAGTTGAATGACCCATGTTGGTTGGAGTGAGGGAGGAAGAGCCATAAGTGATCTGCATTCTGATGGGGGTCTTTTATTTCATTAGCTCCGGGTTTGCCAGGCTCACCAGGTGCCCCAGGTCCCCAGGGCCCCCCAGGACCTAGTGGAAGATGTAATCCAGAAGATTGCTTCTATCCTGTGTCTCATGCCCGTCAGCGGACAGGTGGGAAATAAACACACCTGAGGAAGACTTGGCATTGGAGCTATCGTAATACTATCAAACCCTCATGATATATGGGTGGCTTTTTTTATTTGTTTTTGGTAGGCCAGACATTAAAAACAATCGGAATCCTATTCTTATAGTAATTGGGATATCAGCATTTTTAGCTTTTCCCAAATTCATTCCATATGTTTTGCTTCACCACTGCTATGATTTTCATTCAGGATCTTCTATGAAAAACACAAGCAAATCTTGTCATTAGTTCTTCTTCTAGATGAAATTACATCTTATGATTTAGTAGGCTGATGGTGATGTACGTTTTCTAGTCTCATCAACTTGTATCTGGCCTTTGATTTCTGAATTTTAAAGTTTCAGACTTAAAGTTTTCTTGGGGCTTACATTTACCATCATTGCTAAAGATTTCAACTTTTTTGACATACTGCATTGCTTCTGCTCAATGTTTTTTGACTACGTTTTGTAGCCAAAGAATACTTGTACCACCTTATATCCATCCTGCTTATGTGGAGAAATAGGTAGGCGATAAGAGCTTCACTTCATAACTCATTTTGGAAGAAACCCAGGAGGCTATTTTATCAGGGAGCCCAAAACCTACCATAGCCAACTACTGAAATGATTTTGTTAATTCTGTATAATGAGCTTAGTTCAAAGCAATCACCACTGGCATGAATACGTACTGCATGAAAAGAGGGGAACAAAGTCCAATTGTACAAGAGTTCCACAAGAAAAGCCCAACACTGCAGTCTCTTCACTGAGTTTGTCATTTGGGAAACAAAAGGCTGTTTTCCCTAAGAGGTGTTTGATGGTGAAGGCATCAAGCTGTCTTTGGTACCTTTGAAGCTAAATGGCCTAGCAAGGTCTTTGGGCCCTTGTATCCATTATCAGTTCCAACCGGATCATTCTCAGATTTTAAGACAAGAACTGGCCATCAGAACAAAGGACGGGATTTGTGGCACTTGGGAAAGAAACCCCTTGGCCTAGAGGATGATTGTGTGGTGTCTACAGATGTGTATTGAGGAGGTGACGCCCAGAAGCTCTTACGGAGAAACTGTTCTCCAGAGGCTGCGGAAAGAGGTACAGGGCAGCAAAGGAAAGCCATGGGACCGGATATGCAAGTAGCACTCAGACCAAAGAGTTAGCAGTAACTTCAGGGGAAACAACAGGCACTGTAAAGACCATGTCCTCTGACAGGGAATGACGGTACAGTGATCACCAACCCAGATACTTACTGAATGCTATTTTTATTGCCTAGCCGTCCATTATTTTGAGAGGCTGAAGACGACTGATTTTCTAAGACATTGGACATGAGGATGTTGCCGAAATCTAAGTAGTGGGTCCCACAGATGCTGTGAGCAGGATGCCCAGAGTCCTCCTGCCACAGAAATGAGGCCCCATCTCTTCAAACAGCAGTGCAGATTCCAGTTTGGCTAAAACAGGCTAGAATGGTTGCTTTTACGTGTTAATTGAAAAATGAATTTAGAAAGGTGAGCCCACTGAAATTGGAAAAACCTGTGAACGGGGTTGTGTAGGGAGGCTTTTGTTCAAATGCACCCATGATTTGAACTGGTTTTCGTTATAGATGAACGAACCGCCGGTCAGGCCCTGTCTACATGGCTGTGCGTACATACAGCCTTCTAGCTATTTCGTATCGAATTATGTTGTATATTTAAATCCCAAGTTTGTTTCTTTTATTCTCTGAGGTTATTTTATTTATTTCAAATGCTTTTAACTTTAAATTGATTTTCTTCATTTTCTTTCCTGTGCAATACCTACAATGGTGCTGTGTTTTAGACTTACACAATTGGAATATACATTTGCATTTTCTTAGTAAAATGATACTTTATCCCTCCAAAAAATGTATACAGATCCAAAATCTGGTGCTATGTGTATATCTTGAGCTTTTAATTTGTTGAACTTTAATTTTTTGAATTTTCTAAAAGCTTACAACTCCTCTGCCGCTCCTTAATGTACTTGAATTTGTCATGAAGCTACACATTTTATATGTTTTCAAGGATTATTTTTTCACATTGATTAATAGATTGTTTATCCTTTTGCCTCTTTGCTAATCCAGAAATACTTATTTTAGGGTTTTCATGTCTTCATGAACTTTTTTTTGCTGATGGTGATCAATGTATTTTTCTTTGTTTTCTTTGAGTCTAACATATGCGTAAAAAGACTCAGTTCATTTTCTTGTTTTATAAATTCTGTTCATTTTTATTCCACAGAATATGTCATGCATTCTTTCTTACAAATTGTATATTTAGGAACCTTTCTTTCTTTAAGTTCTGTTAATGCTGAGCTGGTTTATTCCTGTTTCAAGAATTTGGATTTATTCAGGTGATTTAAGGGGTATGGGGAATGTCATGTCATATGATGCATATTACAAAGTGGAGTTCATTGATTCAAGCTCATTTTTTTTTTATAACGGCTGCATGACTTAATCTACCTTTGGCATAAGTAGAGAAATGGGACTGTGTCCACATGGAACGAGCCCCTCTCACCCTACCATATCATTTACCTGCCAATGCTTGTTCTTGTCTCACATGATCTGCAACCAAGAGTGACGAGAATGGCTGGGCCCAGCTAATACACCAAATGAAGTGGACATATGGCAATTGCCTAATTCCCTTAATATTAATAAAGTGGGTAATTAAGGCCTCAAAGTAGGGTGGGAAATTTTCCTCTAAATAACTTGGTGGTTGCAAACTCTCTTACATCATTATATTCCATTCCAAAGCATTTGTTATTTGTTTACTTTCAGAAGATGTCAGTAGAGTCCACAGCAGGGAAGAAGAATTACCAAATGTCCTGAATTAGCTCTTGTTTAGACTCCAGAGTAATTATAGGTCATGATGACAGTTAGTAATTAAAACGGGGTTTGCTCTATATAAGTATGTTTGGATTCCAGTGTAACATTTTATACCAAGATCAGTTAACACTTTCAGATAGAAATCTTTCTATGCAAAGAACAAGATATGATTTCAATTAATATTCATAGCCTTTGGAATCTAAAGAAAAAGGAAGGATGATTCATGAGTGTGTTCACTGTTCCTTCCTATTGAGGACATTAACTATTTTTTACTAACCATAAGAGAAACACAGCCAGTCTTAACCTTTGAAATCTTTCACCATGTGATCACAGTAATTTAATGACTTTAACCCCATATGCTTATTTCTCTATTTCATGACATTGTTGAAATACAATTTTTGTCACTTATTGTAGAGATTAAGTAATTAAGATATGTTGTAAAAAATGTCATTTGATGTTTGGATTATAAAATATTTTTTTATGAATATGTTTTAGGAGTTAAATAAGATTTAGCTTTTCTGCAGTCTTTCTCATCTGTTGAAAACCTGTGATATACCTCCTTTTGTCCACAAGATGGTGTTTAAAGCAGTTTGAATCAGAAGAACTGAACAGACTTGCAGAAATACAAGGCTAGAAACAGTTTAGTGGACAACTAAATCAGACCCTTGCCTTTGCACTTGATTTTTTTTTACTTTTGTAAATAATTTCTTATTAATTTGTGTTTTGTTCATTTGTTTTGTTAATTTATATTCTTCCTCATTTTAAGTATCTTTATGAAGAAGGCACAATAACTTTTGACTCCTTGGCTATTTAGATTTTGTTTCTTAAGCGGATTTATATACCTGGTTAACTTGCAACCTTACTATTTGTAACTTTAGTTTGTATTCTACCCTCATATTTTAGTGATTAACATGAAAACACCTAAATACCCATCCTACTTTTTAGATAGAATACTCTCTTTTGACAGAAGTAAAAAGCATTTAGCTTATCACGAGAAGTAGACCATTTATAAACTTACACAACGTCTGAATCTCCTTATCACTCAGGGTACTTAACATTTTTTAATTTAACAATTAGAGTTGTATAATGTTTATATTTTTCTAGAAATATATCCCTATTTACAAAAGATAAGGAATGCTATTTTTCAAATTACCATTTTAATTTTCCTAAACACTAGTAATAATACCCTGAGACTGAGAATTTCTAGGTTAAATTATGTGCTCAAGTTTTTTCAGTGAATTCTCAGAATATTTTGTAGATTAGTTCATTGCTTTTGTTCTTAATTTTTTTTTTTCACATTGCCTGTGCTCACCTTCTTAAGACACACAAGTGTTTATTGTTCTCGCTTCCCAATGTTCTTTTTTAGTACTTTTGTGTTAAGGGATATACTCCCTCCCCTTACCTCTATTATACCTTTTCCTCTCACAGAGACTACCCAGGCTTCTAAGAGGAGGAAATGAGGAAAAGAATTGAATTTGTATCTTTTATGCCTTGGTACTTCTAAGTGACTTAGCCCTTTGAATTCATTTACTAGTTGGCTGGCAGTGGGAGCATTAATTATTTTTTTTTAATTACCAACAGACTCAGGAAACAAGACACATGGATGTCTTCAGTTTTACTGTGTGCTGTAGCTGGAGCTATAATCAAACATTTTACTCGACAAAATCATGCCAGACTAACTGGTCAGTTTAAACTGAGTGAAGAACCAGTTGCGCACCGAAAAAACTCACTCAGACAAGCAGACCCAGAACAGCAAAAATTTACCTCATAGATAGGTCAGGTTTATAAAACCAAAGCTAAGTCTAAGAAAATTAAATGGAAAAACTTTCATGTTCAGATAATAGAAGACTGAGTGATACATGGTACAACTCAAGGAGTTAGCTACTTGCTTCATGAATTTGTCAAAAGTGAATTCTAATAAAGTAGGAGATTTCATTACACTTATGGGGTAGTTCAAGGAGAATTAAGTTTATCAGACGGGTGTGTGCCATTTGACCATAATAAGCTTATGGGTGTAAAGATGCTAATTAACTTACAATTTTTTTATTTTTCATTTTGCTGTATTATTTAAAGTATATTTTAGGGATAAATATTTTTCAATGTATTAATTGTATTTAAATTCAGATTGTCTTATGGCATATTTTATAACTATTTTTAAAATACTATTTAGGGTATATTTGTTCCCCATTTTGTTCTCTAGCTTACCTCATCCAACTATTTAAGATTTCATTTGACATATTCAAGTTAAGTGGAATGGCACCAGTTTCATTCCAAATCCCACTTGGATATAATGCTTTGAGGCCTTGATTCCTATATGTTCATGATACCTAATGAGCTTTTCGCTTATCTTAGCAATAAACGATTTGACCCTAAATCAGGGAATTCTAAGGTGCAGTTATTAACATCATTTCTACTCTTCCCCACTTCTTGTGGCTGAAGCTCCATACCTCAGCTCCATTCTGCTAGGTCTCAACCACATGGATGCCCCCAAAAAGCACTTACATACCAAGTGTGAGCCACACAGATGTCCAGGGAACCTGTAATTGAACTATTGCAGGGCTCATGTTTATACCATGGTAGAAATTATGCTTTTGTTTGTCATAAGAATCAGTGCTTAGCTCACAATAATTAAGTTTATTACCCATCTCCCTGGCAGCTCATGAAAAGCCTGGTCTAATGATTGCGAATAAGAATAATAAGCAGAAACAAGTCAGAGAGCAATCCGTCCTTTGCAGCTTTTGTCCCACAAAGTGATCTTCTCACTAAAATCACTTAAGACTCATTGATATAGAGGGGTCTGAGCAAGATAAGAAATATCACAGTTAACTTTTATGACAAATATAAGCTCTTACATCATTAGTGATAAGGCAATAGGCAATAAGTTAAATACATAGCATGTTTCCTTAACAGAGATTAATCACATCAAAATATGCCAGTGGATTTTTATGTTTGCTTAGACTGGAAAATGATTTACATAGTTCTTAACTATTCTGGCCTTCAGGTCTCCTTATGACGTAATAAATTAACCAGGTGCTCTCTAAGGAATATTCTTAAGTCTTTTCACATACACATTTTCAACCTGGAGGACAAAGACAAATTCAAATAAATGTTGAAAAGAAAGGTAGTTTCTTGAACCCAATTGCCCTCATTTGTTCTCTCTCTCTCTAGCTATTTTTAGAAAACTTAAGAGTAAGATGTAAAAGCATGTTAAGGAGAAAGTTAGCATGGGTTGCCATTTATTAAGACTAAAAATATGATCAGTGTCCTCTTTCTGATGTCTGGATCTAACAAATATGTTACACTTCCCCTAGTTAATCATTTAAAGAGCATTTAAGCATGTGTATTTATAGTCATACATTACAATGGATAACCAATTTTGATTTAATATTTACTGAATTATATGCATTTAATACTGTCATGTCCCAGATCATAAGCTCACTAAAAAAGATGAAGTACACAATTGAAAAGCAATTGTTTTACTCAGTGAAACAAAAGGACTCGACCTATATTACTGAGCACAAATATTCTTTATTAAAGATATTTAAAACCATTTATGTCCATTGCAAAATTTGTAAATGGCAAAATCACTAGTTCGCTAATTTTTTCTTATTAGTACATTTTCACTCTTTTTGTCAGTACTAACAGAAAAAAAAAGCAATTCTCTTGGTATTTGGTATAATTTTATGTATTTTTAGTGATCTTCTCCCTATTTTGGTTTATTTTAAAATTCAGGGATATTATATGTCAGAAACTGTCATAGCCAAAAAATCAAATAATAGTCAGAGGTGATCTTCAAAACTAGGGATCTATATTAGCTTATTTCAGGTGGCAAATAAATCAGATCTTACTAATGATGTTTAAGCATAGCAATATTCGTTTAGACAGATTGACATATAAAGTGCCTATAATCGAATCAATCACATAACTCATATGACTACTCATTCATATTCTTCTGCTACTCAGAAGTCACTTATCCCAAACCATGCCAGTGAATTTATGTGCTCAGTCAACCTGGAAAGTGATTTCCATAGTTCTTAACCAACCTGTCAGGTATTGGGGATGAAAATCATATCGTAATGCCATAGAAGCACTGACTAGAATTAAATCAGAAATCATTTGCCCTTGAGTAACATGCCAGTTTGCAACCAACCTTAATTATTCACAGACTCTTCTCTCGGTGAGTGCTCTAGGTGACACTTCACCCAACTTTTAAAAATATCTCAAAGAGGCTTGGAAATTTCTATTTTGCTAGAGAGAGCTATTTGGCTTAATTAAATATTTATCAACTCTAACTTTCATAGAAAGAATTTGCTGGATGCTTTTCTTTGCAATTTCTCAGACAAGTATTTACTGCTTCTGTAAACTATTTCACTTAACTGAATTTACAATGGATTGTTCCCACCATTTGGAATGTGCTAGTTTTGCATAATCTATTTGTTAAGTGGTTGTTTCCAGTATCGCTTGTGGTATCTGTGGAGCTTGTTGTACAGCCTTTTATATATCAAGTTTGTAAAATAGTTGAATGATCTGCTCTTTGAAATTTTATTTTTTAAAAATTTTCTTATGAATACAATATTATAGAACTGAGAAACGTATTTATTTGGTTATCTAATTTTTCTTTTGTTGTATTTAATTACATCACTCTGGTTAAAATAAAACAATCTTTGTGAAAAGACAAGGCAACTTCTTTGCATTTATTTGATTAGATGTTGCAGTACCTCAAAAGGTTTGCCATTTATATAAAGATGATGTTAAGTAATTATAACAGATATCTCTATTTCCAAAAATTATTTATTCCACAGGAAGGAAAAACATCCTTCTCAGTGTGTAAATGGCACTGATTTATGTAGCCAAGTTGGAATCATTCTCCTTAAGCAATGCATGCTCAAGGCACAGAACTAGGTGCTGTAAGCAGATTTAAAGAAATCCAAATACAGGAGGGGAACGCCTGGCTGGTTCAGATGGAGGAGCATGCAACTCTTGATCTCGGGGTTGTAAGTTCAAGCCTGATGATGGGTGTAGAAATTACTTAAATAAATAAATAAATAAATAAATCTTAAATAAAACATAAATCCAAATACAGATTACATAATGATTGATTTGGCCAAACAAATAGGGCTAATATTTTTGAATGTATAACAAGTACACGTGAGAAAAATTGATATCAAAGATCCTGTTAGGGCTTATGCCCCCATGACTTGAGAAAATTGAATTCCATAAACTAACTGAAGATATTGACTGTTTCGAGCACTGCGCTATGCCCCGGGGAGAAGTTACTCACATGCACTGTGACATAAAATTAATATAGTAAGTCTGATCAATAGTTTATAGAAATGTCTATAAAACAGCTAGTCAATGTGACCACGTAAATATAGTAATAAAGTGCTTGAGTGGTCAGGCAATACCTATCTTATTGATAAGAATTTGGTGCTTTAGCTGAGCTGTGATTATAAAATGTCTAAGAAAAGTGGTGGAACAGAAGTCATTTTTGCAGCAGTGAAGTTATGAATAGGAGGGAGCTAACAAACCATTGAAATGAAAGCAATGGTTCCTAACCTAGAAACCAAATGCTTAAGTGGTCTATGAAGTCTCTGAAATAGTCTACAAACATATTTGCACATATGCACTCGTGTGTTTTTCTGGGATGATGGCCCCATAGCTTTCATTAGAATTTCAAAAAAGGTCCTTGAAGCTCTCCCCCATGCTACACACATACATACAAAGAACTGTGGCAGGGTAATGACCCCTAGGGAACAGGAAGGGCTTAATGTCTCTACAGAAACAAAGCACTAATATTATAAACATGCCTATAGAAATACCAGGAATTTAATATTTTTCATTGTACCTAAATAAGTTCAGTGACTTCTTTTCATTGAACATGATTATAAGAAAACATGCAAGAGCTTAAGAAACCATATTTATTTTTTTGGTACAACCAGAGATGTTACCTCAAACCTTGAAAATAAATAATCTTATCAATAAAACTTACGAATGGCGGGATATTAAAATTCCTTCTTTGCTTTCACATAGAAGAGCTCAAAAATTAATGGGTTTGGGATACAGTACAGTTTAACAAAAATCCAGGCTGCCTACGAAAACCAGCAAGTGATGTACGGAAATTGTTGCATGGGGCAGAGCACATTCTTGCTGCTCCCAAGAGGACACATTGATGGGAATTTTAAGCACCAATTCTACTGACTGCAGTGAGGTTTCTTCAGAACTAGTCTGCTAATCCTCTGTATAGCTGAAATGATAATCTGAGAACATCTAAATGAAAAATGAAAATAACTACTACAACTGAGGTAAACCAAACAGTTGTTTTTGTTTATTGGCACAGTGGCCCATGATAGATCACATACGTATAGCACACTAAAGTTCAAGATCCTGGGAATGGGATTATAAATTTATTTAAAGGGAGGGTTTTAGGTTTTATGATTTTTTTTGTATCCGATGACTCTGCTGTCTCCTCTCCAAGAAAAAAGAAAGGATTTATTGAATAGCACCATTGTTTTAAATCTGTCAAATAAGACTTATGTAATAACTTTGAAGGTAATGCATTGTTGTCTTTTGCCTCAGCTTCGGTGGTGTTTCCCCTCCAAGCCCCTTTGCCAGGCATTGTTTATGCAGACAGCCACGCAGCACTAAGCTTTTCACTGATCAGGCCCTTTGCTAAATGCTCGTTGACCAGCCTGCATGGTGCAGGAGGCTGGCTCACAAAAACCAGGAGGCCCAGGAGGTCCCGGGGGGCCGGGTACACCAGGAATTCCTGCCACCCCAGGGGGGCCTCGCTCGCCATCCCGGCCATTCCTCCCATAGCTGGCAGGACCTGGTTCACCTGAAACACACAAATGATTGCACATGTAAACAGGAGAGCCCCAATGGCTGCAAACTAACAGATGGCACTGGACCCCCTCCCCTAGCCAGCAGTGTGCACCTAGGAGCTTAATAAGTGCTTTTGGAAATGATGAAGACATGATGTCATGTTAAAATTCTTTCACTGAACTTGGGTTTCTTAGAAATTAAAAGAGGAAGGAGACCTCAGCATCTCTAACCCACATTTCCAAAGTTCAGTAGAGCTGAACTACCCAGTATGGTAGCATCTAGATGCTTTGAAAACTCAGTGTAAAACTTTAATATGTTTAATTAGTAATGTTGATTGTTATTACATGACATGATATATTTTGCAATGATAATATCTTGGACACAATTGGCTAAATAAACTGTATTATTAAAATTAATCTCACCTGATTCTTATGACTTTGTTAATGTGGCTACTAGCAGATTTAAAATTATGTACACAACTCTCATTGTGGCTCACATTATATTTTTCCAGTGGCATCATCCCTAATAAGGAATCAATGTCCAGACAGTGAGTAGAAGTATAGGTCAGGGGTTAGAACAGGATTTAGAGGCAGAAAGATAGCCTTAAGTTCTTGCTCTGCCATTTGTGAATGGGGTGACATTAGCAAGTCACGAACCTCTTAGTTTCTTCATCTACAAGATAGGATGATGCTTCCTTAAAACTAAATTCCAATGCCTGAAAGCATCTGATACATAGGGGCTATTATTATGTTCATGAGGATATCACTGATTGACGTCTTTTAGAAGCATGTGCAGGGCACCTACAAAGTTCCCAGATGTTTTCCCATCAGGGGCTAACCCCTACATGAACTTTATCATGGCCTAAGCTCCTCAGGAGCATTTTTTCCCTTTGTCACATTCAAAGGTTGTTTGATCACCCCGTGTGGCATGTTCTCTGAGGCATGGCACCCAATACAGAGGGGAGTTTCTGCTGAATGTTTACCCACCCCATCACATCAGCAGTGCTCTCATACTCTTGGCACAAAGGTGGTGGTAAGAAATCTGTGTAAGACAAATTGTATACGCCATGATGATATAGTTCTATAGAGCTCCTCTTACCTCAGCCATTCAGCCAAGATGGTGAGCATGTTCAATTACACATTTGCTTAGGTTAAGGCAGTTTCCTTCTTTCTCAGTGGTTTTAGTTCTCTTTTTCTATTTTAGTGGTCTTATTAATATATGTCTTGTATTGGTCTTATTATAGTGGTCTGGTCTTATTAAGTGTTCTTATTACATATATCTCACATACTTTTAGAAAGAAGGTAGATATCTTATTTTACGTATAAGATCTCATTCTTCCTGTGATATTTACAATTAGATCTACACAAAGCAAAATTATAGGACAACACTTTTTATTTTTATTTTTTTAGATGTTTTTAAGTAATCTTTACAAACAATGTAGGGCCCGAACTTACAACCCTGAAATCAATAGTCATACACTCAACCAACTGAGCCATCCAGGTGCCCCAGGACAAAACATTATTAAGAGAATAATTGTCTTTGATTCTATCCATCTCCAGGCTGTAGATAAACAGAGATGTAAGTAATTTCCCTTAATTTACCCCATAAGCTTCCATTTGACTATATTCAGTTGTAATGAAGCAGATGATTACGTTTCCCTCTAAAGACAAGGCCCCTGAGAACATTTTTCTCTAATCAACAGCACCTATAAATACGGCTTTAGCAGGGCCTGTTCAGGTCTCATGACACAGGTGGCTGCTCAACATTGTTCTTTTAAGCTTTAAAAGGCCAGACAGACGTGCATAAAAAGGGTAATTCTCATACGCCTTATCATGGAGACATACCAGGTCGGCCTTAACAAAATCAAATCAAGATTAAGAGGAGAAAATGCCCAAAGGAGAGGTCACAAACCAAAAGACCACAGGAGGAGCAAAACAGGTAATACAGATCAGGTGGGCAAACATGGGATCACCCAAAATGAGCCAACCCCTGTTTTTGTAAACAGCCCTGTTAGAACAGAGCCATAGTCATCTGTTTTGTATCGCCTCTGGCTGCTCTTACACTACCAAGGGCAGAGCTGTAGGGCTGCCACAGAGACCACATGGCCCACAAATCCCAAAAATCTGGCCCTTTACAAAAAAAGTTTGCCGACCTTTAAGGTAGTAAAGAAATGGCCCTAGATTAAGAAACACCCTGCTGGGGCGCCTTGGTGGCTCAGTTCTTGGTTTCTGCTCAGTTCATGATCTCACGGTTCATGGGTTCAAGCCCCGCATGGGCTCTGAGCTGTCAGTGTGGAGCCTGCTTGAGATTCTCTCTCTCTGCCCCTCCCACACTCTCTCTCAAAATAAGTAAACTAAAAAAACAAAAACAAAAAAACAACACCCTGCTGTCTTTAGGAGAAGACATAACACAAATGTAATGAAAACTGGTGACCGCTATTCCACATCAGTTTTAGGGAGGCAACAGGGAGGACTGCGGCCTGTTGTGAATGGCAGAACGGTGCCCCCCGCAGTTTGCTCCAGCCAACAGCTGCCCTAAGGGAAGGTGGGCCAGCAGAACCTCTGATCATTGTCAAGGGAAGCTAGAGGCTGAGTTTTTTAATAAACACCTCTCAATTTCTAAATATTATTAGCAACTAATCCAAATTTTTAACATTTGTAGAGCCAGACTCCTGCCTAAAATCTTAAATTTAAGGGGATTTATTCTCTACTATTCAACCATATTAGAAAGCAGAAGGAAAGCTTTTTTTAGATTTTCATATTATACTTCCCCATTTCTACACATCGCAGGAGAGGCTTTTTCACTTGCTGCATTTATTCCAGATTCCTGCTAATCCTTTGAAAAAGAGTTGATAAGGCCATCCTGTGTATCCTTGATTTATTTTATGTAAAGCACATCCAGTCCAATTCTCCCTTGGGCAAATACAGCAATTTACCCCTTGAGGCTTTGGATGTCATCTTCGTCATTCTGACCATCATCACCATCAACACTTACACAACGCTCCCGCTTTACCATGGCCCTGAACTGTGCTCGTTACTGATCCCATTTTCCTCTGTGTGAAGGGAGAGTTAAGAAGGCATGGGGCGCCTGGGTGGCTCAGTCGGACTTCGACTCAGGTCCGGTCACGATCTCACAGCTCGTGAGTTCAAGCCCCACTTAGGGCTTTGTGCTGACAGCTCAGAGCCTGGAGCCTACATTCTGTGTCTCCCTCTCTCTCTCTGCCCCTCCCTCACACTCTGTCTCTCTGTCTCTCTCTCTCTTAAAAATAAACATTAAAAAAAAAATTTTTAAGGCTAAATAACTGTCCATCATCACACAGCTAGAGGGCGTCAGAACTAGAAGCAAGGGCCCTTAACCACTACTCAATCTAAGAGTATTTCCATACCCATTGAGCCGCTAATGCTACGTGTGCGTGCATGCATAATAGTGCGCGTGCGCGCGGGCGTGCCTGCGTGTGTGGTTTGGTGTTTAATGAGCCTGAATTAACCGGGAAGTAAAAGCGGCACCATAACCAAGAGTTAGTATTGATTCTTCTGGAGCTCTAACTATCAAAAGAAACTAAAGATATTTTTTCTGAGGTTTTGTCCTGTAAAACTGGCCAGAGGAAAAAAATCAGGCTTCACATAACAAATCATCAGTTTCTGGTGAGTCCTGACGCTGGGTTATTTACTCTCCAAGGTTCTTGGTGTTGTTTAGGAGCGTAATTTTGGGGTGATACAATGTCACAGTCCAAATCATTCAAGAAGTCTAGCAGCTACATTAGCGAATATCTATAAACTACCCTTCAGCTCCTCAGAAAACAGATCTGAAGTGTTCTCATTCTGCTTAGTCTGCCTCATGGGTGTGTTAGCTGCACTAACTGGCTAATGATTACATAGTTTTCTGAAATTTCAAGGACCTATAAAAATGTTACTGCCAAACATTTCGTTATTTTTAAAAATGAATGTCATTCTCTGTGCGAACACTAGAGGGTAGTCATGTTACACTGATGGAGGCCAGTCCCTGCTGGAACATTCTGAAGGATCTACTGCAGGCTGCAAAGTGAAAGGGACTGTGTATAAAGGCCTTTAGGAAGGGGGATGGGGGGGGGGGGGGGTCGGGAACCCTGCAAGTAATTTTCAGCATTAATTTGGTGACTTATCCACGGGTTATGTAAAATGTGTGTTCCAGGTACTTTGTTACATATCCACCTTACGCTGAGCTTGCATTTGTGGTGTTTGACAAAGCATATGTTTAAGGAATTGGCATAAAATGGTTTGTTTATAAAAGATCCCCATAGCCAGATAAAACAGCTGCAGTAATGGAAATAGGATAAATGGCTACTGCTAAACAAGCCTAAACCGAGTGTGCCCTTGGTTTGGAGTTTTTTGGGTTTTTTTTTTTTCCACTCAGTGCTCACAAGCAAAGCTCACCTATGTGCAGCTTTACATAAGAAACCTGAATAGCCCAGTTGCCTAGTGTGACCTAGTGTGCCTGGGTAGAAGCCAGCTCTACCCTCCTCTCCTCATCCAAAAAGGGAAAGCATCGCAGCTCACAAGCCACATTCCTGGTGGTCACATACATATGATTCCTTATTTAACTTGTTTCTTTCCCTCATGAGTTTGAATGCACAGAGGAGATCAGGACCTAATATTAACTATTTTCCCTTAAAACCCCCAGAGCGTCGAGGAATTGGTCCCAAGTGGGCAAGTTTGGTGGCAGCAGGCATAGAGAGTTACTCTTAATGAGACAACCCAACCAAGCAATACCACAAAGGCCTCTGGTAAGAAACTGAAGGTGGGCATGGGGGTTGGGGGCATCTAAAGTCCCAGGGATCTCTAATCACCGCTCTGTGAGAGAGGCAGAAAAGAAATCAAGACACTATGTGGTTATGAAACATGGCGAAGTTATATGGCTAGCGTGGCAAAGGCAAGCTAATCCCATTACTAGGCAGCCAGTGCATCATTTTGTCCAGTACATGAACCTGGACATAGAAGGTATGAATATTTGCCTCTGTGACTTATTAGCTGACAGACCTTTGTCAGAGCAGGTGACCTCTGTAAGTCTGCATTTCCTCAAATAGAAACAGAGGAGTAACAAAATAATGACAGCTAAATTTGCAAAATGCTTGCCATATGCCAGGCGCTATTGTGTTTCACGTGTAGTAACATGTACACAGATCCTCCTAAGTAACTCTATAGGGTAGATGTGGTTCTCAGCCTTGGGATGCAGCAGAGAACTGAAGTGCTAAGAGGCAGAGTCACTAAAAATAAGTGAAAGAGCAGTGCATACACCTGGGCAGTTTGGCTCCAGAGCCCACCCTTCTTAAATACCTGTTCTGCCTACCTCTGGCTGGGAGAAACAAACTGGATGATTTATAGGTACTTTTTAAAGAACCGAGCACCACAGCCAACATGATAGCATGACGGTTACAATAATGACCTATGGTCCATATCAGGCAGTGTACCATTACAACCCCAAAGGGCCGTGTAATAATCAGTGCCAAACAGATAACAGAGAGGAGAAAAGAACTAAAACTGTCCATAAAGCATAAGGGAATTCTGATTACTGATAGATAATTAATGTGTTAGTTATGTTTTTTCAAATATATCACATATGTTTGCACCAGGAAGAATGATCAAGTGAACGTTTTCCACTCAGGAGGATTTAAGTCCCCAATCCAACAATAGGGATAACCAAGAAGGTTGCAGGATATCCTGTTCTACAGGCTCTTTCTTTTAGGCTCCAGACAAGTCCCTGCACAGAGTCCTACTGGAAGTTCCTCCAGACCTCCACATACTAGTAATAGTCCTGTTACTATGATGTTTGTGAGAGACCAGAAACCACATTCCTAATCACATTCCAGGCTCTGCCAGGGAAATTAAAGGTCCCAGCTTCTCAGCGGACAGTGAACAAGTGCAATAATTTACTGTGAACCAGTACTTTCATTTATGATTTGGAGTCAAACTCACCCAAGGTCAGAAAACTAGTAAGTGACAGAGTCAAGATTTGAACCCAGGATGTCTAAATCGTGGAACTCCAAACAGGAGCTCCTACTCAGAAGCTCCAAGTACTAGCTTTAGGGGAAAAATGACCCTAAAAGCTCTTGTTCAGGGACTAATGGATTCAAGAAATTGTTAGCTAAGTATATTCATAGTGTAGACAAGAGAGTGTGAGCTGACCTAAAAACCAAAGCAGCCAGCTTTGTGACTGGGGCACAGTGACTGCACCTCAGTGACTGGGGCAAACATAAACCCTTTTGCCTGTGTGCTAGAGCACTTGGAAAACTGCGTGCTTTTGAAAGGTAGCTCAGCTTTTAAAAAATAATCTGAAACCCGGATTTTTCACTAAATAATGTCATATATCCTCTTAACAGAAATGTAACAAAGGCATATACAAAGACCAGATTTCAGAATGGTACCAGGAGGAAGGGGCAAGGACTGGCAAAAGGCAGAGGAAAAGGAAAAGGACAGGTTTAGGAGTCTTAAAATAGTGATCCCACGGAATTTTTTAACAAATTATATTTAAGTTTTAAACCCAAGAACAGCTATAACAAATTAATTTTTTTTCACAAGGAGGACAAGATGAGGACCAGTCAGCGGTCAGTGCTGCCAGTGGTGAGCCTGTCCTGCCTTAACCAACCTGCCCACACACCAATGTCTGATGTACTAAAAAGCAAATCACGGAAGCCCCTTTCCGGTAGAGCGGTGGCCCCGGAGCACATGTAAATCCTCGCAGTCAGATTCAGCAGCTCTGGGTGGGGTGCTGCATGTGGACAGAAACGTGTCCCCTCATGACAGCCCGGGACACTATACATACAGAGCTGGTTTTCTCTCAATCTTCCCATTTTAAACTTAAAACATGGCTTATCAACAGGTTTTTTGAAAGTAAGAGTCACCAGAAATGATAATATATTTCTGATAAAGGAAAATCTTGCCAAGGGTGCAAGTTGCTGGTCCAAGAACTGTTATGTGGTTTGTCAACAAAATGGGAGAAGGAGAAACTGAGGCAATCCTGTAATATATAGATAATTAAGTACATTGTAATGATATTTTTATCAGCTCTAAACTACCTATTGCTGCCACTGATAAAGGAGGAAAGCACTCAGAAAATTCCATTTCCCTTTCCTCTTGTAAACATCCATCAATGAATAGACTTTATCGTACACTAAAATCTTCTTCTCTTGGTCTCCTGTAGCTTCAGCCAGATTTTCTTTCCTTTTCCAATCACGAAAATTTATCAATTTGTGAAAGCATCTTGACAGACTCATGAATCGCAGGGTTAGTAAAGCAGTGAGCTATCTCCAAATGTATTCATATTTAAAAAAAATTCTTTTTAATGAGAAAGCAATTCCCAGGAGCAACGAAATGGGTAATGAGAAAGCAGTGATGTTTTTGGCTGCAATGAGAGCCATGATTGAATATGGAAGCCTCTGTCAGAATTAGAAAATCAGCATTTCTTTTTCTAAATTTCTCTAAACCAAGTTTCCAAATCCACCGAAGGAGTGTGGACCACCCTTTTCTGCACAGCCTCTCACCCTGCCTCTCCTCAGCTCCAGGGTCCGGCGCTGGGGGCCTTCCTTAGCCACTGCCTCAGCAGCTATGAGTTTGCTGGGAGGCTCCAGGTCACTCATGCTCTCAAACCCAACTGACTTCCCCTGCTATGCTGCTTCTGTGGTTGGGCTTCTAAGTCATTTCCCAGTGGATGAGTGTGTGGCAGCCTGGACCGTGGGGACAGAGTAGCCAGTGTGCAAAGAGAGAACAGACGCCCAGTGAGAGAATCCAGGCTCTTCACACAGAGGTGACTTTGTTACCTCAGCCAGCACAGCTGTGATATGTGGCCTGTGCATGGCTCTTTGTGACTATAGGAGTTGGAATGTTCAGGTTTATTTTTTTTGGATATGGATTTCTGGTGGGTCTGGATGTTTGAAACAGGAGCTTTTAAAAGAAAATTTCAGTTACTCCCTGTGCAACATGAATAGTTTGAAAACTTAAAAACTTTTTTGTTGCTCTTTTTGGTTAAAAAATAAACAAAACTATCAACTAGGCTAAAAATGGATAGGACCTCATTCATTCAGAATTTTCTAATAAGTGCACTGTGGCTGGACCTTGACACAATTTTTTTAAAAAACATCTGTTCAAGAAATTAATATTTTAAGCCCTGACATGTTTTCTCATGAGGAACACAGACAGGCATGATTTATAGATCATTTAACTCTTCATTAAAGTTGGTCTTGAAAAATCTGTGCTGGCCATTATTGAGAATTACACGATATGCTTAAGTAATCAAAGAGCAATTCTTTAAAATATTTTCCAATTCAGACTGCCCACTTGCTACCACTTCCTCAACCTCATGCTGCCATATAACACACTTACCTGGGAGACCCGTAGCTCCGGGCAAGCCCTTAGGACCTCTTCCTGGAGGGCCACGTTCCCCCCTTTCTCCCAAGTCACCTGCATTTCATTAGAGAAATGTTATGTTTCTGTATGTTTATAAAAAGAAAGTTCCATATTTTTAAACCTTAAGCAAACCCAAAATTGAGAGTTTTGTTGCCACAAAACTAGGTTGTAGTAAGTATGTAGCAAGGCAAAAATTGAGTCAATTAATTATATTAAGAGATCCAAGTGGGGGGAAAGCAAAGAAGAATATATTCATAGATGCTGAAAAGACATAGGACAAAATAAAATATGCATTCCTGATACAACATTCAGTAAAATAAGAATCGATGGTTACTTCCCTGACCTGATAAAATATATCTGCCTCAACCCAAAAGCTAGCATCATGCTTACAGGGAAACACGAGAAGCAGTCCCACTACAGACAAAACATTATAGAGATGGGTACTTTATCACTATTAATTTTCATTTGCTTTGAGATTCAAAAATATCCCTATTTTCAGGTGATATAAGTGTACATCTTAAATCCTTGAAAATCAACTCAAAATCGACTACAAACAATGAGAGAATTCAGTAAAATAGCAAAGCACAAAATTAATATATGAAAATTAGTAGTTTTTACATTTACAAACAACCAGAAATAAGAGGTAATGAAAAAAGATCCCATTTTAAATAGCAATTAAATTAATAACTAGGAATACATTTGATCAGAAATATGCAAATCCAACAAAAAATTAACATCTCTAAAGGATACATAAGGACTGACAACTGTTCTTAGGTGGAATGACATCATCACAAAAAGGTATGAGTTCTCCCTAAGCTGAAGTTTCATCATGATCTCAATAAAAAGATATTTTTAACCAGAAAAGAGGATTCTGAAGTTTGTACAGAAAAACACATAAGCCAGAGTAGCCACAAAACTCCAAAAAGAAAAGCAACATGAAGGGAATTAATCCTACCACATATTATACCAATTAAAATGGTGTGGTACTGGTACTTGAATAGATAGACCAGTGAAACAGCCCCCAAACAGGCTCCAATACATATAAGAATTTGTTTTGTAATAAATGTGCCATCTTAAGGTGGGAAATAGTCAAACAAGTCAATAAGTGGTCTTGGAAAAAGTGGGTAGCCAACTGGAAAAAAAAAATAAAGTTGAATCTGTTCCTCACAACATGATCTAGGATAAGTTACAAATGGATCAAATATTTAAATGTAATTTAAGAACCAGAAGAAAATAAGAATTATTTTATAACCTCAGATTTGAGTTGGCTTTACTGTCATGATTCAGAATATGAAGGGTTCCTAAAAACAATAAAAAAGGTCAACAACAATAAAAAATGATAATATATAAGCAAGGAAGTCATTAAGAGGAAAAAAAATAGCTCTGAAATATATGGAAAATTATCTGACATCACTCTCACAACAAAATAAATGGAAATTAAAAATAACAAGAAAGCTACTTTGAACTATAAGATCAGCAAAAATTCCAAAGTTTAATTAAACATATACTAGCAAGTCTGTGGAAAATACATTATTACTTGTTGCTAATAAGACTGTGAATTGAGGCAGTTTCTTGGAATATCTATCAATATTACAAATGGTAGTACCATTTTACCTAGCAATTCCACTTCTAGGAATTTATCTTAGAAGTACAGAGGTTATGTCGTATTTGTACAAAAACGAAATACACAGTGATAGTCACTGCAGCCTTGCTATCATGGTAGAAGATTAGAAACTATCCATGAAATGGTTAAATACACTATGGTACTTCCATAGAATGGCATACCATGCATCTATGAAGAAGAATCAGGAAGCTCTTTGAAATGATCTCAAGACATAATTGTTCAATGAAAAAAATCAAGGTTCAGATCACTACCAAAGGATAATATGACTTGCCTCTAAAAAGATGTAGGGAAGTATATAATCATATATTGCACCTTATCACTGATAAGGATATGTAGGAAACTAATAAAAGGGATTACCCAATGGGAAGAATAAAGGAAACTAAGCAGATGGGAGACAGGGGTAGGAGAAAAACTCTTCACTAAATATCTTTTAATATATTTTTAAATTCTCAAACAATATAAATTTAGTGTCACCAAAAATAAATTAATGAATTTTCAAAATTTAAAGTGTGCTGTCACAAGTGCCTACATTTCATTTGTGATTATTATTTATAGGGAAAATGCTTTGGACTGCAACCAACCATGTGTATTTGCAAGACAGTTGATTGAATTTGGGGATTCAGCAGCCAGAAAACCAAGTTTCATTAATTATCCTGGCCCCTGCAGAGAAACCTAGAAACTTGGCCTCATTAACAAAGTGCCCTAATACCTTAGTCAACCGGTCCTAACTGACTTTTCCTGCTCCCCATAGAAGGCATTATTCTACTATATCACTGGTACAGTATTATATTATTATTCTACTACTCGCTCAGAAGAGGCAGTGGCATTTTGCAGTAAACTCTATATATAATCATTTTTCCAAACATTTGTGTCAGCTCAGCTTCAGTCAATATTGTGTCCCATTTATAATAATTTAAAAAACAAAAGCATGCATGCCAAAATAGTAAAAAAAAATCTAATTATGAAGTGAATGTTTAGTCACCATACTTTGATTTTAGCTGTGAATGTCCTTGTATGAGTATTTTTATCATGAATCAACTGTATTTCAAAAACAATTTAAATTTATATAAACACGGTATAGGGATCTAGAGCTCAAGTTTAACTCACATTCACGTAAGCTCTTTTTTTATACTCATCATCAACATGGCCTTACTATATTAGGAAGATACGATAATTAGCATTTTAAAAACTAAGAACTTAAGCGCTCTTGTTAACTTAGCAATTTAAATGTCATATCACTCTAATTCTGGTGGCTTGCAGTGAGAAAAGAGCCAATAAATGTGCCACATTTTCTGAAGATGTGAGATGAAGATTATAAATTAAAATGTAACTTCCACACAGATAGTGAAAGTTAAACACATTCTAGAGCGAAGCCACATCAACTTTAAAATGTCGCTTGCAAGGACTAAGACTGCTGTCTTCATCCTGATGCTGCCTTGCGGTTATTGGTCATAGAAAAACAATTTTTAGAGATGCGCTCTGAGACAGAGCCACACTGTGAGCTGCTGCTACTCCACGGCAAACCGTGTTGCAGCCCGGCTCTGTTATCCCTGGGGTTAATCCACTTCTTCAAACCCCGATCATGTCTCCTTTCGAGATGTATGAAAACCGGCTCAGGGAACTAAAGGTCCACCTTTAATAGCTAGCCTACTCTGTGGAAAAATATATATAAAGAGCTTGTAAAATAAGCTTTACATAAGGTAAGAAGGGAAACATGCACGGTAACAAGAAAAACAGCTCACTGTGAATAGAGCGGCTAACGTGGAAGAAATTCTCTTGCTCCAGAGCTGCTATCTATTTCATTTATTTGAAAGCCATAACTGATGCTCCAACTCCATGTGAGCAGATTAATACTGAAAAAAGTGCTAGTCACAGTTACAACGTGTACTTTCTCAAGCCTTCATTTACATATTGACACATCTGTTTGACTCACACTAAAATATCTAAAAACATGTATATGGCCTTACTCCACAGGACTTAAAATTAATCCAAACCGGGAACATTTAAAAGTAGTATTGACGACATGGAAGATTAATTAATACTAAGCAAAGTGAACATAACGCCAATTAGAAGTCTCCATGTTTCTGCTTGAGTATGTATAAAATGTACATGCAGAAGGGGCCTTGGTCTTAACATGTTAGTGTAGTATCGCATAAAACATGCCAATGAAAACCCAAAAAATATGAACATGATTTAAGATTTGAGTATGATTTCAGGCATATTTCTACCAGCTCCCACTGAAAATGTTTCACTGTGTTTTGCAGAGTACTTTTTTAGGGAAAAATGCTTTTATTAAAGGCTTAGCCTGAACTGCTAAAAGCTTTAGTAAAATTTATTTGTTCATTATTTATGTAGTAATATCCTTGGAAAAAGACTCGCAAAGTAATATGGCAGAGCAAGACTCACTGTCCCTTCTTTATTAGTCATGGAAAGAAGGCAGCAGGTGACACTGAAATACATCTCTTCTCTAATTAGCTGAACATTTAAATTTCAAATGGCGAAGTATTTGTTCTCAGGGAAAAACTGATCTGTAACCTTTGGCCAGTGGAACACTATGTGTTTTTAATTAAATATTAGTGTTATACTGGATGTAATAGGACAAGAAAGGTCAAGTCCAGTTACCTGGAATCATACATTTCCAAATTCATGATAGCACTGCTGGATAAAATCTGAGGATAGTACTCCTTTCTTCCCATACCCCAAATTTCAAGACAACTGACAGAAGATGCTGCTTTAAAGGAACCCAGTGACAATAGAGGGATGGAAGGAGGGTGGGGAGAGAAAGTCCTTTAGAAAAAAAAAAGACTGTATCACTTCTAGAGTATAAACTATGTTGTAAATACTGAAGAAAAATTAGGGGGAAGTCCTTTATATGATCAAACTACGCTTAATGAATAAACTTAGTGCTAGAGACATTTTCCAGGTTCCAAATATAGAACTATATTTTTCTTCCCTTCAAAATAAAGTTTATCTGCTAGAGCCAACTCAGCCCAACCCAGCCATAATTCAGTGCTGCTAAGACCTTCCCAGAGAGCTTCCTGAACATTTCACCTTTGTTTCCTGTGGCTCCCAGCCCTCGCTGTACATTAAAATCACATGGGGAATATTTTTAAATCCTGCGGCTCAAACCTATTAAATCAGAATCTCTGAGAATGGGACCCAGCTGTGGGCAGTTTTTAAAGCTCCCCAGGTAATTCCGCTGTGCACCCCAGGCTGAGAAACACAACTTCAGGCAGACTCTACTAGCGTAGTAAGTAAACAGACATTCTTATTTCTTAGAAAATAAGATGGAACCTGAGGGGAGTTCTCTTACTAATTCAAAATTAAGTTCTACCCCACATACACAGACTTCCTTTTGGCCAAAGAGAATAGGACTGTGATTTCTACAGCCCCTACAAGGTGTTTCCAGTAGGAAAATGGGTGACTGCACTACACCAGTGCATGTAGCAGCACAGAAATGAATCATCTGGAGGCTTGTTAGAATGCAGACTGCTGGACCCCACCTCCAGAGTCTCTGATTGGATCAGTGGGGTTGGGGTGGGCTAGAGAGCTTGTATTGCAAAGGGGGTCCCTGGTGGTGCCGATGCTTCAGGGAGCACTCTTGCAGAACCGCTGCTCTAAAGGAAACTTACAGGAAAGGCTGAGGAGTCATCTGTGGGCTCTGGTGCAGCTGAACCAACTAAGTCAACAATCCACCGGAGGCAGCAGAGTTCCTTGGAAATTATTAACAGAGTGAATGTGGCCTACCCACAGAGTACCCACTCATGAGTTCCTCAACCAATAGCTAAAAGCAGCACAAAGATGAATGACTATGTGATTCTTTCAAAGAAAATATTCAGTTCTCTTTAAGAAGAGCTCCGAGCTCTCTCCATATTTCATTTTGTCCAGCCCCTTGAAAGCTTGGAAATTGTGCCAGCCTTACAAGAGGTTCCAATTAGGGCTCATTTTTTCACATACAGCAGTGCACATGCCAAAAAAAAAAAAATCAAATATAATTAACAAAATTGTTCCAGCTGAAAGTGTAGTTAGCCAAATGCATCAGCAATGCATTTATAGATCCAAAAAGGCAGCTTGCTTGCCCTCTGACCATTCACACCATAATATTTATCCCTAATTGGAACACCACCGTTGAAAGAAAAACAAGTCTGTCTCTGATTTCTGATGCCATGCCTTTCTGAAGCTTCCGAGAGAACCGTCGGTCACTCACCATAAGACAGAAATTCCTGATTTTATTCAGCTCTCTCTGTAAATTATCCAGGGCACACACCCACCCAAGCTGACATACTTACTCACCTCAACCAGCAAACACCATCTGAGGCAACCAGTCCTTCTGCAGGTCCTGCTGAATACCTAACACACTCTCACAATCCTATATTTCTGCAAAATACTGATTTTAAAGGCTTAACTTGCTTTTAAATAAAAGGGGAAGAAACAAACTTGTTCACCTTCCCTTAAATGTTAAAGAAGGGGAAAAAGTTAGATTATACCTCAGAGCTGGAAAAAATCCATCACAACTAAATATCCAGTGTGACTTTTTAAAAGAAGAGGGAGGCAGCTTCAGTTCATGATGTAATTTGTCTTATGTCCAAACAAATTTCGTTAGTTTAAGTAACAGATACAAACATTCTAAGGCTGGTTGCCATCTCAGAAGAACTCTACAAGGATTTTAGAGTCTCAAAATAAAAATTAAAAAAGCTGGTTGATCCTTTACAAGATCCTGTAAAATTTATTTTGGACTATGACTGAAGTACTAAAAGTCAAGGGACCTTAATTCTAGTTTTTGGTCTACCGTTGTCATACAGCAAGGTCAAAAGGATGTCATATAATAGTTTTCTGATCTTGGAAAGATGTGTGAATACGTCTGAAAAAGGACAGTGTATGTTCTTTTGTTCCACCTGGGCAAATGACTTACCTTTAGGCCCCCTCAAACCAAGAGCACCAGGGGGGCCTTTAATGCCTGGGAGGCCACGAAGTCCCATCTGGCCTGGGAAACCATTCTCTCCAGGAGGTCCTGGGGGACCAGGGGGTCCAGGCCTCCCAGGGAGGCCAGAGGCTCCTGAGTCCGGTCGCTTGAGACTAGCAGCCATCTCAGCAAGATGCTCTGAAAGATAATAAACAAAACAGCCCATAGAAGTCAGAAGCATGAAAGTGACTCAAATGATAAAAGGGGTATTTCAAGTGTCTTTTTTTCTAAATGTGTCCCCAGAGCTTCAAAATTGGTGGCGAGAAGTGAATAAAGTTGGATCATTTTTGCATGGACTTTCTGCCAAGAGGCTTCACTGGTGCTGTTTTATTCAGCTCTCCCTGGATATATTTGGTCCTGCTGTTTTGAGACAGGGGAGGGGGGCGGGGTTAGAAAAAAAAAAAAAACAGCAAGTCTTTCTGATGGGTATTGTGCTAGAAGGAAGAGTATGTCACCTGAGTCCTGGCTGGTTATCTGAAAAGCCAGGATGGGAAGAAAATGAATTTCTTAACATAGGTAGAAGTGGATATCCAGAAGCTTTTGAAAAGCCAAGGACATTGTCCAGAATTAGCATTGAGACGGTAGTTGAGACCTAGCCCCACAGTTTTAGTTTGAAGATATTGAGTAACCTAAAATATCCTGAGCATTCACAACTTCTTATAGATTCCCCTCTCAAAAGTTTTTTCATGCTTAGAATAGACAACAGACATTAAAAATAGCTTGCTTCCTGGGAATGTTCATAGTCTGTCTTAAAAATTAATAACTGTGTGGGCTTTTTCAGGAACCATTAAATAGATTAAGAATCATCCACTAAAATGATGAAGAATAAGAAATCTTTCCTATGAAAAGACTCTATGGGAAATATTCCAGTATAATGTTTTTTTTTAAGGTGTGAAGGAGATTATGATTTGGAAACAAATTCCTAACCAACATTTTAAAATTGTTTAAATGTGAACATTCTAGTTTGCCTTATGTAAAACTTAACATAAAATTATAATTTTCTTGAGATATAACATATAAAATTGAAATATTCTTTTAAGATTAAGTGTCTGCAATGAAGAGACTTATATTGGATTTCAAATATAGAGTGACAATTTCATTCTGGGAAAGCTCTACAAGTCTACCAGACAAATTAGGCTATCTCATGAGCATACAAAAGAAGAGTATCACGACAGAATTGGTTCCAACCAGAATAAGTTAATTATTTGTTAGAAGGCCTCCGTGTTATAGGATCTCCCAAGTTTCTTTGTCCCCAGTTTCCTTTGCTATGTGACTTTAGAACTAGACCATTTCTGAAAGAGCTATGACAGACAACTGCTGTAGCCAGAGATGAATTTAGACAAAGGTTAGCAAAGTAAAAATATATCACCATTTTAATAAAATACTAGTTATTAATTTTCTACCTATGTTATACATGAGTAGAGATAATGTCCTTATGCTTCTTATGGGCATGAAGACTGTCAATTATTTCACATATAAGCTACACAAAGAGCCAAGGTCAGTGCCATATACACTAAGTAGTAGGATGTTAAGGAGGGGGAAGGATACCTGAGAATTTGTGTTCCAAAGGGGGAAAAAAGTGTGTGTGTGTGTGTGTGTGTGTGTGTAACCTTTTTTTTTTTTTCAGGCTATAAGGTTTTGTGTGGCAACAAACTGGATAAAACAGTATTAACATTATTCAAGATCTCCCACCTTTAAAGCAAACAAAAGTCAAGACATTATGATTTATTTACCTTGCATGACTCTCATGCAAACCTGCTTTATGTGCTGATCTGTTGGTGCTCTTCCCTGGGACAGAAAAAAAAGACGGTTTGTAAACAGAACCATAAAGAAGACATTGTTAAATGGTAACCTGACAGACTCGGCAAGTGACCAGGTGGCTGGATTTACAAGAGAACCCACCCACACTGCTGAGGAGCTCGAGTCTGGGCCAACCTGGCTCCCCACCCCACTTCTGGTGCTGTGAGACTAAGTCTCCAACAGGAAACCCTGGGGACTGTCCGCCACTCACTGGAGGGCCCTGGATGCCAGGCAGGCCGGTGGCACCCTGCTCTCCCTGCACGCCTCGCGGTCCAGGCGGTCCTCGCGGTCCTTCCACTCCGGGAAGCCCCCGACTGCCTTCAGGCCCCCTCAAGCCAGGCTCCCCAGGGTTACCCACCTAAAACACAATGGCACGTTAAAAAACCAGGGCTATCCACAAGTAATGTTCTGCTTCGTGTTAATACAAGACTTACATGAAATTTGGGGTTTGCTTACATTTTATCTCCCAAGAGGTATTTGCTCAGAGGTTACAAATATGCTGCTCTGAGAATTCCAGTCTCTGAGAATTCCAGTCTCTAAGAATTCCAGTCAAGTAAAGCTTTTCAAAATCTTTCTTTTTGGTAGAGTTACTATTTCAAAATACTCATTGAAATAATATATTTAAAACCACATTTTTTTATACTTTAAGCCACTTCCTAAGAACAAGTTAGTTTTTAACAAGACTTATTCATTTTTTGGTCACAAAAAGGCCACTGACTTCCTACAAGACAGGTTACTTTGTATGTCACCAATACAGAAAGCATAAAATAAAGATACTTCCAAGAACGTAAGTTATTTAGCTTTATAACATTCTGGAGAATTTAAAGAAGCCAAATGTATCCAGGAATTCTAAAATACTAACATTAACTAAATACATTTAAAATGCTGCACCTAACACTAATACATTTAAAATGCTGGAACAAAACAAAAAAAAAAAAAAAAGAGTCCATAATTTATTGAAGTATTGAGGAAGTTAAAAATCTAAATACTAAAGAAGTTGAAAAATAAACTATTTCCTTAGCACAAAAGCATATAACAGTTTTTTTTCTGAAAGCAGACCACTAAAAGCATTTTTTAAAGTTCCCATCTACAATAACTGCTTTAAAAGAGGCTAAATTAATTCACTTTCTGTTAAGTTCCCTGTGGTAGAGTTTATGGCATACTAGTTAGTTACAATGTGCCATTGTTTACAGAATAAGAATGAGAAGATAAAAGGACAGGAGGCATTAAGGAATGCTAGTGCTCACTATAAAGTTCATAAAACAACTTAACCCTGCTTCCTTTTCATATGCGACATTCACCTAGAAAGAGCCAACTTTTTTAAACCTTCAAACATTGTAAGGAAGGGAGAAGGTGGTGAGGCAGGGCTTTCACTAGACACATCTGAATACAGCTCAGCAAGTGTGCCTTTTCCAATCTTTCTTTATGAAAAAATGATACTCATCTAAGTCAACCTGTCAGAATTGCTTCTATGATGAAATTATGGCTTAAAGACTTCCTGAAAGACAGTGTCAGCAGAGAGAACTAAGGATGTGCTCTGGAGGGTTGGGAATTGTCAAATGACTACAATGCAAAACTTTAACAGCTTCTAAAACTACCCAGAGGAGAAGCCAAAGTGAGTCTGGAAGTGCACTAAAGAACTGGCAGGGAACAAAGGAAACCAACTCAAAGTCCATCATCTTGTTGACAATGTCCGAAATACTTCTGGAACAAGAGACAGGACGTTTTGATGAAGAGATCAAGGGCCAACATGGCTAAGGCATCACAAGGGTCCTGGGTCTTTGGAAAGAATCCTTCAATTGAATAGTGGTATGCCAAAGTAGAAACTGGTGTACAGACTTCACCTACTTATCAGGTTGTCTATGCTGACATCACTGAGGAAGGTGAAGTGTGTCTGCTCATAATTATTTCCCCATTCTGGGACAACACACTTCAGCTGCATCAGTATTACATGGGTGGTGTCAGACAAGAGGGGTAGGAAGGGAGGTGATAAATCAAGAGTTAACTCCCAAATTTAAATGAGACTCATTTTGATCACTGCATTGTTCACTCACTTTTTCCTTTTATAACCAGAATTCTTACCATTGAACATTACTGATTATTTCTAGAGAGGGAAGTAGGATTTCTTTTTTTTTATTAACTTGTTTTATTTTTTATTTTTTAAAATTTATATCCAAATTAGTTAGCATATAGTGAAACAATGATTTTGGGAGTAGATTCCTTAATGCCCCTTACCCATTTAGCCCATCCCCCTTCCCACAACCCCTCCAGTAACCCTCAGTTTGTTCTCCATATTTATGAGTCTCTTCTGTTTTGTCCCCCTCCATGTTTTTATGTTATTTTTGTTTCCCTTCCCTTATGTTCATCTGTTTTGTCTCTTAAAGTCCTCATATGAGTGAAGTCATATGATTTTTGTCTTTCTCTGACTAATTTCACTTAGCATAATACCCTCCAGTTCCATCCACATAGTTGCAAATGGCAAGATTTCATTCTTTTTGATTGCAGAGTAATACTCCATTATATATAAAAGCTTTTACCACATCTTCTTTATCCATTCATCCATCAATGGACATTTGGGCTGTTTCCATACTTTGGCTATTGTTGATGGTGCTGCTATAAACACGGGGGTGCATGTGTCCCTTCGAAACAGCACACCTGTATCCCGTGGATAAATGCCTAGTAGTGCAATTGCTGGGTCGTAGGGTAGTTCTATTTTTAGTTTTTTGAGAAACCTCCATACTGTTTTCCAGAGTGGCTGCACCAGCTTGCATTCCCATGAAGTAGGATTTCTATTACGAAGTCCTACCAAGGTTTACTCTATGTTTTTGTCAAGCGTAAGATATTTCTGTCAAAGATTCTTAGGCATAAAGATGTTACTTGAAGCTTGAGACTATCAATGGTGTTTAGAGGCAGTATGTAAACAGGTGACCTAATACTTTTTAATTCACGTGTATGTAAAGAGCCCAGAGCTGGCACTGTAACCAAGTCTGGGAGGGAGGGTCCTCTGGGGGAAAGTCTGGCTCAGGATGGGGCTAACTACTTAGGCAGGAGGTAGGTGTTCTAAGGAAAGAGGAAGAGTGTTTCAGGCTAGGAGAACAGCACAAGGCATTACACAGCATGCCAAGCAAAAAGCACTGCAAACAGATGAACTTCCAGAGAGGTAGAGGTGAGGTTGGCAAGGCAGAGTTGTATATTTTGCTCAATGTCTGATTTTATTCTACCAAATGTTATTCCTGAAGGGTTTATGCAGAGGAGGGATTAATACTGGGGTTTATATTTTTATCTAGATGACACTGGCTGCTATGAGGATAATGTGTTGTACGGGACAGAGAACAGTGGAGATTCCAGAAATAGGAGGGACAGAAAGATAAACCAGAAGCTGGTGGTGGTGGCATTTGAGGTTAGAGTCTGAGCTTCATCTTTTCTCCTTATACTCTTTTAAAAATTTCTTTGTATTAGATGTGCATTCCTTTCAAACTAGCAAATCACCCCAGGTTTGCTGGTTTCTGTAACTGGTTCTACTAGTCTTGTTGTAATAATTGGTTCTATTATTGGTTCTATAATTCTGAATACATATAATCTCTAAGGACATCAGTTTAGTTTCTGTAAAATGATGAATGAGATGATCATTTTCTAGCTTTAATAATTGTCTGTTATATTTTCTTATGCATTATGACTTTGTTACTTCCCCAACTAGAACACACAGGAGATTGATAAAATTACTGAAATATTTGCAATGGTAAGACTGCCAATGAAATTTATTTATACTCTTATCACCACAAAGGACAAGTCAGTCCTTTTAAAATGACCCATTTGGGGCACCTGGGTGGCTCAGTCGGTTGAACGTCCGATTTCGGCTCAGGTCACGATCTCGTGGTTCACGGGTTGGAGACCCACATCGGGCTCTGTGCTGACAGCTCAGAGCCTGGAGCCTGCTTCAGATTCTGTGTCTCCCTCTCTCTCTGCCCCTCCACTGCTCATGCTCTGTCTCTCCTCTCTCTCTCTTTCAAAAGTAAATAAACATGAAAAAAATGACCCATTTGTGAAAGAAATTACCATGTATTCTCATTGAGCCACTTATGAAAAAAACTTCCTTCAGAGTAGTTAGTTCAAAAGGTAGATCCATTTACATTGTTGTGAGGTATTTTTTTTTCCTTTGGATGAATCCATTACTCGAATAAATTTAGACATTAATTTCCTTGAAGGTAAGTCCTTTAAGAATTGAATTTTATAGAGTGATTTCATAAAGCAGAGTATTGCATTTTCTGTAGTTTTATTGATATTTTTATTTTTTATACCATTATTGTTCATTGTACTTACAGATCCCTTTGGCCCAGGTAATCCTATATCTCCCTAAATCAATAAAAAAATTATATTAGAACAATGCATTCACATTTGATAGTCTACTAAAAACATTTCAAAGCTTATTGTGCTGCTGAAATCTACAGAAAACTATGAACAGATGGACCCTGGCACTGCAGAAAAACATTAGATTCAAAATTTGGATTCTAGTACCAGTTCCACTACTTAACTGTGTGACCCTCTGTGAGCTTTATAACCTCCTAGCCTTTGGCTAACCTGTTAAATAACAGGGTTGAATCAGAACTTTACAAGGCCCCAACTAGACCTAAAATGCTAGGTGTGAGAATTAAAACGTGTAAGTCAAAAGACATCAAACTAGCATGCTATTTCAAAACACAGTAGACATTTAAACCTGATGACTTCATTTTTGAAATTCTAACAGTGTTTTAAAACTTATCCCCAAAAGTCTATCAAACCAAATATGAATGGTTTTATGCTTAAAATATAAAACTTAGAAATCTCCCACCCCTAATTCTAGATGTGAATTCAGCTCAAGTTTTAGCACATCAGTTCATCTCCACTACAAAACAGAATGACTTAAAACATCCTCTTAGCCCATAAAATGAAAAATTTTAACAGAAAATAAAATTAAAATAATCCTTTTTCAAATTTACTTAATAGAGAGCTTTGCCTAATTTAGATGCTACATTTATATTAGCTCTAAATCCTGATAATCTGAATAAAACATTACTAGAATTTTTTCCTGCACTAAGTGCTCTCTGGAACTATTTTATGAGAAATCTGTTACCCCTCCAAAGGACCAAACGTAAGTTTTCACATTAGGTCATGTTAGATTGTGTCAAAACCATAGAGAGGAGCCAGCAGATCTAGCAGTTCTTGCAATAAAGATAATTTTTTCTCATCCTTAACTGCCTTCCTGGAGATTTAGCAGCAGCATCCTCTGGAGATGGAGGTCACTTCTTTGGAAGGTTTTAGACTACAGAGAATACCTACAGTCACACTTGTGAGCCACAGCTTTGTAACCCTAATAAAATTAATTTTGTTTCCATGATAGGCACTATTCACAGACTTTCTATAGTCCTATAAGAATCACTTGGAATGTCTAGGTGTAAAGCCACAAGAAAATTCACCACCTATAAGAGAATACTTTATTCTCCAAAGGCTTAAGGCCAGGTCTATCAGTTTTGGGGTTTCCCCTGTGCTTTACTTGATCTTGGCTGCAGTCTTGGGAAGTCATTAGTTTATGTAAGAAACATTGTAGCCACTGTAGAAGTCAGCAAGTGACAGTAGCAAAGAAAAAATATGTTTCTAATACAATTAGAAATCAGTACAGCTCATCATTAACCAGAACAAAATGTCTTACAAGTTCACCCCTTTCTCCTGCTTCTCCTTCTTCACCAGAGGAGCCCTAAAAATTAAGATTAAAAGTCACATTTTTGAATTCTCAGTCCCTTGCCTCAGTTTTAACCAGTCAACATGGATAAGCATTCCTAAGTGCCCACAGTGCCCCCTGGACCATGCAGAAATACAAAATGCTCCCAATGGCTTCTCAATCTGTCAGTGGCTAGTCTAAATCAGAAGAGAGCCTAGAGAAAAGATAGAAGGTGAGGTTGAGTTTCTTCTAAACTTAAGGATTAATTATTGTATCCAGCAGTTTTAAAATTAGGTACTCCTTGGGGCACCTGGGTGGCTCAGTCGGTAAGTGTCTGACTCTTGGTTTCAGCTCAGGTCTTGTCTTGATCTCATGATTTCATGAGTTCAAGCCCCACATCAGGCTCTGTGCTGACAGCATGGAGCCTGCCTGGGATTCTCTCTCCCTATCTCTCTACCCTCCCCCACAAACTGTCTCTATCTCTCTCAATATAAATAAACTTTAAAAAATAAATAAGTAAATAAAATTAGGTATTCCTTGAAAAAAAAAGGCTTTCACTGTAGAAAAAGGAACCCAGAAAAAGGATTAATTATAATTCATGTTCATAATTTATTTGTTAAAGTCTTGATACAGAAGAACTCAAAATATGATGATGTGGCTATAGAAGGCTCTATCAGTTACAAGTAAACCAATCCTGTGAATCAGAGCCAGGGACACTCTTTTCATAGGAAGGACAATGTGTGGTCTTGGAGGCAGAGCCATCATCAGCTCCAGCTTATTGAAGTAGTAGATAAGGTTACAGACAAAACTAAATTCTAGCTTTCACACACTATGAAGCACATTGAGCAAAACTGCTAGCCTCCATCTTTTTATTCACACCATAAACCAGCCAGTGCCCCCTGCTGGTGAGGTACATTAATATGCATTACTCACTGCATCTCATATTCTTCTGATTGGACCCACCTGTTCACCCTTTGGACCAGGTTCACCAACTGCTCCCTGTATTGAATAAAATATAATACTTTTTCAATATTTTGAGATAATTCAACTACATAATTTCAAATGAACCAACTTCCCATATCAGGCTGGCAGACAAGGACACATATGAATGATGTGACAGACGAGGTCTTGCTCCTCTCCTCACAACCTAACAACAGTCAGGTGAGACCTGGAGAAACTGACAGTTGTCCAAAAGCTGAAAACTTGGGGTGTCCTCTGTTCATGCCCACATAAACCTGACTGGTAGGAATGTAAATTTAAAACTAAACAGGAAGTATGATTACAACTGAAATTTTTACTTTTCTCAACTTTCGTTTTTTCTTCTGAGAAATTATTATGTTAGATTTCTTTTGCTTCTTGATCCCAACTCTCAGTAATTTAGGATGCCTCTCTTGATCACTGTCTATGATCATTGCTATAAAAATCTCCACGTGCCAAACACACAGCTTGGTTTCTCATAGTAAAAATCAAAACATAAGGAACTTTTTGGAGGGCTGGCTTACCCTGTCACCTTTCATTCCAGGAAGTCCAGGGGGGCCAGGCAAGCCAGGGAGGCCAGGACTACCCAGAGAACCCTGAAAAACAAACACAGAATCTCCCAAATCAGTGTTACTGCAACACCGCAAGCATGCAAGGCAGACACAACCTCGGGTGTGTTGACTCCTGTCTAAAATAAATGTGCTGTGGTTGGTATAGCTCTGCTCCTCAAATCTGCCTCTCTCCCACAGTCTAAGGAAGAAATAGGCGAGTCCCTCCACCCGCTCTGTCCCACCTCTGAGGTCCTCAGTTCCCAGGTTTGCGCTCCCCCCACTCCAACAGTGGGCTCTTTCAGTGGAGCCCGTGCAATGGTAGTGCTTCTCTGGCTGTGTAAACAAGCCTACTCAGAGAAGTCAAAGGCAGCATTCACACACTTCTCTTCAATTTCAAGAACAACCAGAGGCCAAATGTAGCACTTCGTGTCTCTCCTCGTTTCAAAATGTATGCTACAGTCCACACTGATTCAAACACCCTCTGGGGGTATCCTAGATATAATGTGAAATTCCGCATTTACATTTTCACACATTCACAGCACAGTAGAAATCAAGCAAGGATGATTAAATCACTCTTCGCACATTGTTTTTCTCTCCTTGCTTATTTTTACAAGTTGACCATGTTTTGTATGAAGCGTATAAACTGCTGGAGACTGGAAATATTACTCACCAGTTTACCTGGTGGTCCTGGGGGTCCCACTGGTCCTATTTCACCTCTGCTGCCCTGGAAAAACACAAACATGACTGTCAACTGGACAGTTTGCCAGAACTCAAATGCTTAATTACTATGTCAATAAAATAACATTCTGCTTAGGTTTTTGTTTAAATATAAAAGTCATCAAAGTATTCTCCCTAAGTTCAACGTTGTTACATAAAATGCCCACAGCCTCCCCACTATTCATCCTTCAGTGAATGTGTTAACTGTTCATTGTGATTACAAACCATTAGATAAGAATGATGTCTGATACATCCATGTGAAATGACAATTAGTAATTTTCAGCATCTAAGTCACACTATAACTTATATTATGGCTATTTGTGTATATGTTTTATCCTCTCATTTAGATTATGTGCCCTTGAGGTATAGGTATGTTAATTTTGAATTCCGCAGAATGCCTAAACACAGAGTAAATTTCAGGTCTACGGTACATTTTAATGCAGCGTCTGGTAAAAGATCTTGAACCGCAAAAGAGTGAAAAAAGATAAACAGGACAGGGATGTTTATCTTTAAGTTACTAATGCAACTTCAAAAAGAGATAATAGAAATTTACAAAGTTTCTGACATACAAAATTCTTTGTTCTACACATTCTTGTTCTAAACAGATCTTAAAAGATTAAATAAACTTTGGAAAGTACAATTTATAATGAAAATGCACCAAAAGCAACATTTCATTTTCTGAGCCAACTTCAATTTTTTATTTGAAACTCTAAGCCTTTTGAGAAAAGGAGACATGAATTCTTCAATTTCTTTCCCCAAGAACCTCATAGAGTTTTATGCAGTCTGATAAACGTTTATTTTGAACACATATTCAACTAAACTGAACACAAGGCTATTGGATAAATAATCACATTTCCTGGGCGGTATAAATAAAAATGAAAGTAGTCTTTTGACTTCATTTTACTTTAAAATGACACAAAAACTTCATATTAATTTTTGGTATTTATATATTTTTTAATGTTTATTTATTTTTGAGAGAGAGAGTGTGCAAGCAGGGGAGGGGCAAGGGGTGCGCAGAGGATGACAGCAGAAAGCCACATTCAGGGCTCAAACTCACCAACCGGGAGAACATGACCTGAGCCAAAGTTGGATGCTTAACCAACTGAGCCACCCAGATGCCCCTTTGATATATATAAATGCTTCTGCTAAGATTATCCTGATCTGGCCCATATACTATTCATTTATCTATAATTTGAACTAAGTGTCAAGATCTATCATCATTCTGAATTTCCAGGTTTTTTTAAAGGATTAAGAAATGTTTGCTAAATTATAGATCTCTAGCTTGGAGCTATAATTAAGTGGCAGTTGTTTCAAATGAATTACAGGTGATTTAAATGAAAAGCTCTTAAATACTTTATAAAAAATGTTTATATAAGCAGCTTGTCTAGGATATAAGTTTGTATGGTACATTAGCCCTTAACCCTTGTGAGCAGCTTAGAAGCCTGAGGCAGCGTCCTTCAAGTATGGGCACTGGAAAGATGTAAGAAACCAGCCACTGTGATAGATTCTATCTATATATAAATATAAATATAAATATAAATATAAATATAAATATAAATATAAATATAAATATAAATATAAATATAAATATAAAAGACTGGATTCCATCCCATTAATTTAGCCCAGCACTTGAAAGTTCAAGACAGATTTTCTTCAGTATGTCTGTTCTGCTGGCATTTTCAATAATTTCTGAACTGCATCATGATTAAGATCCTAAATGTCATTGGGCTAACATGACTTTAATTCACAGAATAATTAATAGTCATCAGTGGGAAAACTAATTAATGATATCAGAAGAGGAAAGCAGTTCTTGACACAAACTCAAGTATTCACTTCTAAATAAGTGAACCATTATGCCAAAATAAAGATGATTGATGTACTTTTTTTCTCTTTCACAAACCAAAGGGCTAAGTTAAAATAGAGGATTATATAACTTTTCATTTCTTTCTTGTAGGGATTATTTTTCCAAAGACAAAGATTTTTCTCTGCTGGTATCTTATTTTTTCTGTCTTTCAGGAGCTCTTATTAGTCAATTCGTAAGTGTTTTCCAGCTGCTGGCAGGACCTTGGCAACACGTATGAATGGCTCAGAACCCCAGTGTAGACAGTCTGTTCTGCTGAACTTCTACACCCACGAGCTCAGCACACCCAGAGGACTAGACTAGGACTAGAGGATCAGTAAAATTACAAGCATTTTTCAGCATGTGTTACTCGTTTTTATTTCTCTTCCACCTTTAAATTCTTGGTCATATTATTTTATTTTTTTAAGAGATTAATTTTATTTATTTTATTTTGAGAGAAAGAGAGCATGAACACTTAGCTGACTGAGCCACACAGGTTCTTGGCCATTTGAAACATAGGTATTTCTATAGAAATCATCTCAAGTTTGACAAAGGTGATGTTTATTTTCACACAACAATGACCAAGCAGTTACAAATAGAGTGTTAGGACAAGATTTTCTGATGGCCATTCTTACGATTTCTATGTATTCTAAAAACATTTTCTAAGTTCTAGAATTTCACCTGTGAGTAAGATGAACATGAGTATTCAAGATATAAATAGTAATCTTTAAAAACATAGATTAAACACATGTTGTAGGGAGCAATTAACCATGACCTTGGAACCACAGGTGTGCTAAATAAATGTAAACCTCCTGTTTTTCAAAAGCTGTGGTGATTACCATATTCTCAGATGAGGTCAAGGGAGACTGGTAGGAATATGGCTTTTCTGCTCAGTGGCTAATATTTACAAACCCTGTGACAACAAGAGTTCTGATTTGTAACAAAAAAAAAAATTGTAAGGGACCAGAAAAAAAGGCAGAACCCTACCATTAAAAAAAATGAGGAACATTAAAAGGCTTTATTTTTCTCTTGGATGCTCCGTGCCACCATATATATCTCCAATATGTTCAGACACATCTGCCAACTCCTCCCTATTTAAGAAGCCAATCAATGCTTTAAAAAAGATGCAGACCCTCTACCAGTGATTCCCAACTATGGCTGTGCATTAGAATCCCCCAAAGAGTGTTTTAGAAATATAGTTCCCTTGGGGTGCCTGGGTGGCTTAGTCGGTCGAGTGTCTGACTCTTGATTTCGGCTCAGTTCATGATCTAACAATTCATGGGATTGAGCCCTGCATCAGGCTCTGCACTGATAGCATAGAGCCTGCTTGGGATTCTCTCTCTCCCTCTCTCTGTCTCTCTCTCTCTCTCTCTCTCTCTCCCTCTCTCTCTGCCCCTCCCCCATGCTCACATACACACACGCTCTCTCTGTCTCTTAAACTAAATAAACACTGAAAGAACTATATTTCACCAGACATCTTCCACCACTCCATCTCCCTGCTCCTCCTTCTGCTTCCCTCCTCCTTGCTCCCATATATTCTTATTTTGTAGTTCTGAGGTAAGACCCAGGAATCTGTGTGGATTCATGTCATATTTGTTTGTCTTCACCAGCTTTACGTAAACTTTTGTTAAATGCTCATTATGAAAATTCCATAAACACCAAAATTTTAAATTTGCTAAATATGCCTTGTACCATTAGAATCTGGCAAGCTAACTTCAAATGAAAACCATCCTGCAGAGCCTTGACTAGAGCTGGCAAGGTACTGGAGATGAGGCCACAGGCACTGAGCCCCACTGCCAGGTCCTGACCCTGCTGTGCATCAGCCAACTCCAGGCCCGTAACTTCACCTCTCGGTGCCTCGGTTTCCTTACCTATGAAGTGGGGATAAAAGCGGTACCTATCTCATAGGGTTTTTGAGAGGATTGAATAGATACATAAAGCACTTAGAACAGTGTCTGGCTCATAGTAAGCACTGTAAACATTAGTTACTGTTTTTATCCAAGATTTTACCCAAGGCCTAAAGAAATCAGTCAAAATTATGTTTTTTAATCAAATGTTTAATTAAATTGTTCTTTGTGTTTCAAATCTCCCATTTCTTTGAGTGTAAAAATTGCTCTTGGAAAAAAAAAGTCTGCAATCTTCGTTTCTCTAGTTTCTATCAAGACTATTAACCACCGAGAAGGCGCTTTCTTTATAAATAAATACTGGGAGCTGTTTTGTAAAACTAATTTCAATAAATACAGACAAATTATTCCACTTGGAACTCTCCCTTTTAAAATAGAGCTACGAGACTTTTAAAATATTATGGAAAAATCTATTTCATTATACTGATGTTATCATACTTATTTTGCAAAAAAAAATTCTGGATTTTATTCCATTGTCCTCTAGATTGTGATGGTGGTTGCATTTGCCTGATTACCAAAAATGCTAACTAGATGAAGAATGAACATTATTCTTAGTACTATGCTAATTTTGGAAGCGAGAAATTATAAATCATTATACTTAGTCTGGAGTATATACTTAAGTGCCTCTCTCTGGGAAGAAGGATGCTGATTAACCCAGAAGATCAATTATGATTTCTACAGATGGTTGCTTTTACAAAACCATTTTCATATTAATATTAGAAGATGTTATTAGTCCTAGTGCAATGGTAATTTTTAGGTTTGCCACAAAGATATTTTAAAAATCTATTCAATTTTACAGCATTGTATAGTTTTATTTCTCTCTGGTGTAGGTTTAAATATTCTTGCACACATGGAGGCAGATCAAAATCTATAACCACCACAGCTGCCTCACAAATTATTGACAGGGATAATATTCCATGGCCTGGGTGGCACAGGAAGGCAGTTTCGACCATTCGACAACACACCATATGGGGACCTCTGTGCCCAGAGCTGTTGACGATAGGTGGGGGTAGAACTTCAAGAGAAATGAGAGAGGCTTCTGTACTCCAGGAGTGTATAATCTTCAGAAAACTGGAAGCAGATCAGCATGGCGCTCGCTCATCCCAGTCAGAATCATGAGAGCAGAGCAAACACAACTCTCTCAACAAAAGCCCTGGCAAGTTCTGGGGAGCCTGAAAGACGGAAATGGACCAGGAGCCACTGGATCCGAGGCCCCAACCATAAGCCTGCTGTAAACCAGGAGTCACCCAGATCCAAGTGAAAAGCAGTAGAGTGTGACTGAGAAAGCCAGAAGCACGATCCAAGTGGTAAAGATATGTGCTCATATGTCATCACTGGTGGTGACAAAAAAAACCTCCCATATATCTTGCTGTGGCATTGGCTAAAGCTGTTAGAACAATGGTTTGGAAAGGGGAACACCACTTAATTTCAAACACATGCTCCAATTAGCCTGGCCCATTAGTAGGACACATTAGAAATAGGTTTTCATTCCTTCTACTCAGCTTTTCAATTTGACATTTTCAGGAAAAACTGCTAAAACTTGTGAGGAATAGTTGAAAATGTGTGAACCCTTATCTATGAAACTAAATTTAATGATGTAAAATGAAAGAATAAACGTATCCTTCACTAAGTAGATTTGATGTTAAAACTCTGCTCCAGAACTCTAATACTTAGAACCTCTCGTGACACTTTTCTATAAAATTTATAGTTGGTGAGAAGTCAGTTATTACCAACATAAGCAGCATAGCAAGATTTATTATACCTCCAATTCAGTTCATTTTAAGAAATATTTATTAAGCACCACCTTGCGACAGGCCCTGAGTAAAGATATGTAGGGACCACCAAGGCAGATCACAGGTGTCCCTGCATCCCTGCTGTTTCCACAGCAAGGGGCTAAAAGGGAGGCACACCATAAGAGACTATTAAATACAGAGAACAAACTGAGGGTTGCTGGAAGGCAGGTGGGTGGGGGAGGGCAAAATAGGTGATGGGTATTAGGGAGGACACTTGTTGGGATGAGCACTGGGTTCATATGTAAGTGATGAATCACTAAATTCTATTCCTGAAACCATTATTACACTATATGTTAACTAACTTGGATTTAAATAAAATCTAAAACAATAAATAAAATTAATTAATTTAAAAAAGTTTTCAGGGGCCCAGGGTTGTAGGGTTCAGAATAAGGAGAGAGCACTTCTATCTGGAGGATGGGACATAATCAGAGATGGTTTCATTATAGAATTAACATTTTAATCACATCTAAGAAGACACATGAGACATTGAGAAGAGAGCCATCTAAGTGCAGAGCATAAGAAAAGAAAGGCAGGCTGAGAAGTACAGAGACTATTTGGAAATTAGCATGGAGTCCAGCTTGACTTGAACACAGGCTGGCTCTGAGCAGGGCAGAAGTGGAACATAAAACTAGAGGGTAAACCAACAGTTTAAGATTTGGTACTTTCTTTAATTGCCAGTGGAGATCCATGGAAGATTTGTAAATAAAGAAGAGAAGTGATGACAGAAGGCATACTTCAAAAAGACCAGGATGGCAGTCTGCACAGCTGGTGTCACAGCCAGTCCCCAGGCCTCTGAAATGGTGCCTGATACTTTTGTGTGTCACCATGGCCATGGGAACACTACTGGAGTTCTAGGGTAAGGTCCTGGGGAACACAGAATTATCCCAACCAAGATGCCAGGAGTACCTTGTTGGGAAACACTGGTAGAGGAAGGATAGACAAGCTGGGGAGGCAAATCAGGAGACAACGGATTATCCAAGCAGCAGCTAATGATCTGAGCCAGGACAGTGGAAGTCGGCTTAGAAAAGAAGAGTCAAATGTAAGAGACCTTCAAAAGGAGGTGGTAGAATCAGCGGATCCTACTAGAGATAGGAATCATGACCGAAGAAAAACACCAAAGCTTTGAGCTGCAATGAGAACCTAGACATTTACAGAAACGCAAAAATCAAAACCTGAATCAGGTTGAAACATAGGCAGAACAGATATAGGCATAACAGATCTGCCTGCCCTCACATAAAAGAAGTAAACACTCCCACCCCATCTCCTTCCGCAGTTCTGCCTCTGGTTCTCGATATATCCCATGGCACTTAACTGATGATGGGCCAAGCCCTCTCTACTGTGTCACATTTTGTGCTTCAGTGTGTGGTCCTCACACACAGCAGGTGCTCCTTCAACTTTACTGTTTTCTGCTCTACAAAGTGAACACTAGACTTAATAGCCAACATTCTCAAAGTTTCAGTGCCCCTTTCCCACACTGTTAAATCTTTCTGGACCAGTCACGGAGAATCTTCATTGTTTTAGGAATGTGATCTAGCTACAAACTCATTGCTTTGGCAGTCAATTTAAGGAAAGTATTTTAATTAGAAATTTGCAGGCTTCAAGCAAGAGAGAAGAAAAGGATAAGTGAGCAGCGAGGGAGCAAGGAGCATAATGAGGGGCAATAGCTAGTTTCTTTGGCTGCAGAGAAACTTTTGGAAACCACCTGGTAGAGGTCAGTTGACAAACATCCATGAGAAATGGAAAAATTCCCCTCATGTCACAAGACACCTGGAATATTTCATTTCCCTCAAACATGAAAATCCTCATTCAACATGCTCATGAAATGCTTTAAAAGATTGTAACAACAATATTTAGAAATAATTCTGTGTTCTCACTTGGAATTCTTTTTGATACTCAGCAGATTTTGAAAACAAGAACTTACACTGAAGGCCAGAGAGAATTTTTTAAAGTTCACATTAACGTTTAATTTCCTAATCAGTTTCTCTCTAAGGGTTAAAGGGAAAATCTGCGTTGCTATATTTGATGCAAAATAGGCACATTTACAAACTCACACTAAAAAAAGTCTGGCAGTTTCTCAAAAACCTAAACATAGTTCTCGCATGACCTAGAAATTCTACTTCTAGGTATTGTACTCAAGAGAAATAAAAACATGTGACCACACAAAAACTCAGAAAAATTTTCATAGTAGCATCATTCATAATGGCCAAAAAGCAGAAATAACCCAAATGTCCATCAGTGGATGAAAGAATGAATGAAATTTGGTATATCCATGCAACTGAAATTATTCACCAATAAAAAGGAATGAAGTACGGATACATGCTACAGCATAGCTAAGACTTCAAACATGTTGAAAGAAGCCAATCACTGAAAAACCCACATAACTGTATGATACCATTTATATGATATTTTCAGAACAGGTAAATCTACAGAGACAGAAAGTGGATTCGTGGTTGAGTAGGGCTGAGAAGATTGGGAGGAAGTGTTGAGTGACTGCAAGTGGACACAGAGTTTCTTTTTTGGATGATGAAAATGTTGAAAATGGACTGTGGTAATGGTTGCATAATTCCACAAATATGCTAAAAATCAATAAATTGTATACTTTAAATGGGTGGATTATATAGTACATGAATTATGTCTCAGTACTATTGTTCTTTAACCACACTAAAATACTTCCCTCAACATGAGATGAGAGCAAAAAGGGTCATCATATTTTTAAACATATTTTAAACATTTTTTAAGTTTTATTTCCACTTTCTGAATTTAAAAAAAGCATGTGTATACATGAATAGCATTCCCATTCCATTGTCTCTCTCGGCTAGGACATGCTCAAACACCAGAAGGCATTCATGGATAAATGAACAAATGATTGGAAGAACACCCAGCAAAACCCTGAGAAGGCACCTTGGAAGGTTCTACAGAAAAGGAGTACTCACAGGAAGCCCTCGGGGTCCTCGGGGTCCCACTTCTCCTGGAGGCCCCTGTTGGCCCTATTATGAGGAAAGCAAGGAAAGAAAAAGTTAACACTCCCTAATTCTTTGCTCACTGATTGCAACAGGTTATAATATAAGGAAAGGTAACTCATGGCATCTTACCGGTTTGCCTGAATTCCCCAATTGACCAGGCTTCCCTGGAGCACCTGTGTTACCCTAAAGGTAAAGAGCAACATTCAGGGTAATTCAGACAGCAAGTAAGCATATCATCAACCTGTCTAGGCCAGACCAGGCATTTCTGACACCTAAATAGCATTAATTTCCCAATTTCACATTGAGAATTTGGGAAGATGTAGAATCTCTTTCTTAGTGGATACATTAAAAAGTTTTTCAGATTCAGGATAATGTTCTGTTATTCCCACAAGTATAGTAAAGGTGTCAAAAAGTCCAAAAGTGAAGGTCAAATGTCAAAAAAATGAAGGTCATTAGCCAGACAAGAATATGAGAAAAGTTTTCTTTCTTCACAATATTAATTATATGTGTCTTTCCTTTACCACTTCTGTCTCCAATACCTTTCTTTGAGCCCTTTTACCTGACACTGACACTATTAAAATTAAAAAGAATCCTGTGAACATGAGGAGTAAGAGGATGTGCTGTTGAGAAAAACCCTGCCAGCAAGCTCCAGGGAAAGCACATGTCTGCGATGTCATCTGCACCATCAGTCTGTCACAGTCTACTTATTAGGGAACATCTCTGCTCTTTAAAGATGCTGTGGACCCCTATAATTAGAGAGCTGTAGCCATATAACCTGGTGGTGACCAAATTCAACATTATTCACATTTTATCTATTTTATTCAAAGCTATGTCTTCTCCCTTTAATTTTTCTTTCACCTGTTGTTTTTAATTGTGACATAATTTCTATAGCTTAGTAACAATTTCTTTATTTTAAGTGGTAAAGAACAGTAACACTTTGTCTGTTTTCTACTGGCAAAGGATGACACTTTCAGGAAGGAAGTCTAATCAGCAACAGTTTGTCAAAGTATTCTGTTTGCAGCTAGGAAAGAGAATAGCATTTGAAGCCATAAAGCCTTTTTCATTTCTGCTTAGAGTCAAAAATAAAAGTCAGGCTGGAAATACTAAAAATGATAAATAAAACACACTAACGAAAGAATAAAGAAATAGAGAAAAGTACTAATTAAAAAGGTTTAATCTTTTACCTTTTCACCAGCAACACCCTTTGCTCCAGGGATCCCAGGTACACCCTGAAAGAGCGCATACAGAACACGGGTTGAATCACTTCACCTGAGAATCTGCAGGTGCCGTGCTCACTTCATGCCGAGGGGCCGAGGGGATCGTGACAGCAGCAAAGCTTTGATGTGAGGGAGATTCTCCCTAGTTCCCAAATTCTGAACAGTTTAGAAGGAATTGCTTCACTGTATCTGGCTTGTTAAATCTGAACACCCTTAGGCAAATCCTGCCTCTAAACTAAAGTTATTTTTCAAGCATGAATTTCCAAATTATAATCCAGTACTATTTTCAGGTCAATAGGAGCTTCTACTACCAGCATGATTTGAGGTACAGAATAACAAAACAAGGACCTACCTACTGAATCGCTAACGCGTAAGTAGGAAAAAAAATGGCAGGAGAATGCTGGCTCTAACTAAAATTGGGTACTATTGGGAGTCCTAATGTTCTCTCACTGGTTATTTTGAAATGTCAGACAGATATCATAATAAATTGTGGCCAGTCCTCAAATCACCAAGTATCCCTTTGTAACCTTGAAACATGTGTTTCCAAGAATACATCTGTATAATCCACATTAGCCTCCAGCCACATTAATGCAGGGAAACACCAATTTGAATAATTCAGAATACCACACATCAAAAAAAATGGTATCTTATATCTCACATTGTCCTATGAACATACTCTCAACCCTCTTATGGCTCAACTCTGCTAACAAGAACTTCAGAACTGGTTAAAAGTAGGAGGAAGTATATGACCCTGGCCCATAGCTCAGGGTTAGTGAAATAAGACAAACTGAGTGAACTAAAGATAGAAGATAAAATTAAAGCTTAGTATAGTTATTAGAGAAATAGCTAGTTATTCAGAAAAAAGTAGAAAATGTAAAACTGTAAAAATATAAAATTAAAGTATCATATATGTTCCCCAGAACTTATCAAGTTATTTCTCCCTAAAATTCATATTTTCAAAATATGTACCCAAACCAATAAACATTTAAAGACTCAAATACTTACAGGTAGCCCTTGCAATCCTGCATCACCAGGAGGCCCAGGTTTCCCTGGTTCACCCTGAAAAAAGAAGTTTGTATGCATCATTGGACTTGTATGAACTGCTTAATTTCTTTCAAGAAAGGAAAGGACACAGACCTTCTAAGTAGAAGGATAATCTCTACATCTGACCTTACATGCACTTTTATAATATGATCCAGTTCAGGGAGGGGGGAGGAGGACGATGGACTTAGGACATAAATTTAACCAAAATACACAGTTTCTTTCAGCGACTTTCATTAACAGGGCAATTTTACTGAGTTCCTAAAACCAAGTAAAGAAACATACTATTCTAATAGTATTTTCAGCTGACACTTGATTTAAAAATTAAAAGGAGGAGAAAAGCCAAAGCCAGCTAAATACATTTCCCAGTAATGTAGTAATGGAAATGTTGTGCTCGGTTGGCCAGGGCCACACAGCTACCTTTGTTCCAGGCATTCCAGGTATCCCATCACGGCCATCCACACCTGGCAAGCCCTACAGACACACAAAGAAACAGACTGTCTCTCAGAAATAGTCACAGCCTTCTTCCCTTCATTATTTTCTAAAGTTTTATTACAAGTTAATAATCACTTTGAAAAATGTGCTTGATAACTGTAGCTCAGGACATACCGTGTCTCCTTTGGACCCAGGGACACCAGGAATTCCTCTAGAACCTTGAGGTCCCTGCAGGGCAGAAAGGCAAGGATAGACAAGACATGCTCATTTATCACAATACTTAGGACACATCAAAGAGGTAAGCAGAATCAGAGGACACCAAAAAGCACCATGTTTATAGTGATTAACACTAATTGGAACTCACTCTATCTCCCTTGGGACCTGTTTCTCCTGGAGGTCCTCGCTGTCCTTGATCACCCTGTATGAAAATAAAATGTTGTTAATACAAGCAGAAGTCACTTATTGAGAGACTTTTGAAATTATAAAACTCCATCCATATTACCTTACTACTGCTCTTTCAACCTTTGCTCTGACTTGGATGCCTAGCTCAAGAAATCTTTTTATTTTTTATAATTTTTTTAATGTTTATTTGAGAAAGAGAGTGTGAGCCAGGGAGGGATGGGGGTGGAGGGGGGGAGACAGAGTCTATAACAGGCTCCAGGCTCTGAGCTGTCAGCACACAGCCTGATGCGAGGTTCAAACTCACATACCATGAGATCATGACCTGAGCCGAAGTCGGACACTTAACCAACTTAGCCATTCAGGCGCCCCTCGAGAAATCTTTTTATAAAATTACATTGTCTTAAAAATTTATATTGCAATGGGGATAACTGAGACTTACGTGTCTTTTGATTTCATTTTAAATGGATAAAGCTTCTGTGTTCTTTGGATGTATAGGTATAATAAAATTAAGATCCATGCTGCAGATAACCTTGACATTAGTAACTATGTCTACATATCAGCTAAATGCATTGACTATCTTGCTGAGTTGAGGTTTGGATCAGTTGCCAATCTTGTCTCCATATTATTTCATTCTCCAGGCAATGATAGGGGTTCCTGTCAAAATCATCTGGCTAATGTTGATTTATGGTATAGGCGGTAATAGAGGATGTGTCTTCCTAAAATACAGCTTTTGTTGAATTGCATAACCACTCTACAATCTCAAATGGCTTCCTATTGCTACTATATCAGTTCAAACTGCTAAGATTGGTATTAAAAGCACTCCATAATATGATCCTACCTCATCTATTCAATTTCATCTTCTCAGTAGAAACTTACAATGCCAGACAGTAACAGCCCCTATGACAACACATACCCCCATCACCACCAACAGTGTTCTTTCTCACCTGTACTCTGCTGCCCATCCCCCCCAGAATAGCTTTCCAGGTCAACCTGCCTCTAAGATCCTCTTGCATGGGTTACCTCCACCACATATTCTAGTGCTTGATCTTGTAATGTACAACATAGTTACATTCTGTCTTTCCCACTGGGCCACAGGAGCTTGATAGTTGGAGATTCTATTTTGATTATACCTTCTCTACTTTTTCTGTGATCAAAGTGGTTATTAATAGACGGCTTTGTATTTATTTCTAGAAAAGGTGTGAGGCAGCCCGTAATAAGGACACATGTGCATGTGACAGTCAAAATATAGAATAATGAGGTCAGAAATCATAGAAAAGAAAAAGAATTATCCAAGCAACTGAAATATAGTAATAGATGGTTACTGTGACTCTAAGCATCCTGGCAACCAAAACAAAAGGAAAACACAACAAATGTAAAAACTCAACATTTTGACTTCACCGATAAGAAAAACAAAAATCCATACCAAGTCAAAAGAACATTCTCTTTGTCCAAGAAAGTGATGCTCATCATGATTAAAATTTGTTTAAATAAATATAAAAACTATTGCCCATTTTACTACTTTAATTATTCACATGTGGAAGACATGCATGCACATGCACACACACACAGAGCAAATAATCTTTACTGATCATTGCTAAAGAATCTGTCATTGGGTCTTGTAAAAGGAAAACTACTTACAGGTGCACCAGGGAGACCTTGAGGCCCAGGTTCTCCATCTAAGCCCCGAGCACCCTACAAAAAAAAAAAAAAAAAAAAAAAAAAAGACAAAGAAATGAAATTAAGATCAGCCATTTAAATGTTTATTTATTTATTTTGAGATAGAGAGAGATAGAGATAGAGAGAGAGAGAGCAGGGGGAGAGAGAGAATCCCAAGTAGGCTTCACACTGTCAACGCAGGGCTCAATCCCACTAACTATGAGATCATGACCTGAGCTGAAAATCAAGTCAGACACTTAGCAGACTGAGCCACCCAGGCACCTCAAGATTACTCATTTATATTAAAGGGCACATCAGTCTTTCTACAGAACTTTAACAGCCAGATAAAAAAGGAGGTTTTGTGTTTGCAACATATACTGTATTCATCAGTGAACTCCAGGGATTTTTTTTTTTAATGTTTATTTATTTTTGAGAGAGAGACGGAAACAGAGTGCCAGTGGGGAGGGGCAGAGAGAGAGGGTGACAGAGAATCCAAAGCAGGCTCCAGTCTCTGAGTTGTCAGCACAGAGCCCAATGCAGGGCTTGAAGCCACAGACTGTGAGATCATGACCTCGAGTGACTGCTTAATCAACTGAGCCGCCCAGGCACCCATGGTGAGTGTTTAATCAGACACCTCAGATATGAAAACACTTAGTTTGCATCTTCTCATCCCACCCAAAGTACTTATGGCCAGTCTTTGATACCACTCTGGATATTTTAAGTTAACACTGTATCCATTCTTTTTTTTTTATTAAATTTTTTTTTCAACGTTTTTTATTTATTTTGGGGACAGAGAGAGACAGAGCATGAACGGGGGAGGGGCAGAGAGAGAGGGAGACACAGAATCGGAAACAGGCTCCAGGCTCCGAGCCATCAGCCCAGAGCCTGACGCGGGGCTCGAACTCACAGACCTCGAGATCGTGACCTGGCTGAAGTCGGACGCTTAACCGACTGCGCCACCCAGGCGCCCCAACACTGTATCCATTCTTGATTGATGACATGAACTGAAAACACTGGTACCTGTTTAGAGAACTTGACAAACCTATTGAAGAGGTTTGGTACTCACCCTGCAGGCCTCTCAGGATTCTGATGGGAATTTGTTAGCGGTGAAGACCAAGGAGCCACCCAAAGAATAGTTGGCATGGACTCTGCTGCTGCTGCAGCTGTGGGTGGGATTCTGTGACACTGGATTTCCACCAAGATCCAGAATCAGAAGTCCAGCCATGCGGTTTAGAAGAACGAATTGTAATAAGGATTTGAGTATGCCCTCTTCCATCCTGGATGGACATTAGGTTCAGTTTATATGAAATAATTCATTTACTTCCTTCACAACAAACACCCTACCAAGTGATGGTGGCATAAAAACTACACAGCTTTAGAAATGTAATTGTTTTGAAATCAATTCCGACTTGGTTATATTGTACATGTCACCTTCTTATTTAATTATAAGAATCAAACTGTGATTTTAAAACAAAAAAAGGGGGGGGCGGTTAGTGCTTTCTGCATAGGCTACATGATAAAATACAACCCTCTTTAAATCTTTTTCTCATCTGCTAAGTGAATGAGAAGGCAGAAGGGCCACTGGAGTCCACAGGCCATCTCCTAATGAAAAGGGTTGAGGTAAGGAGATGATAAAATAAATAGAAAACAGTCCAAAGAGTATTGGATGGATGTCAGCCCAAGAAAACCAGGTGGACAGCATCTGTAGTAAGAATTAAGAATCAGAAAACCTTTGATAGAAGGTTCAGAAAAGAGAGAATCAAATAAGGACACAGCCGAAGCAGAGGCACCACAGAGCCTTGAAATTCTTTGATCCCTAAAAACTAGAACAGAGCAGAAAGCAGTCTACGTTCACCAGGGAAGGAGAGATTTGGAAGACCCGAAAAAGACCTTGAATTCATCATTCACCCTGCGTGGTGAGAGCGGAGCCCGGCCTTTGCATTATAGAAATGGCTGTGATGCACTCACTCTCTCTCTTATTGCTGTTCAGCACAAGCTGAGACCCAAAATGCTGTTACTAGGCAACCACGCCAGGGGTCTGAGTTCATGAGAAGAGCTTGTTTTTTTTTTGTTTTTTTTTTTTTTTTGGAAAGCAATTTGACAGAACTCAGAGGAAATGAGAAATTTTGAAAAATGCCAAGTAAAAAACATGCCTCAAATAAAGAACATATCCAGAACAGTAATTGGTTTCAAAGTGTGGGGTCACATATTTTAGATGATTTAAACCCAGAAAAAGCGAAGGCCTAGGTATCAGCAACTTCAAAACAAATGGGATGTATTACTTAATAACAGAAGAGATACACACAGAATGTTACTTAAGGTAACATGAATATAGAAATATGAAATATGTTTTTTAAAATACAGTGTTTTTAGAAAAGAAATATTCTAGAGGAAATGGAAGAGTAAAACAGGCAGAATGAGAATACCCAAAAGGGACAGCAAGGCTGAAAAAAAAAGAGTCACAAAATAATTCCTTCAATTTCCAAAAATATGCATTTCTTTTAAAAAATTTAGTTTTATTTTTTTGAGCACCTACAATGTGCAAGTTAGTCCCACTTAGCGGTTAATAAAAGTCCTGTGCTTCTGTGTGAAATGACACAAATTAGCTCCAGAGGTTCTAAAGAGAAAGAGGTAAGGGTCAGAAGTGGTGGTAGGCAAAGTGCTTTTCTTTTTCCAAGCCCACAAAGTGGCTTTTCTAACATACTCTGTAAGTAGTAACCATTTTCTTAAAATCTGATAGAGAAGGTAGACACACCCCTACACACACTCACATACACACACAGTGAGAAAGACATTTCTGAACACAGCATGAATGTTCAGGTTTCCAACATTTTCATTCATGATACTCAGCCAAGCCCTCCCTAGCCCCATCCTCTACCAGTAGGAGCATGTCTTCCAGGTAGGTCTGGCATCCCTCTGATGTCACCACCTCCTCCCTGAGCCCTCCCAGTTCCCTGATCAAGAGTAACCACTCCTTCATCTTCACTCCCTCAAACCACTTGCCCTCAAATTTATGGGTCTCTTGTATACATTGTAGTTAGCTATCTACTCACTCGTTTCTCCCAATAAGTAACAAATTTGAAGTCCTTATTACTTGTTGAATCTCCCCAGCATCTCACAGTGCCTTGCTATGGAAGTGGTAGGAGAATCTGGTCTTTGCAACTGGGCTAAGGACAGATTTGAAAACTCCAGCCACAAGTATAGGATTCCTGTTGAAGGCAGAGCTCAGCAATCCGCCTAGCAGAGAGCCACAGATGGCCCCAGTGTCCTTAGGGATATCTTGCCTTCTCTTACCTCTCCCTTCCTTCCATTCCTTCCTTGTCTTTGCTTTGATTTCCAGGTATTGTGTCAGTGCTATCAGTATTAACTATTGATAATGATAAAGAGATAAAATGTAACAGCCCTGCTTACTTCTATTTACTCGAGATAATTTAAAATATATAATACATAAGTATCATATGTACTACTCTTTTCTATCATCTATGTTTATAACAGAAATGTGAAAACCTAACTAAACATCCACAAAGCAAATAAAAAATAAAAAATGATGTTGCTTGGGCACCTGGGTGGCTCAGTCGGTCAAGTGTCAGACTTCAGCTCAGGTCATGACCTTGTGGTTTGAGGGTTCGAGCCCTGCATCAGGCTCTGTGCTGACAGCTCAGAGCCCGGAGCCTGCTTCAGACTCTGTGTCTCCCTCTTTCTCTGCCCTTCCCCCGGTTTCTCTCTCTCTCTCTCTCTCTCTCAAAAATAAACCTTAAAAAAATTTTTTTAATGTTGCTAAAAATAAGATATTTTTAAGTGGCAAAAAATTCAAATATTTACACATTTGAGTATCATCATCATCATCATCATCATCATCTTACTTTTTCCCCTTTGGCCCCAACTATGCCAGTGATGCCTCTTAATCCTTGAGCTCCCTGGAAATATAAAAACAACAGTGAATTGCTTTAGTTGAAGCACACACTTGTTTCTCTCATCACAAAAGCTGATCCAAAAGGATGTTAACATAACCAAAGGTAACAAGAAACAGTGACATTATATAAACAAATGTTTCTAGTTTAGAGAGAAAATCCAAGGAGAATTATTCTGATGGCAAAAGAATTTTAAAATTCTGAAGACATATGCATTCCTGGAGTTGGAGCAATTACTGATGACAAAAAAGAAACATCACTGCATAAGAGAACTACAATCATGTATTAGATTTATCTTTTAACTCAGGTAGAGAATACACTGCCATTTCTACCTTCTTAATGGTTTGTAAGTTGGTTACATGTAAGATGGTTGTGATTTTAAACTTTGGAATAATTTTTCCCCACCAGTGTATGCTATCAAAGGCAATTAGGTTTCTAGACTAGCCCACAAAAGCTTATGACCTGTAAATGGAGCTAAAGTCTTTACTAACCACTAGGGGTCACTATTTGTTATACCATCTCCATGATAGAGGCACTCTATCTTGGGGCAGTAAGAATCCATCTCACCTCATCCCAGGCAAAGGAGTGGGTAATTCTAAAAGTAAGGATATGAGTGTGATTTCCAGAATCTTTTCTAATACTAAAATGCCACCATTCTCAATTCTCTGGTCACAGCAGCAGGTCCCCAGGAGTGGATCCTGTAAAGAGTGGGCCTGGGTGTTCTCTTGGGAGAAGCAGGAGGTAGATGCTCCTTCAGGAAAGTGGAAAAGCCACTTCTGAGCAATTTGCTAACTGTCCACTATAACTGGCCTACAATAAGGTAGCTCCAGGCCAGTCATTCTCTCGTGTTCTCACTTAGAGAAAACGGAGCACTTTAGTGGCCAACCCTTCATCCAGACAAGTGACAAATTCTATGCAGACTAGTTAGGAATGACCTGCTAGAACATGTAAGATGTAATATGTAACATGATCCAGCTTAGAATAACCACTTGGGATGTAAACCACTTGAGATGTGGCCATTTCAGATTAAAACTGCTCTTTCTGAAGGTAGTTCCGCAAAATGAATTCCAAAAATATTTGAGCCAATGGCAGTGACATCAGAATGCCATGTATTGTCTCCCAAGGTGATGACTTGGGAGGGCAGAGCTCATGTATACATACATGTTCCAAAGAGCAAATGTTTTAAAAATCTGTTCATTACTTTATAGATGTACATTTAAAAAGTGAAAATCTGTGAGTTTTACAGAAACATTTTGGCAAACCCACTCCCAAACACCAGAAGGTCAGCAAGTGCTACAATATCACCCATGCTTGAGCCATGCAGCACCCAACAGATATCCTTAATCCATGAAAATACTTTTAAATGCTGCTTGCAAAATCCTGTTCTGAGGATTTGGGGGAATGGCTTTAAAAATAACTCCAATTCTCCACCAAATTTTCATCAGATCAAAAACAAAAAACATATGTCTCTTACACTACTTATTTCCATCTTTCTCCTGTAAAATAAAGTCCATCTCCTTCTTGTCTCCTATCAAAGGCTCAGGGAAGACAAGCTTCTGGAGTAAGCCCCTTGTACTCCTCCAGGTTTCCTTAAAGTTCTTATGTGGCTTAAAAGCAGAGGCCATTTCTTACAAATGTGCAGACTTATTTCCTTTAGCTGGAATTTCCTTAAGTTCTGGGTAAGCACTAATCTGCACAACTCCCTGAATTCTTTCATAAATGGCCAGTTGTTTGGGGAATGGCAGAGCAGGGCAAGGAAGGGTGGTGGTCCCATGTTTGTCCTCCCTAACTCTTTAGTTTCTGAGAATAGGACCTGAGTCTGTGCTTTACATAGTAAAGACCATGGCTAGCTGCAATTCAATCAATATTCAGAAATTATTATTTCCATAATTGTTACTACTCATCCTGACAAGAAAAAAAGTGTAACAATTCTACTTTCATATACAAAAGTAATGTAAATTTTGATGTCCCCAACACTTTAAATTGACGTATGTCAATGCCCCAGATTACTTCACTGTGCATTTAATTGCAGCAATCTGCCAAAGCACAAGGGACCAACTTTTTATTAAAAAAAAAAAAAAACATGATTACAAGGAATTAAAAATGTTCTAATTATAATGATTGCATGCTGGCATAAGGTACATCAAATCCAGTCGATGATCTACCTGCTACAGATTCAGCGTACCTGAATTTTTCCGTATCATATGATAGCACCATAGAACATGAAAGACATATATCATCCTCTCTTGTGTTCAGTATTTGCTTTCAGATAGCCTAGCCCTGAAACCTAGTAAATAAATGTATGTAATTATAGGTACATTTTGTTTTGTTAAAATGGTGCTTGAATGTATAATGGGGATCCTTTCCTATTTCAAAAAAATGGTAAATTCCCAGTGCTGGCTTGGTGGAAAAATACAGAATACCATGTTCATATAATACTATTAATTCAAATGCTAAACATGAAATATTCCAAAAGTCATGAAAAAAGAATATTTGCATATCCTAAATATTTTTAAACAATACTTTACTGGAGGTCCTTGAGCTCCGACTTCTCCCTGTTCCCCCTGGTCACCTTCTTCACCCTAAGAAACAACAGAAAGCACTCCAAATGTTATTGCAGCAAATGAGCATAGATAGATATAGGCTCGTTGTAACTCAGCACATTTTAAATTCATTTGGCATCCCCTCAGTTATGCTACTGTACTTTCTTAAATTAGCTTATATGAATAATCCATATTAATCGTGTAACATTCAGAAAATACAGAGAACTACACAAATAAAGTCACCCAAATCCCACTTTTCAACTATAAATACCTGTAACATCTTAGATGCTTCTCTAAAAAAGGGTGGGGGTGGGAGAGGAAATGACGGAGAGAGAATATGCATACATTCATGTTCCAAGTGTGTATTGTGTGTGGGGGGGTGTATTTTTAGGAAAATATGATCATGCTATGCAAACTTTTCCATAAACTACAACATTATTTAATTGTGATTTTCTTTTTTTTTTTTTTAATTTATTTATTTTGAGAGAGAGAGCAGTGGAGGGGCAGAGAGAAAGGGAGAGAGAGAAAATCTGAAACAGGCTCCGTGCTGTCAGCACAAAGCCCAATGTGAGGCTCGAACTCACGAACTGTGAGATCATGACCTGAGCCGAAATCAAGAGTCAGACACTTAACTGACTAAGCCATCCAGGCACCCCAAATTGTGATTTTCATTTTAAACTTTTCTTATTATAATTTTTCTGCCATATACAATTTTTTAAAGTATTTAAATCACTCTTTCTTTTCATGGCTTCTACCTTTGATTTCACCCATTGAAAAGCTTTCTCCACCCCAAAAATACATAAATATTCATCTGTATTTTTCCTCTAGTTGTTTCATAGTTTAATTTCTTACATAGAAATCTTTAATTGGTTTAATGTAAAATATAAGATAGAAATCTATCATTTTCTTTTTTCCTGGTAATTGACCACTTTCTCTAATATCATTTATTGAAGGATACCTCCACACAGATATCTCTCCCCACAGGCTGGAAAATTCTTCCTTAACATACTAAATTGTTAAATACACTTGTTTTTGGATTTCCCATTCTGCTTTTCTGATCTGTTGTATGATGTTGCCAATACCACAACATTTTAATTATTGAAATTTCATAATACATTTTAATCTCAGACAGAATTCCTTTACCTTTATTTTTCATCAATACTCTTTTTCAGTTTTTCCTACATGCTTACTCTTTCAGATGAACTTTAGAATTATTCAGAAGATCTTCACAAAAATACTACCTGCTTTGTATTAGGGCTGTATTAAATTAAGAAATTAATATGGAAAGAATTAGAATCTTTACAATATTGAGCCTTTCTATCTTAGAACTGAGTGTATCTATTTAATCAAATCTTTTTCTTTCAATCAATAAAGTTTTGTTCTTTTCTTCATGTTAGTCTTGAATATTTAAGTTTGTTCTAAGGTATCTTGACCATTTGGTAGCAGTTGCCAATGGAATCTTCTTCCATTTTGTTTTCTAACTAATTATTGTTTTGACTTTTTGATACTAACCTTATAGCCTCTGATATACTTTAAAATGTTAGTATATTCTGAAGAGAAATTCAACTGCTGTTTCTTATAGAAAGATTACTTTATTGACTCTGAGAAAAAATTTACTTTTCCCTCTGACAAAGGTTTTATTTTTTACAATAAGTATACTGCCCTACATTTCCTGTGGTAATGGATATCTCAAATTGTAAAATTAATCATAAGAAAAATTTTCCATTTTTAATATTATGTACATAATATTAGATAAAAATCAATTTCTCTTGTTTCTTTATTACATGTTTCAGTTCACCCATGTTCTTGCTCTACAGACCATACCTTAAAGAGATTTTCACACACACATATACACACAGAAATATAGCAAATTGAATAGCAATATTAATATAGAAACTTTGGACATATAATACAAAGAACTAAGTTATGCCTAGATCATTTATACTTGATTTTTGAAAGAATTATGAGGGTATTACATAGTGGTTTTAGTCTCATAGTTATATTCAGATTATATTCCATAAGAATATATAATTGATGGCGAGGAGAGGCCGTCCCAATGGGAAAGCCAGTGAATTAGCTATTGGAGTGGGTAATCAACACATGCATACAATTAAATGCTACTTATATTTCCCTACCTATCAAAACAACAGTGACTCATATGTGCACAGTAAGTTTCCATTAGCAAGGTTTGGGATATTTTCCCACAGATTCCTGATAAACCTTGGACTAATACAGTTGATTTAAATATTTCACCAGCAGATGAATAGCACACAACTAATCAATAACCCTGACATTAAGTGACAAATTTAGGAACAGCAATTTATTATCATTTTACAGAAAGATTTTTGACTATTCATTTCTATATTTATCAACAAATTTTAAAATCTTTATTAACTAATTTGTAAATTCAAGGCAGAGTTGTGAATCCACTTTAAGTTTACAGTTCAGTGCATCTATTACCCTTTCAAGGTTCATTCTTTAATGAGCTATTGTCATCCTATCTTTATATGTAAGTTTTTAAAGACACCCACTGAGAGATGTAAGTGACAAAACAAGTGAAATAAATTAAAGGAGTTTTCAACACCTACCAATAAAATTTTGGCCAGTTATCTCACACACCAAAACAGTTTTCAGGTTCCCCATTGAAAACCAAGCCATATTTGAGAGTCTGGATAACTGACTTGTATAGGTATCAAAACTATTGGTTTCTGGGGAAGAGGAGGAAAATACTCTGACTGACAGCTCCATCCTCAAAGCCCATGGGACAGGGTTGTAAAAATTCCACAAAGAAAAGGGGCCACCAAAAGAAGGAAGAAGGTATGGGTGGCATCAAAAATAACAGAAGTCTACTATATCTGCTTTACTACATGTATTGTTACCTCATGAAAACCTTTTGGTGCACTGTAATATTCTTACACACCTTTTCTTTGGTGGTTAGATAATATTCTATTATATGGACATGCCATACTTAATTTAGCCAGTCTCCGTGGTTGGACATATTTTTTTTCCTTTCTATGCCCCTGGCACTTAGAATAAACCCTGACACACAGCAGGAACTTAATAAATAATTGTTGGATTTTTTTAGTTGTGAATTTTAAGATTTAATGGAGGAATGAGCATGCAGAAAAATTTCTGAAGTACTCAGTTTTTTTCTTGCTCCAATTTGACATTAACCCAGCTGTTACATTCCAGATAAATAAAATGCCTTAATTACTCAGTGCCTAAGCAATAAAAGACTTTAAAAATAAATGACCAAACTGTAATAAGGAACAGAAAATGGGCTTACTTATCCTGATTATCTGAGGTTGCTCAACAGACTGATTTTAGCTAAAGAGTTCAAGGATATTAATGCCTGATGATATTAATAAATTGGCTCTCCAGCTCCTCCAAAGAAAAAGACTAATTTTCTGCCTCCACCCCATTAAGGTGTAGAAGGACATAGTCTACAAAGTCTAGAAAACCCGCATGAATAAGAACAGTTTGACTTTGTAAAACATTACACAATTAACAGGGACAAAACTTTTATTAAGCAGAAAGTCAAATTCTTAGACACTTAAAGACAATTGACATTAGTGGATTAAAAAAAAGCAAGTAAGTCACCTTACTTTAATTTTCTATGTTGGTTTTTCTGCAGGGCATACCAGCCCCAATGTAGGCTGTGCTGTGGATGCCATGTTTCTATCCAGACAATAACAGAAGTCCTATCACTAACTCCCATATTACTCAACATCTAAATTCTATTGAAATGAAGTCAGAAACAAATTATTTCAGAACTTAAGATGAGAAGCCATCAGCTATCAACTTCCTGTTTGCTCGTGTCAGCGACACTCATCATAAAATTTTACACATGTCATAAAATTTTGTTTACTGGAGTGGGAAAACTAGCTGAATAATGTTTGACTATCAAAAGCATCAAGGAAAAAAGCTGAGTGTGATTGATTTCAAAAGAAAAGCAAGGGGTAGCAACACAGGAAAGAATGAAATGTATGGTGAGTTACTGTTTTTTACAATTGAACAACATTAGAATATTATACTTAGAATATTAATGCATCTACTGAAAACTTGTCAATCATCATTTGAAAAGGAAGGATAAAATATGCTTTATTATTCCCTATAATTTCTTGTAATAAAAGTAATCACTTCCTCCTAATCACAATTTACCCACTATATATTCATTTTCCTTACCTTGTGACCTTGTCTTCCAGGTTCACCAATTTCTCCTTTAGCCCCTTTATGACCCTAAAAATGCATAATTAACTAATTAATTAATTAATTTAAAAATAACTGTATTGGGTTTGTTACGGAAACTGGTCAGAAGGCTCATAAAGTGATCTTGCTTCCCTAAATCTGTGTCAGTTTCTGCTACACAGAAAAAGGTTACGTCACAAGGAAAATGACTACCTTAAATGATCTTAATACTGCCATGTGTATTACATGACTGTTGTAGATGATAAATATAAGTTTTAGTTAATAAAAAAACACTGTTCTAGAATAGCAAAAGCTTTATTCTCTGGTTCAGCAACATGATGTATTGCTGGCCATTCCCTAGATCCCTCTATCCTAAACATCCTTTCATAGGTGGAGTAAGAGCATTAAGTCTTCTCCAACATCAGTAACTTTTTTCCCAAAGATGACCCAGCTCAGCTGGCTATCTCCTGCTCTCTCGATGCTGCTCTGAAAACCCTTCTGCCTCCTCTGTACCTTCATGGAGGTGGAAGGGATCTCCCCAGATGCACAACCTCCACCTCTTCTTGTACACAATTTTAGATGCAAAGGGAAAGCTATAAAGGGCAGTCAGTGAAAGCTGCAGAGCATGAGAAGAAAATCTCCTATCTCTTCCTGTCTGGCCACCTGTTCTAAGCATATGTGTGCTTTTGGTGGTAACATGAGGCAAATGGGAAATGAACATTCCAAAATTAAGTACATCAGAGCTTTCACTCTCAAAGCCACTCTCATTCCAAGAGTGTAGGTCTTCGTGAAAAATAAGACACCAATCCAGGACCAAATCTTTTGCAGTTGTGGGAACCCATTAAAACTATCCTTAGAGAAAAGGATGACTGGAAAAGCAGTGCCCTGGGTCCTTTCAGATCATAGCACAACTCCATTGGCCTGGAATTTTCAAAATAATTTCAGACTCATAGACTAGAGAAAATCCCACCTAACCCCAACATTTAATATTTTTTTATTTTTATGGTAAATTTTGAAGTAACTATGATATAAAGTGAGAGAAAACATTTTTGGGAAGTCTTTTTTCTTGCCTATTATGCACAGTATTCCCTATATTTTCTTAACCAAAATAGTTTCAAATACATTATGTGTGCAATTACCCCCAATCTTCCTCAATAGGAAGCAAACTTCTCTACATTCATTTGGTGTTATAGAGTCTCTCAAGCCAATACATTGTATGGGTATTTCCTCCCCGAACAACAAAAGCACTGTGTGATGAAACATCCATGTCTCCATAAGAGTACCTGCCAGGGGCACCAGCTGCAGTTCCTAGGACTGAAGAAGGACCATAGACTAAGCCGCAGAACAAGTGAACACAGACTTGCCTAATCCATCAGAATGTGGTCTTTCACCAGGAAGGCCAGTGCTTACAGGAAAGGCTCTATTTTTTCTATGGATAATACTCTTGAATATAAAATACTGAAATTGTTCTCTTACCCTCATGCCTGGTAAGCCTGGATATCCTGAGCGACCTGGTGGACAGGAATTGGGACACTGCCAAAGGGAGAGAGAGATAGATAAGGAGAGCATAAATTAGAGCCTCCCTTTATGACAAAATGGTATTTTTTTAGGGATTCTAGCTACAGAATCCCAATATAATTAAATTCATTAAATAACTCTGACTACCCCTTTTTTCAATATTTCATTTTTAAAATCAGAAATATTCCTAGCTCACAGAAAAGTACAGAGTATTCACCATCCAGATTCAATAAATGTTAACAGTTTGCCATATTTATTTCAGATTTAATTTAATAAAGAAATAAAATGTTTCCAGACAATCTAGTGTACCACAACCTGATCCTTTTCCCCTTCCCCTCTATTAGAATAGCTGTAACTTGAGGTCCACATACCCTTGTCAAATTGGCTAACATTGCACTTAGTACAGTTTACCAACATCATCTGAATATCACTCTGTAAGTAAAACAAGTCTCAAAAGAACTGTTTGGCTTCTATCTTCTAAGATTGAGGGGTACTCTGTTGAAAGCCATAAAGTAAAGAGATTATGGAAAAACAAAATCATTTCTATAATGAAAACCAGTTACAATGTGAGTGTATACAAACTACCAGTCCACTAGTTCTATGGATTGTTCCACCATCCAAGTAAAGTAAAACAGAAATACAACATATTCCAGCAAGGTAATTTTAAGGAGAGTTGACCTGAAGATTACATGGTCTTTGACTTAATCTGTATTTCATTCAAAGGTAAACATCTTACCAATGGATCTCCATCATGAAAACCAATTGTTCCCTAAAGTAAAGAAAATACTAAAGTTAAGAATATAGTTAAATATGTAATTCAAACCTACTAATAATTGAAAGTTCATTGAACAAAAATACAATAAATATATTTGTTCAATAAAATATAAGGAACAAAGAGCTGCATATAATATGCTAATATTCTAAAAATTTTGACTTGTAGGGCATGTTCATTTTGGAGACCCCTAAATTTCAGTATATTATTTCTTTCAGGGGACTGAAGGGATATAAAATGAAAGAATAGAAAATATGGGGTACTCCAAATATAAATTTAAAATATGAATTATCTCCTACTTAAACTCCTATTTTTTAAATTGCTTACTGTATAAATCCTTTGTAAAAACTAGTTCATTTGAAAATGTTCCTTTTATACATCCAAGTTTTGAGCATTTGAGAAATCACAAAAGTCAAAGGACTTCAAATATATGAGTAAGCCATTCCCTGAGAAAACCTCCTTTTAAACTACTGTTATTCCTCTACTTTTCTGTCCTAAGAAGACCCATGTTCTGAATGGGGGAAAAAAACTGGTAGCCATTTTGGAATTTTAGGATGATGACTCGATTAACAAGTTCTTCCATTTTTGGTTCTTGGGTTTATTTAATTCCAACTCTCAGACACAAGAAAATTCAAGCTGCAAATAACTTACACTGGGTCCTGGGGGGCCAGGGGGGCCAGGTGGTCCTCTTTTCCCAGGGTCACCCTAAGTTATTGAAAATTGTGACACAGTGGTTATACACATGTCAAAACACAGTGCATAAAACTGGTAAGGCATGAGAGAATATTACTAGAAACCCCTACAGAGCTCAGTCTTGCATAGACCTGCCGCTAAAATCGATGGGTGGCCCATAATCCAATTAGCTCCACAAAACTAGAAGAATAAAGGAGCTACAGTCTCACCAAAGTAATAAAACAAGGCAGAAGGAAGTTTGGGGGGAAAAGCAAAGCCAATTCTTTTCTATAGCATGATCGCTTTATTCTGGAAACAAACTGGAAACACCACCTATTTTTCTAGTTGATTTATAGAGGAACTGAAACAGCCAGTACTTCTAGTACCATCCAGATAATGGTGGCAAAAGAAGGTTTGCAGCCAGCCTGAAGCTATGGAATGGCAGGTTAATCTCTGCAATGCCAGACTCTCCCCGGGTACTGTTTACCCACAAGCTATGACTTGGCCTATCACCATACTGTCTTGCAAATGGCACAGGAGATCCAAGATGGCTAAATACAAATAAGCCATTCAAATGAAAATGGTTTCAATTCGCCCTAACGTCCACAGTTTACTCCTTGTGTATGTTTTCCTTCTGAATATTCTACCATAAGAAGTCAAAAGCATCTTACAATTATTTTAACTTTATAACCATTTCATATTCATTTGTTCAGTAAATAATTTTATCAAATAGTAAGACATATGGAGAAGCAAGAAAAAATATATAATACATGGCTCCTACTCTCAATGCGTTTACAATTATCTATCCTCCACATAATGTCACTACTTCAACATTTTTGAAATATTGGATAGTAACATCAAGAATTTATTACCAACAATTTCTTCTATAAAGTTCAGCTCTTTATTGCCTAATGTTAAGTTCTGTTGGTTCAATTATAATTTAATGATCCTAACAGAAATATACTTGGCAATAATTTTCAGCTATTCATTTTATGCAGAGAGCCTAATACAAAAGACACTGGACCTTAATTCTGGCTGAGAGTCTATAAAATGGAGGTGACATCTCCTGATTTGATCACTAATTCTGGAAGTTGGGAAGAAAAGTTTAGCTGACAGCCTTGGAAAAAAAATTAAAATCACTCTACAAAAATGAGGTAGCATTATTATCCATGGTTCCAATCAATATTATGAACTGGAATGAAATTCATCTGCCATTTTTTGGATTTGCAGGGGAAAATATACAGTTAGGGCAATTTGCCTTCTGAGTAACATCTTCTATTAAATCAGTAAATGTCTATCAAAATGCAGTGTGGTACTCACAACTGGTCCAACACGGCCAAGCTCTCCAGGGAGTCCTGCTGCCCCAGGAGGACCCTGTATGTATATACACAATGGAATATTTTTCAGCCATAAAAAAGAGTAAGATCTTGTCACTTGCAACAATACAGATGGACTTAGTAAGTAGTATTATGCTAAGTAAAATAACTCAGACATAGAAAAACAAATACCATATGATTTCACTTATATGTAGAATCTAAAAAACAAAACAAAGAAACAAACAACAACAACAAAACAAACTCTTAAATACAGAGAACAGCTAGTGGTTGCCAAAGGGAAGGTGGATGTGGGGCAGGAGGGAGGTGATGAAATAGATCAAGGGGATTAAGAAGTATAAACTTCCAGTTATAAATAAATAAGTCACAGATGAAAAGTACGGCATAGAGAACATAGTCAATAAGTCAATAAGATGGTAATAACATTGTTTGGTGACAGATGATGAGCACACTTACTGTGGTGAGCTCTGAGTTGTCTACAGAATTGTTGAATCATTACATTGTACAACTGAAACTAATATAACACTGTATGTTAATTATACTTCAATTTTTTAAAAAAAGGTAATTCTAAATAAATAAAGGGATGTAGTGACTTATGGATGTTTTTTACAATCTACCATAAATGATATCAAATATGATAAACAACTGATTTAGAATTATATATCTGTGCTAGCTTTGGTTTCCAATAATAGCTCATTTGACTAAATTTTAATTAAAAAGGAACAGAAATTTCTAAAATCAATAAAATTTTTTGTTTAGCAGGATAGAAGTGCTGTCACAGTAGTCACCGAAGATCATGTATGTAGGACACTATAAATACCACTGGGTACTGTCAGTTGGACAGTAAGCTTGGGAGCTGAGAAATTGGCCATTGTTATAGACTATGTAGAAACACACCCAGAGATGATACTTACAGGGGGCCCAGGAATACCACGGCCCTAAAATATTAAAATAAAAATTAATTTAAACTTAGTATAAATACAGACAGACATTAATTCAGTTCAAAAACAAAGTATAAACTTTGTCACTAAATAACATGATGCTCATTCTAAAGTAACGACTGGATAAAGAAAAGCAAACATGGCTCTACTCCTACGGAAGAAGTTTGTTTCAGCACCTCAAATATTCTTTTGATGTCTAAGCTAACCAATAATATTTTTTCCAAACGTTCTTGTAAGAAATAAAAGTAAAGTAGTCATCCACGCTTGCCCTCAGGAGAATTTAGCATCACTCACAAAGAAGCACATCAGTTTAAATCTAAGTTTAAAGTTTTTTTTTCATCATGTTTTATAAGAAATCTACCTTAAAAGCAATACAGTGTGGTGCTTTATAATTTATAATGTGATGTTTGGAAATTCCCGAACATTCAGCACAGAAAGGGGGGGGGGGGCAGGTGGAGGCGGGAGAAAAGGACCAGAAACCACGTTCTTTTGACAGGTGGACTATGTTTCTAGACAAATCCAGTAGATAGTGAGAATAAAATGGTGTCACTCTTGAAATGACTTATGACAGGATCCTAATTTGATATCCTGAATCTGATCTTAGAGCTAGTTATTTCGTCTCCCTCTCCTTTGTACTTTATTTATCTTTAGCAACACTGAACTGCATATAATCAAGGACTGACCCCACATCTTATTCATCCTCCCAGCCTCATTTCCTACCACAGGGACTAGTATATGCTAAACCCTAACTGTATGCTTGTTGAACTTCATAAAACTGAACATCAGCTGTCTAGAATCCCTTTTTCTCTATCTTTGCTTTCCAGGTTCAATATTCCCCAATTGGGAATCCTTATTACTCCTTTCTCTCCTACATTGGCTGGAATAACTTCTATTCACAGCTATCTCTAATACTATATTCATGTTAGCTTTTCATTCTAGACTTCCTTTTCTAAAACATCCCTATATGAACCATTTAGTAGAATCAATGTACACCCTATGATAATGATATTATTATTTCTAATTATTTAGGCAGCCAAAACAAGCAAGAATTTCACATGAGCAGTATGTTTTAATAATAAGTGGGGCTTTTCCAAGGCATTTCAAGGCATTTGAAGAATTACTCCTATTTGAACATTTTAATATGTAAATCAATTTGGGAAATAAGTGTCATGCTTGAAAATACCAAAGTAATCAATAAATTATTTCATTATCATAGATCTAGATGTTTGACAAATTTCAAATGTCACTAATTTTTTTTTTTTAATTTTTTTTTTCAACATTTTTTATTTATTTTTGGGACAGAGAGAGACAGAGCATGAACGAGGGAGGGGCAGAGAGAGAGGGAGACACAGAATCGGAAACAGGCTCCAGGCTCCGAGCCATCGGCCCAGAGCCTGACGCGGGGCTCGAACTCACGGACCGCGAGATCGTGACCTGGCTGAAGTCGGACGCTTAACCGACTGCGCCACCCAGGCGCCCCACTAATTTTTTTTTTTTTAAGGCATCTCTATAAGATGTTGAGCTCTGAGTAAAAAAATACGGGAGAAAGGCCAGCAAAGCTATTCACTTCTGAAAGTAGGTTTATAATGGAAAAGTTGACAGACAGTGAAATATGGCCATGAAAACAGTGCAAATAGAAAACAAAGATGAGAGATACAGATTAATGATAAGAACAAAAGAGGAATAAAGAGTAAAATGGAAAGGAAAAGCAGCCTAAGAACCAAACCCTCTAACAGATAAAGAAATAACACAAATTGTGAGATTGGGCAATGTGGGAAAAGACTAGCCAGAGGATTAGGCTGGTAATTATATCTGATGGTTGACGTTTCATTAGAGAGACAACCAGTTGTGAAGAAAGTGGTGTGATATTATGGTCTAAATACTGCATATTTAGATTTGCCGTTATTATGCAAGAAATGTTTTCTATCAAGGGAAGTAAAGGGGGAGTTGTCTATTGGGAAAAACTACCTGCAAATAGACACATGTATTTATAGTGTGCGTTCAAATTTCTCTAAAATTTTTCTACTCATAGAATGCTTACCATAGCAGAAAAGTCATGAATTCCTTTGTGATGCATATTATGTCAAAAACTGCATTTAAAAATTTTACAATGACATACTACGTGGCAATGAGAAAGAATGAAATACGGCCCTTTGTAGCAACGTGGATGGAACCGGAGAGTGTGATGCTAAGTGAAATAAGCCATACAGAGAAAGACAGATACCATATGGTTTCACTCTTATGTGGATCCTGAGAAACTTAACAGAAACCCATGGGGGAGGGGAAGGAAAAAAAAAGAGGTTAGAGTGGGAAAGAGCTAAAGCATAAGAGACTGTTAAAAACTGAGAACAAACTGAGGGTTGATGGGGGGTGGGAGGGAGGGGAGGGGAGGTGATGGGAATTGAAGAGGGCATCTTTTGGGATGAGCACTGGGTGTTGTATGGAAACTAATTTGACAATAAATTTCATATAATAAAAAAAAATTTCACAATGACAGAAAAAGGTAGGAGGTTTTCAATTCTGTCACTTTATAATTACTTACAGGAAATCCACGAGATCCCGGAACACCAGGTTCTCCCTACAAATAAAAATAACTTCATTGTACTTAGCCCCTTGTAGCATGAATATGTAAATATGTAATTTACATGAATTTTGAAATCATTAAAATACCCCATCTTGGTGTTTTTTCATTTAACTTAATTCAACTAAAACATGATTTTAGTTGAACAAGTGTATTTCCACTGTTTCATAACTAATCTTTCAGTTGATTTGCAAACACTACAATAAAATTATACTTCAGCATCTAATACCAGCAATTAATAACAGGTGGCTAACTTACTTTTTGTCCTCTTGGTCCCACAGAGCCAGGGGATCCATCAGGTCCTGTTAACCCCTAACAAAGCAAGATGATGTTAGAACTATTATAGCATCCTTAGGCAAATCCCTAAGTGCATAATTGCATTTTGTTTATTAATTATGTACAGAATGGTAACTTTTGTATGATGCAAATATTTACAAAGAAATACCTTCCCATACTCTTATTCAAAGGTAATGTTTAACATTAAATCTGACTGTTAATTTCTGTTGATAAATTTTATCATGCTCCTAGCTTCCTTCTAATTGCATTGTTTCTCACTGAGTCCAATAATTTAGTATTTTTTGTCTCCATTTTGGAAAAATGCAATATAACAATTATAGCGTTCTAATAGCTAAGTCCAATGGGACAACAGATCTTGGCTCTGTCAGTTACCCATGCTTATGTACCTCCTTCACTTCATTTATAAAATAAAAATATTATATGTCTCTATAACTCTCTAATGGTGTCTTGAGAGTTAATAAAATGTTTCTTCAATAGGAATTAAACATAATCTCATTATTGCCTTATAGCTATCTAAAGTCCTCTAGCCATCTTCCAGCAATGACAGTTGCTTATTGAAGAACATTAACCTTTAAAATAAAATGTTTGAGAGCATGCTTGTTTCTACATTATTTTCCGTAGTAATAATAGGTATAATTAAGTATATATTTTCATGTGTGTCACTTGGTATATAGAATTTAAGCCAATTACAGTAAAACATGTTTTATATCAGTCATATTTAATACTAAAGCAGTTACTAAAGCATATCCTCTAAACATTCTCATTTTCCCTACCAGTACTTTTCTTACCATCACCCTCAATATAAAATACATTATAAAGTATAATAATACTACATGTATACGTGAATTTCCATATTTAGTGAGGATGCATCTTTTAAATTTTTTCTTTACTCTTTGACACTTTTAGATGTCACTTATAATGTGATCTTGAAATATACCTCGCCAAAGATAAATATGTGTATGTGTGTGTGTATATATATATATATATATGGATGGAGATATGGAGATATACATATATACACATATGTGCATGCATACATAAACATCTTACAAAACTATTACCAAGATTTTGAAAAAGGTTCAAATGGTATTAATCAAGGGAGGAGTTCCTTGCAAATATGAAAGCCCAACTTAAAAACGGATCACCAAAATCCATATTTAATCGCTCATAGTTTATATAAATATCACTAAAATGTTTTCATTTCATAAATATCACTAAAATGCTTGAAAACTAGTTCATTGGCCACCATTTTTACATTTCTGTACATGAATCCATTTTCCTCATAACTCCAAAGAGTGAAAAAATGGAAGTAAAAAAAAAGTTGAAAATGCTAATTACAGGAAGTTTACCAAAGAACATTATTAAACACACATAAAACAATTTTTCACCAACTTTGACTTTCAATCACCTTAGTCTAAATACAACACTGTAATTTGGGAACAAGCCCCAGCATCTTAGTTGCTGAGCACCTGTAGTAATGGAATGTTGGCTATTGTATTTCAGCAAACCAACCATACAGACAGGAGTGCTCTCTGGAGTCGCATATGACACACAGACTTTACATACCTCAGAGCATATCTGACTAACAGAACCTCTAACTACCACTTCCTGTGAATGCCCTCCAAAATCAACCCTGGTCAATTCCCACACATCCAACCAACTAACAATCTTCAATCTGTGACTGGAATAACTGACAAGATTGGTGGACAATAGCTATTATATATGGTAGAATTTCAACTGCATAAAAATAAAGCAGAACCAAGTAAATTATTGAACAACATGAAGGCTGCTTCCAGGTTACCACTTATGTAAAGTATCTTCCATATGACATGATAAAATATGTCTATCACTAGGAAGGTCTCTGAATTAAATTGAAAATACGTTTTGGTGTCAGATGCTACAGTGAACTCTGTTATGAAACAGCTATGTAGAAAAGCATAAGCTCCATAAGGACAAGGACTATATATCCATTATAATAATCCTGGAACATTTCCCCTGGCATCTAACACATACTCGATACATGAGTACTTAATGTTTAATTTAGATTAGCATCTTAGGTGGAAGGATATTACACTTATCCCTCTATATCATCTTTATTTCGGGTTCAAACCCCAACTTTGCCACTTATTAACTGTACAACCATGACAAGTTGCTCAACTGTATAGTGCCTCAGTTTCCTGATCTGCAAAATAGGCATAATATTAATATCTATCTGATATGATAATTTTGAAAATAAAATTATATAAGCAAAATGCCTAAAATAGTACCTGGCGGGGTGTGCCCTGAATAAATGTTAGCTGTTTATTATCATCATTATTATATGCTCAGCACTGCTATAGATGTTGTAAAGAGATGTTGTAAAGAGTTTACATGAAGTATAAGACACGTTCCCTGCCCTCTGGGAGCTTAAAACCTGATTCACAAAGGGTTCTGCAAACAAATGAACACACGAAATTCTAGATATTATCCTAGAATAACCTGGGCTCTGTATTTCACGGCTTCCTCACATTTCTGTGATCAAACTGATCTTTGATGTCAGACTATTTCCACTTACACTGACCTTTCAGAATAATTCCTTAATAACTCACTATTCTAATCATATAACATCTGCCAGGGATAGTAGTTGAATACATCCAGAGGATGTTCTAACCTCTTTCCTATAAAAAGTGACATAGGGGCGCCTGGGTGGCTCAGTCGGTTAAGCATCCGACTTCGGCTCAGGTCATGATCTCGCAGTTCGTGGGCTCAAGCCCTGCATCAGGCTCTGTGCTGACAGCTCAGAGCCTGGAGCCTGTTTCATATTCTGTGTCTCCCTCTCTCTCTCTGACCCACCCCTGTTCATGCTCTGTCTCTCTGTCTCAAAAATCAATAAACGTTAAAAAAAATTTTTTTTAAGTGACATAGTTTAACCATAATTCCTGTATTTAATTCTAATTATTCTTCTGCCTATCTTAGATGCTATAAGAATGAATAAAACACTATTTTACAAAGCTCACTGAGCATGTCACAGCAAATAGAGCCTGTAAGAATATCTCTATTGATTATTGATAATAACACAGTTGTCCTTTAGGTGCAAGGTTATAACCAAGGTTATATATATATATATTTCTACCAGTGGCAGAAAGAATTGCTTTCGTTGCTTTCATATGAATGTTTATGAAGATAAAGTTCTACATGGGACGATGCTGAAGCTGTGTTCGGAACTTTCATGCTACTGCTTGGCAGAGAACACCAGCCTTCAACAGTCATTTCCTTCCAGCATTCTAACTACTCAGCTTGTGAGACTCGAGGCATAATTCTACAAGCATATTTGCCATGAGTCTTTTACATTTTCTGTCAAAAAATCCACTTCACTTAGGATAATTACCCTTTAAATCACGTTCCTTCTATATTCTTCCAAACATCATCTCATTAACCATTGTTAACGTTACCAAAAAGAACAGCTTTGCAATGAGCCAAAGAGCAGAAGACAAGGAGGTTGGAGGTTTAAGGTCCCACCAATACACTCAGGTTCACCTGACAAGAAAAGATCACTGAAGCTCTCCTAATTACTTAGCTCCCCTATGTTCAGGGATAAACAAACATCAATCTGATCCAGCTACTGATATTTCATTATTCTCAATGTGTCGTCTCAAGGTAAAAGACTTGTTTAACATGTCAAAGGAGCCAAAGAATAGCATAAGCCAGAATCTTATAACTCCCTTATGGCTCCATTTCAAAATCTGTTAGAACCGTACCAATGTCTACAAATAATTATAAAATATTAATTATAAATCATTTTTCTTGGCTGGTAATTCAGATACTAAAAATTCACTATCACTCTTTTTCTCTCAGTTTTCTCTGATTATTCATCCATTTAAGATCTTCATTTTGTATCCGCATGAGGCAAAACTATCTGGAGAGAGAGTAAGGTTAAAAATGAAGAAATCTAGTTTCTTTCACTATCTTAACCACTGTATAAATCTGGGTCCCTGAGGAAACTAGTTGTCCTCAAAATTATTCAGTGTTCTTATCTGTGAAAAATAATATTAGCCGAACTTGCCTTCTAGGTTATCGTAAGGTTAAAGGGAATAATGTCTGTGACTGTACTTGAGGGAAAAAGTTCTACACAGATACAATTAGTGTAGTTAACTTTTTGCTTAGTATAGTTAACTTTTGTTCTAGGAAAGGCCTACAATGCTGGCACACACGTGAGTTTCTTACTACGATACTGCCGCTATAGACGAAGATAAAACTCCTTGTCATTGTTAACTACATGGTACTTCCAGAGATTTTGAAGCACTTTCACTTGTTTACCCCAAAATTTCTGTTGAAGAGAAGGAATTACTTTACAAAGCAAAAGCAGGCATTGTCTTTATGACCTCATGGTAAAAGGTAAGGAAGAATTTGTAGCAGGCCAAGCATGCTACAAAAGCACCATTAACTGAAGCACAGAAAAGTCTAGCCCTCTCTCTGAAATTCTTTCAACTCATTACCAAGAGAAGACCAGGTGATTAGTTTATGCTTCAACCACCACAAAACTAATAATAATAATAATGTAATCATAAATTTTCTTTTTACACAAAAGACTGGTCCAAGTTTCATAGGGATGCAGAAATAAATCCAACCCATATTGGGCTACTGGTTTATTGAGTGGCCTTGTATGTATCAGACTTTTCTATTATGATGTGACAGTTTCAAGTAATTCGGTGTGTTGGAAAGAGCTTGAAAGCCAACAAATTATATAATTTCATTTGTATTATACAAATATTAGTTTGATACTCAATTCGTTATCCAAATATTCATTCTTGGAGGATTCTTGCACTGCCTCGTGCATCACACAAGAAAGTTCAAACTCAGGGCTTTGGAATGTAAAACAAAGTCTTTCCTAAAGTACTAAATAACATAGACAAATACCCTCATAATGGTAATCTTTTATAAAGAAAGCATATCTTAATAACCACTAAAATCTAGCTTTTTTTCTTCAAAATGTCTTACTCTGTAGTCAAAAATTCTTGGGAATTACAATCATAGGTTTTCAGGTGCTTTCTTTGATTTAGAAAAAGTCTTCGGGTTTCGGAAACAACATAAAGCGGTCACTTGAAGGATAACTTGAGGAATGCACCACTGTATGTTCTCTGAGAACAGAAAACCTTATTTTACCTCACTTTGTATCCCAGTTTTAAAGTCAGGGGCTGGCCTGTAGTAGGACCTCAATAAGTATTAATCCAGCGCATAGAGCCAGGGGAAGCCGAGAGTCCTGAAATCATGAGAGTCTGAGAAAGTATTATTTACTGGTTAGGTTTATCCTACAAGCCAGTATGAGCTTTCCTCAGTTGAGGGGAGGCAGAGGTGTGGAGGTGGGTAAATTGGAGAAAGGTTGCTGGTTCCCAGTTTTCAAGCAACCCTATACTATTTGTTTCTGTCAGTGATGCCAGTCAAGAAAACAAGGAAAGAGGGAAAACGAGTTTTGAATTGTCTCTTCTACGTGTGCTGGCCATTTCCCTGCCTCTGCCCCCTCTCCCACATTCCCACTCCAGGACTTCCCCTCAAAGGTATCTTTTTTCTCCTCTTCCTTAGCACTTAGGAGTACTCTACCCCTTCCCGGCCTGCAGGTCCTTTTCTAAATTAATCTAGTTAGTGCCTGGGAAAGAAGCCCCCGCAGAGCCGGGTAAGACTCTACCCCCTCCAGCACCCCCTGTGCCGGAAGTGGGGCTAAGCGAGCAGGCGGGTGAGCAGGGAAGCGGACCCTCGGGCGTTTTCTGAGAGCAGGTACTGCCAGCGCTGCAGGCTCAACCCAGGGTGCCACGAGGTAGCTCCACCCTCTCAGGACCCTTTGCCGAAGCTGCATGGAGTACAAGGCCCAGTTCGGGGCCGCAGCCCTGTTCCCGCGTGGACTCCCGCAGTCTGCACCCCTCCGGCGTATCTCTACGGCGTATCTCTACGTTGCTCCCTCCCTCCCCTGCACCACCTCCACCCCCCACTCCCACCCCGCGCGCGCGCGCGCGCGCGTCCCGGATTGCGCGCGCTCCCGTGCACCCACGCCTACTCACGTCCGCGCCCGGAGTGCCTGGCGTGCCCGGAGCTCCTGGCTTGCCCGGTTCTCCAGCAGGACCCTGAGCGGGGAGCGGGGGAGGCAGTGAGTGAGAAAGATACAAAGTTGGGACTCTTGGGGCTCACGTGGTGCAAACCACGTCTAAAGGAAGGAAAGGAAGGGCGAATGCGCTGATTAACTTACCGGGGGGCCCGGGGGACCCTTTGGACCTCGGTCACCCTAGAGGGGTAGGAGAAAAGGTAAGAGTAGTCCATGAGTGGGAGGCGCGCGGAGACTCCCACGCGCGGGGAGACTCCCACGCGTGTTCACCGCACAAATCGGGGACGGGGACAGGGTAAAGCTAAGTGGTGGAGATTCTTGACCAACGGGGACAACTGAGAATGTCTACCTCATCCCTCTGAAAATCTCCAGGCTTCTAGGATCCAACCCCAGCTCTCACTCTAGTCCTATCCCTCCTTTAGGTGGCGGGCATTTAGCCCTGTCAAAAATAAACCCATCCCGCTGGAGAAAGGGTAGGAAAAGGCAGGACTGGAGGAACAGAGAACTGGAAATAGAAACTTACGTCTATGCCATCGATGCCCGGAACTCCAGGGGGGCCCGGAGGCCCGGGGGGACCCTGCTGGCCTGGGGGACCTCTCTGACAAAAACAGCATATACAGGTTAATGGAGCACGTTGGGCAACAAGGAGAAACTGAATGCAATGTTCTGAGGCCCCCACCTCCACGCGGTAAGGACACTTCCCATTGGAGCAGGGAGTTTTGAAACCTGGTGAACATGTATGAAATTCCCAAGCGACCGCAGGTTTCTTTGGTTCCACCACGTTCTGAGTGAGGCTTAATGGTGTGGTTAGAGCAAGATGCAGGCCCTAAAGTGGGCGTTGGGGTCACAGGGCCTCACCCCAACAGAGCGCATTAAAATTAAACCAAAAGGGGGTTTTGAAGAAGGGAAGGCCTGACGCCTTTTTTTTTTTAAAGGGATGCAGTAATGAAAATGGTGGTCATTCAATACCTCGATTTGATTAGTAATTGAGAGTCGGTGTTTTGGCCAAAATGAACTGCCCAAAATGGAGGCGCTCCACCTCAGATAGATTTCTTTGATCCTTGTTTACAAAACCGGATCGTTTTGTAAATCTTTCTACTTCCAGTGAAAATCGGGGGGGGGGGGGGCGGGGGGGGGAATACTAGAGGAAAACTGGGGAGGAGTGGGGCAAAAGAGCATTGAAACCCAGGGAGGGCCTGGCCTCATTTCAGATTTACCTGCAGTGACACTGTTCTTGCATAAGGTCATTGCACCTTGCTTTAAAATTACACCAACTTTGAGACTGACGCTAAACAGCTTGCAAACAGCTAAGCTTTGATAGTGCTAGAGGGAATACTGGCTTCTGAAAATAGTATGAGCATGTAGCTTAGGGAATGTGGGAATTTTTTTTTCTCTTCTAATTTAAAAGAATAAGAAAGTGTGGGAGGGGGGAGCTTCTTTCATCAAGGAAAACTTTGTTTTTCTAAACTCCAATGACCAGACAGGTTACAATGGGGTCTTTGTAAGTGAAACCTCAAACCTCGGCTGGGCTCACCCGCCCCCGCCTGGTCCTCTCCCGGCGGGAGGGAGGAGATGCCAGAGCCTTCGGGAAATTGCTGAAATTTTGACTGATGCCAGCCATGGCCGCTCGGTTCCAATCCCAGAGCGGCGGGCACCGCTAGCAGGACTCGCGGTTTAGTGCTGCCACCACCGGCTGGTGGAGCGGGAGAGGGAGCTTTAGCGCAGCTAGCCTGAATTCCCGCCTTCTCCAGCAAGGCCTGCCCTTGACTGCGTCCTAGAGGGGCGGGGTGGGGGAATTAAGAAGCAGCCAGGCTAACAATTAAACCCCGGTCTCAAGTCATGGCCTTCAGAGCTTCTGTTTGCAGTGTTGGGGCCCAGTCGAGGAGGAGACGCCTTTCCTAGATGACCGGAGGGTCATTAGGGTCCCCGACTCCGAGGGTACTCGCTGCAGGTGCTCAAGGCTACGGGAAGAACGCGGCTGCAGAGCCCAGGGAAAGCTCTGCGCCTTCCCCACACCTCCCGCGACGGCTGCTCCTCCACTCTTCCCTGCGTGCACTTGAAAATTGCAAACACATCTCGCCCTCCGCTTACCTGGTCGGTGGTCTCGATGACCTGGAGAGGAAAAGACCGGGAGAAAGTGAGAAGGCTCTCCCCACCCCCCAAACTCGCACACAACTTACTTGAGCCAAGCACAAGCAGAGCCCAGACAGCAGCAGTGGCAGTCCTAGGACGCCTCGATCCCTTGCTGTCCAGGCCATGCCCGCCACCCTCTGCTAATCCCCTGCACGGACTGTGTCTCCTGCCGCCCCGCTAGGCTTCCGGACCCGTCACACGCATTAAGTGGCACTTCTCCCCCACACACAAAAAAAGCGCCCCCAGGAGTAGTCTTTGCTAAGGTGCCTGGCTCGGGTGGCGTACTTTACTCCTGTTTATGAATGGCTCTGGAGAGGGTCCTGGGGATTGGAGGAGAGCTTGCGGCTGGAGGACGGATAGAATGACAACAGTCCCCCTTAACCCTTTCCCCGCCGCCTCACTGGCAAGGCCTGAACGCGTGCCTCTGCCTCTGCCTCTGCGGGTCTGCCCAAGTGTAGTCTCTCCCGGTCCACTGTGGGCAGCGAACGGACCTCAAGGGTTGTTGGAAAGGTGTTTGGGGAGGAGGAGTGAGGGTCGTAAGCCACCAAAAGTAGAACCAGACACCCCGAGGTAGTTTGTACTTGCCAGGCTGTGGGTGGGACCTGTGCTTCCTTGAAATGTATCTGGTCCGTATAGTAAAGCCTGAACTCTTTAGAAAAAGAATGAGGAGGTGGGGTGTTTGAGGAGGTGGTGAGAGGTAGGCTGGGTGGCAGTGACCTTTGCAGGTGGTCAAATGACTCACAGTTATCCTAGCTGGCAGTTCATGGCAGGTTTCTCTCCTCGGGCGTAGTGGGTCACAGTGGATCAGCATCCACTGAAGTTCAAACTGGAGAAAGACAGCATACAGTTCACATTCTCTTGGAGGACACAAGCAGGTCATTTAAGAGAGAGAGAAGTTTGTAAGTGTGGTCCGACTGTTAGATGGGTGGAGACCAGCTTGGACTGGTTCACCTCAGTGGACCAGTAGTCTTATTCCCTGAATACAGATTTTCTGATGGAAATGGGTTGGAAGCTCTTCCCAAGTTTCTCAGATTATTGAATGTAGATGTCAGTAGCTCTGCAATATTCCAGCATTACTCCAGCATAGCCTTAGGCAGGAAAGAGCCCTCTGGCATTGAATTTCCATTTCTGTCCTTACCACATCCTCAAGACGTAGATTTTCTATTCACATGAGGCTTTGAGAGAACAAAGAACTGTCCAAGTCAGAAGCCTGTGTGAGGGTGTGGACTGGAACCCAGGCCTACTGAGTGACACAGCACACATGCGCTAAGCGTTTACACAGGAGAAGATTAGAGACGGAGACAGCCAAAGAGGTGGCACCCAGGATGAAAGAAGAGGAAAGAAAATCAAGTCCTAGAAAAAATTTGCATGCTACAGAATAAATTCTCCAGGGAGTACTCACAGCTTGAAATGGAAATTGGAAGGACTGGAAATGGAGGAATTGAGAGGGAAATCTAGAACTCAGGGGAAAAACAAGATAATAGAAGACATTTGGTGTTATGTCAAATGTGCCCTGACAAGTTCTTACATTTTAGCAGGTGTTAAGGGAGAAATAAGAAGGGAGCAGGAGAGAAACAGAACAATGGAAGAGTGACCAGGTCTGAAGCTGAAGGCTTCGGGTGACAAGGTGAAAAAAAAAAAAAAAAAAAAAGATGTACACCACCATGCATCATGGCATCATGCTGGCCCGTCTTCTTAGATTGAGGAAGCTCTTTGCTAGTCATCTCAGATCCATATTTCTTGGTCAGTTGATTCTCCTGCCTTCATGCAAATGCCTAGTTAAGTATCAGAGTCCCAAATCTAAAACATTATCTCTTTTCTTTCATCCAGTAGTGATTTACACTCCATCCTACCTGCCAAATGGACTCTAGATCTACTGGATCTAGCATTAAATTAGATACATTTTTTTCCACTGTTACAGAAGCATCCAGAGTTGAAGTACTGAATGGAAGATCAGAATTGGAAAGGATGAAGGATGAAGTCCATCCTTCCTACCCATAAGGAAGGGAAAGTTAAACAAAAGGAAGTTTTCCATTTTATAGAGTGGTAAAAGACATTAAGCTTTCAGATTCCTGCACCTCTTGTTAGATGATTCTAACTGTCCTCATTGCTCTCAACCCTACCATAGCTTTTCTCCAGAAAATATGGATATCTGGAAAAATGAGGTAAGTGGGATGAAAAGAAAGTGAGAGCTAAACCAAGGCATATTTTAAGACGGAAAGTTCTCTACAAATAGTATGAAAAATATCTGTGTATTCATAGTATGAATTATTTAACAATAGTTTACTGACATCCTTCAAAGGAACTGCTTTCCAAGCCACACAATTATCTTACAGTTAAGAAAATCACTTTAATCAAATACTTTATTTTTACTAGATTAATCTTATCTGTTTGGGATCATTTTATTTTGATTTTGTTCTAAACTGCAGTAGAAATTTTAATAGATAAAAGAAAGAATGGAACAACATTTGCCTTAATGACTACTAAAATACCTAGCTGTGCCTCAAACAACTCTTTGAAGCCGTTCACACATGAGTAAAGTGAGGCAAAGAGGTTACATCATTTGCCACGGGTCACACAGCTAGTAAAAGACAGAGCTAGCATTCCAAATGTGCCTGGCTGTAAAATAAGGGCCTTCTCCAACCCCCTCTTTTTCCTCCCCCAAGAATATATCCCAACTCCAGAAAAAGCCATAATTTTCTAAGCCAATAACCAAGGAATTTGGTGATTGAACATTCATATTAAAGATGAATAGGGGCATCTGGGTGGCTCAGTCGGTTGAGCGTCCAACTTCAGCTCAGGTCATGATCTCACAGCTCGTGAGTTCAAGCCCCACATCAGGCTCTGTGCTGACAGCTCAGAGCCTGGAGCCTGCTTCTGCTTTTGTGTCTCCCTGTCTCTCTGCCCCTAACCCACTCACATTCTGTCTCTGTCTCAAAAATAAATAAAAACATTTAAAAAAATTTAAAGATGAATAGAAAAGAAGAGTGATCTACAAATCAAAACTTTGTAAGCTTATTTCCAATATCTGGTAGAAAACTTCAGAACAAGACTAAGAAACTTCCATAAGAAGTCAGACCTCTCCCTATTTGCTTGTTATGGAAATACATCCAGAAGCAAATTTCTAATGGTTCTCCAAAAACTGACAATTATTGCTATATGCAGTTACACATTCATGTGTATAATAAAATATCAAATAGGAAAGAAGATTGTAATTCTTTTTGTTCAATGATTAGATAAAAATATTACCAGAATAAGAAAAGGTGTCTCTCCCCTCCCTAAGTCTCAAAATAAGAAAGACCATTCAAATACTTTTATTCACATAGTCCTTTGTGAATTGGTAACTCGCATAAGGCATGCATTGTATATGTGTGATATTTCGATTCTCAAAATAATTCATAACTTAATCACCCTGAGAAACTTTAATTATATGGCTAACCAGGAAACGTATATCCTTTGTTTAGATAGTTCATTAAAGTTACTTATTGTAAATGCAAAGTAATTCATTAAGCTGGTTTCTCAAAAATGTAATTCTCTGGATAAATTGGTACACCTGTTTAAATATGCAAGATGCAATTGTGGCACAGGATAATAGGGGAGTGAACGATAATTCATCTGTGAATACAGGCTGCGTTGTTCAGAGTGCCACATAGATCAGAGGTTTCTGAACACATCTGTGCAGCCACATAAACACCACCCACACACTAATAATCATCTTTACAACAACCATTTTTTGGCATGAAATATGAATTCCAATTTGCATGTTAATTATTTTGAAGGAAGATTGGCAGAGTTCCTTACTAAAAGTCACTTACATTACACATCTAAAATGCTGATTTCCACACGTTTCTCATTTTCATACCTGGAATCATTCTTGTCTTTGAATACCCACTGACAAAGTATATGTGACGAATATTTTAATTTAGTCTTTCAGTCAACATTTTTGAAGTCCAAATATAAAGCATGCACTAGGGAAACATTCTAGGGAAAACCAAAGATATTCTCCTCTCCCTAATGAGTTTACAGTTTTTAAGACTTGAGAAAAATACAAGTTGAGAAATAAGAAGGGTGGTTTTTTTTATCCTTTAAACAGAACATAAATGCCCTACCATAATTCATCCTTCTCAACATAAAATGCTTATGAGTAGTGCCCAGCAGACAACATGTTAAAACAAGGAATTTTGGAGGCGCCTGGGTGCCTCAGTCAGTTATGCATCCAACTTTGGCTCAGGTCGTGATCTCCCGTTTCATGAGTTTGAGCCCCTCATTGGGCTCTGTGCTGACAGCTTGGAGCCTGGAGCCTGCCTCTGATTCTGTGTCTGCCCCTCCTCTGCTCATGTCCTCTCTCTCTCTCTCTCTCTCCTCTCTCTCTCTCTTTTTCTCTCTCTCTCAAAAACAAATAAGCATAAAAACTTAAAAACAAACAAAAAAAAACACAAGGAATTTTGGCCCCAACTCTCTGTTCTTTTAATAGTGCTAGTGATTTCTACTTATTTTCCTAGGTTGTTGAGAAAGATTACTAACGTATTTAAGCTCTTCATAAAAATTAAGTAAAAACTAATAGCAGACAACTACCTTTTCCTCCTAAGAGAATTGTAATGACAAACTATGGAACTTGATTTGAAATTAATGAAAATGGCACAAGGCTTGATTTTTTACATACTGAATTATGATTAAACTTTACAAGTACAAAATACCTAAAAACTAGCTCTTCAAAGATAAAGTTTTTTTAACAGGAGAAATATTTCTTTAAGCTTTCGTCTACTCAATGGCAACAAAGATTTAAAGCAATACTTGACTTCTGAGATCTCATTTTTCTTTTCAGTTTACGACCAAAATTTGGTTTCTACCATCATAAGGGACCTCCTCCAAGCGAAGCTTCCTAGTTGCTAAGCAGGAGGTTCTGAGTTGCTTCGAAATCAGAAATTTCCCCAACTATCTGTAGACTAGGCCATGCAGTTCCAGACACAGTGCTAGGAATTGTCATTAAATATGAGTAGGTGACAGTCATTTGAATCACACCAAGGACAAAGGCAGAACAGTGAAAGGAAAGAGCAGTAAACATAGAGTTAGCAGACCTGGCATGTAGTAATTTATTCATCTTTTTATCCAACATATCTTTATATAACACATTCTTGTGCTTTGAGAGAGATACTGTGAAAGACACAAAAATGTTGAGTACATAGGGCAGCATCTAGGCCAGAACTGCTTTTGACAATACATACTATTGCAGTTGATGTGCAACATGGCTAAGGTCATCAACAAGGGGATCATATAACATGTAACACGTGAGTGAGGCCCTGAAGAGCAGTTGCAATTTTCATAAGCAGAGATGGGAGGGTAAAGGTCAGGTCAGAGTTCTGAAGAGGTGACAGTAAGAGGAGGAAGTGATGTATAGAGAAGGGACGAGACTCACTGTGGCAAACAATAGACATTAGATTTTTTTTTCCTCTGTTGAATTCTAAGCAAAGGAATTTGAGTAGGATTGGATAACTAATTAGGACTGTCATCAATGATTTTTCTGCACCAGGGAAATGGATGGAGAAAGGTGGCCTAATTTAAAAGGGCGCTTCAAGGGGATTCATGTGGTCATAAATGCCCAGTCCTTGGAGCCAAAAAGAGGCTACTTTAGTAGAACATAAAGAAGTATTAAACTCTGAACTATGGTGAGGCATCCTGAGCTGTCTGTCCATTTAAGAAAAACAAATCTTCCCCTCATACAATATCCCCCTTCAGCTGCCATCTGGTTTTCTGCTTCCCTCCAGTTAAAACGCAAAAGAGCTGTCTAAATTTGTTGCCTCCAATTCCTCTCCCTTCCATTCTCTCTTGGACCCTTTGCAACTGGGCTTTCACCCCCAACAATCCAATGGGTCTTTCCACAAAGTCACTGTCATGGGTCTCTGGATGCAGTGGTCAAATCTCAGTTCTCATCCTATTTGATCTATCTACAAGCACTTGAGTGAGTTGACTATTCTATCCTCCTTAAAATTCTGTTCTCCCTTGACTTTCAGAGTCCCTGACTTTCCACCATCTCCTGGTCCTCTCCTACATCACTGCTCTTCCTGGTCTCTCTGGCTGAACCTCCCTCATCTCAGCAACCTCTAAGTGTTGGTTGTTTCACCGTCCAGCTCTATGACTTCTCTGCAGCATTCGTCTCTCAGTGATTCCTCTTGTTTTATGGCTTTAAATAAATACCACATATATGCTGACAACTCCTAGAGTTCTATTCTCAGCTGGGCCTGCCTGTTGAACTCCAGAAGAACATACCTAACTGCCTGCTTGCATCTTCTCTTAGGTGTCTAATAGTGATCAAAATCCCGATTGAACTTAGATGTTCGCAACCAACTCTTGATATTCTCACTGATAACCGTGCTTCCCATAGTCTTTCCCATCTCAATAAATGGCAACTGTATACTTCTGATTAATCACTCCAAAAATATTGGTGTCACTCTTGATTTTCCTTTCTCTTACACTTCAGCTCTGTTTACTTTACCCTCAAGATGGGTCAGGATCTGGGGCACCTGGGTGACTCAATTGGTTAAGCATCTGCCTTCGGCTCAGGTCATGATCTCACCATTTGGTCCTTGAGTTTGAGCCCCACATCAGGCTCTCTGCTGTCCACACAGAGCCTGCTTCAGATCCTCTGTCCTCCTCTCTTTCTGCTCCTGCGTCTCTCTCTCTCTCTCTCTCTCTCTCTCTCTCTGTGTATATATATATATATATATATATATATATATATATATATACATATATATATATATATAAAATATTTAGAAAAATAAAAGGGTCAGGATCTGACCACCCTGCACCACCTTCACTGCTACCCTATTCCAAACCAAGACCAGCCCTGCCTGAGCTATTGCAGTAGTCTCTAAAGGTCTCCTTTTGTTGTACCCCTAAGCATTGTCCTTCTTTCCCCCTACATTATATTGCCAAAATAGCAGCCAACGAGACACTTTGAAAAGATGAGAACATGTTACTTATCTATCCAAAACCATCTGATACCCTCCCATCTCATACAGCATGTAAGCCAAGTGCTAAGGCAATTTCCCCACCTTCACTCCATCATGTTACCTCTCCAGGCTTACTGCCTTCTTGTCTCAGTCTCATTCCAGCCACACTGGTCTCCATGCCCTCCTCAAACATAACACACAACACCAACATCAGTTCCTTTTCACTCCATATTCTCTCTTTCCAGAACCTTCCTCTTTCAGAGAGCCATATGCTAATACTCCCAACCCCTTCAGGTTTCTGTTAAGATTTTTTTTGTCAATGAGGCCTTCTCCCCAGGCATCCAATTTCCTGCTTCATTTTTGTCCATAATATTTATGAACACTGAGCATTCTATACATTTATTCATTTATACCCTTGTGTCCATCTCCCCTCCCCCAAATGAATGTAAACTCCATTGGAGCTTTAATTTCTGTCTATAACTTAAGAGATGTTTAACAAATAGTTACCAGATGTTAATTAGTGAATATATAAAGATGAATTAGAAACAGTGAATTAAGAATTGATAGTATTTATCTTCTCATTTGATTATGGCTTGGGGGCAAACCCTTTCCCCTGTCTGGGTTTCAATTTCTGTCTAGGTTTCAATTTCTTCATGTGTAAATTTAGAGATTTGCAATGGATACAATCAAAGTTTCCTCCAGCTTGGAAAGTCCATGATTCTATTGACACTACATTATAACCAAAGAAACCAAACACAGAGATTAACACAAAGAGAAGGAAAAATGACATTGAATTAGCTTCTTGCCTTACAACCACCCAGGCTACATAACAAAGATTTCTTCATGATCTTAGCCCACACACATTTTAATAGAAACAGACAAACTAACAGCACTGACTTTTTAAAAACTGCAACAGTATGGGCATAGCTGAGGCCAATAAAAAATTTTAGTGTTTTCAACTTTCCATTAAAAGCAAGTTTGACCATTATTTAGTTTTTATTCTAGTTATCCATAGTCCCTTCCTCCAATTATGGCTCCTTCTATGTTAGCAGATTTTTTTTTTCTGTGTACTCCTCATTTCATCGCCACCTAGTGGAAAATCCAGCTGATATTGTTAATACAGTTTATAATACAGCAGTTTTTATCTCCAAAAAATTGTCTTCAGTCAGTATTCAAAAGTATTCCAGTCAAATCACCCCAAAGTGTTATAAAAAGTATTTCCTATGGATATATATTGTTAACATAACCATTTCTTTTGTATTTATTTCGTACTTACAAGTGAAAGAGTATTTGTAGATGTACTTGTCGAAAACAACTTAGTAAGCAAACTTAATAGTCTAGATATTATGCAATAGTATGCATCTCTTAAATAACTGAAAACATAACTTTCCTACAATATTTCTTAAATACCAAAATAATATTATCCACAACCTCACAGTGGATTTTCCCATGTTATCATTTATGAAACTTCCATTGTTTCTGCATGTGGGGGTTATTATAATTTAATTGTATAGAGCAGAATAAAGGACAGTTTCTCTGTCACTAGTTCTGCCAGTTCTTTCTATCTGCTCTCACATTTTCTCTGATTTTAACAAAAATAACATAGAACAGCACTTTTGAAATATACTTTGAAAGGCATCATATCTTCTGATTATTTTCCACTTTGGTTTATTTTGAATATGCATAGATAAGATAAAAAGGTTTTGAATCATGTATTTGTGAAACCACATAAACTTGTATCCTTCCTTAAGCCCAAACCCCTAGTGCACATCCCTGAAAAGGGAGAAAGGCTAACTTTATTTTCTAATAGAGCTGTACCAAATAACTCTCCTAGGCAATCATACTGACAACAAACAATAAAGAACCTGTCATAAAATAACATGTTTTTATGGTATGCTGCCAGGAAACTGAGCTTTGCAGTGGGATAAATGGCACCATCCTAAAATATGGGCACAAAGGAGAATAGGAAATACGGGATTTATTGCTTTCAAATCAAACTAACAATGTATTACAGCAGTGCGCTGGGAAAAAATATAAAATGCTCTGAGCCCACTAAATAACCATGAATGATGAGAAGGTGTTTGAGTTGTAGATCACGTGAGCAGCTATATTGCAAGCTTTATGAACACCTCTTGAAATTGGTTTCCTTTTCCAATTTAGAAAAGGGAAAGAGACACAAGATAGGATAGATAGGGGGAAATCACAAGCAAGTACAATATAAAAGAGTCTTTTAGCATTTGTGCTCCATCAAATGTTGTTTCCAATTGCATTTTTTGTTATGCAGTTCTTAAGGCTACCTTTTGACATCTGTAAATAACTTTAGAAGGGATGTTTGCTTTTCATGTATTTACTAAAGAAAAGCCCGTGTTGATCCTGAAAAAGGTATTCAATTAATCCAGAGTGTCAAAGATCAGAATGAATCTAATTTCATGAAGAAAAATTGAAAAATACAGTGTTCCTAATTGTTTTCTTATGTTTTGGGTACACTTCACTTTAATTTAAAATTTCTCAGACATCAATATTGAATATTTGCTCTCTCCAAATGGAGACAAGGGTCCTCTATAAGTATACTTTAACCACCCAGAATATATGGATACTACTATTCATCACTCTCTAAGTCTTCTGAGGGACCTGTGTTCACTGTTGATCTTCAGTAATGGCCAGCAACTTCAGATTTCAGTCAATTGGTGAGAAATCAAAACATAAAACAAGAATAAAACCAAGGCTTAAGGACAAGTTGTGGGCACTTGGGCTTTGTCTGAGGATTTATATGAGTATTTGACTATTCTTAGTCTTAAAATGTAAGGAGCAGTGTGGGAAGACTAATAATATTTGAAAAGGGAAGAATTGATCAGTGTGAGAATTCCCAAATGAGAGCCTCTTTGCCTACAACACTGGACTCTGTCTTCTCCTGGATAATACTTATTCATCCCCAGGGTTCCTCTAGATATCACTTTCTACACTAAATATGCTTGACGTCTACTCTCATGCCTCCTGGCCTAATCTGAGTGAGGAGCTTTTTCCCAGTGCCTCTCCATTCACTATCATGGCCCTTATCATATGTTGTACTGTCATTGTTTACTTATCTCAACCCATCACCCTCAAGAGACTGAACTGAAGAAGACAAGATCCATGATTTATTTAAGTTTGTATAGCCAGTATATAGGCACATGATAAAAGTTTACTAAATTAATAAACAAGTACATGTCTGAGAACATATTTTATACTGTACAATCCTCCTTCTTTAAGAAAGAAACATTTATTTGTTCATCCCACAAAGTAAATTCTGAAAAATCTATGCAAATCACAAATGCTTTCTAAAATGAAAGTGAGGAAATGCTTTATAAGGAACAATATGTGGTTATACATTTTTCCTTTTCTCAAAGGAAAGTTAGTTGGCACAGCAGAAAATAGGTAGATTATATTTTGTGCCTAACATGGTTTTTTACAAGTCAAGAAGCCCACTTGAGGTCACATCTTCAACTGAGAAATGGAGATAATCCTATCTGTGCTTGCTATCTTATAAAATTGTTGCAAGGATAAAATAGGTTAGTGGCAATGAAAGCATTTTGGAAACTTTAAATTGGCATATTAAGGGTATCAGGGTGCTTAAAAAGCATAAATGGGCTTTTCTTACATAGAATTTTCTATTTGTCTAATATAGAGTAAAAATTGAGGAATACATTTTGGTGACAAGTTTGAGTTTGACATTGTCACTGTCAGTCCTTGGATGTAAGTAGGATTTTTTTTTTTTTTGGCCTGTAACTCTGACCTGTTTTAGTTATTATTACCACCACCACTACTCGATCACCAAATATGAAACTTTAATGAAGCTTTAGGTTCAAGTCTGTTTTGTCTTTCCTTGTGGGAAAATCAGAATTCAGTGTAAAGGAAAAAAAATTTTCATGCCTGTTTCAATTACTTTTAACATTGGTTACAGTGTACTGACTTTGAAAAGCTCCTTGGTGAACCAGAAGCAAAATATAATACCAGCCGCCAGTTCTTTGTTGTGTGCCTGCACATGGCAGAATAAAATAGAGGATAACTGGTCCTAACTGGTCTCCACTGTGATATGAGACTAGACTTGGCAGAAAAACTACAATCAGCTATAACATTATTGGCTAGACTATAATGTATTGGAGTAAGATTGAGACTTTGCCACTCTGGCAATCAAAGAGTTTAATAATACCCTAGCATCCAGAATTATAATGGTTTGAAATGTTTTTCAAGGGATGGATTAAATGGGTGATAGGCGTTAAGGAGGGCACTGGTTGTGATGAGCATTGGGTGTTATATGTAGGTGATGAATCACTAAATTCTACACCTGAAACGGTTATTACACTGTATGTTAACTAACTAAAATTTAAATAAAGACTTGAGACTACAAAAACGAATGAAATGTTATTCAAGGCCAATGAATCAATCAATTTCACAAGCACTTGATTGATGTTCATTGTAGTAAAGAAGCACCTTAAGGTCTCCCCACCCTTACCCATGGTCCAGAAATGACACAGGTGTTGCAGACATTTGAGTTGCCTGCAAATTAATCCCAATCTCATGCCACTGCAACAATCTTGCTTCACAAAATTTCAAGATGGCACGATAGCGGTCCCATTGGCTTTTTAACCCAGTCACTTGAGGTGTGATAACTCATTAGTTGAAGAAATACTTTCTCAAGTGTCTACAAGTCAGAGCGGTAATATGGCAGTTACAAATTGCTTCCTGTCCATCACAGAATATAGAAATTTCACACTACCCTTCACACTAATCACAATTCTTCTCTTGAAAATAAGCTATTTGAACAATTCCATTACTGGGTGCCTGATAACCTTTTTTTCTTTGGAGAAGTACACAGAAACAATTCAGAATCACTGTATCACCCCTGCTACATGCCATGATATGAGTTTTGTGACTAGAATTTAACAGCTCCAATTGAGAGAGAATGTTGGCCTCAACAGTTTATTTATTAAGCTCTAAATTCTTTAGTTCCTCCCCCCCAGAGAACACTTATCATCTAAGATATATTTTTAAATCCCTCTAATAATATTATAAAATATCCTTTTAAAGGATTGTTCAATAAAAGTTTAACAATTCAAAATGATAGAACTGTATGGTATTAGTTGGCATAATTACTCTGTCATTATATAATTCCTTACCTTTATATCCATGGAACCCTACAGTAAAATCATGAATAGAGCTCTAAAATCCTTTACTTTTATGTCATAGAAGACTTACTAAGTAAATATTGTACCATCTATACGCTTTTTATTCTTGTTGATCAGACACCATACGGCTTCCTAACCTTATCTCTCATACCCTGCAGTTAGTATCTTCCACCCCCCTTCCCCTCATCACACACACACACACACACACACACATTTTCACATAGAAATTTCATCCAAACCAGCTGCTCTCCGGACCTCTGAATGGGCCCACTTACTCTCCACTTCCCTTTCATTTGATGCTCTTTCCCTCAGCTGAATACATTTTTGCCAGTTCAAATCCTTCCATTTCAAGGTTCATTGTGTTCAAGAAGCACAAAATTCTTGGGGTGCCTTGGTGGCTCAGTCAGTTAAGTGTCTGACTCTTAGTTTCAGCTCACGTCATGATCTCATGGTTTCATGAGTTCAAACCCCATGTCAGGCTCCGTGCTGACGGTCCCGAACTGGCTTGGGATTCTCTGTCTCCCTTTCTCTCTGCCCCTCCCCCACTTTTGCTGTCTCTGTCTCTCTCAAAATAAATAAATAAACTTGAAAAAAAATTTTAAAAAGAAGCACAGAATTCTTGACTAACTAAATCCACCATTCATCTTAACCTGACTTTGATATTCTCATTAGTTGTTTATATACAGGGTGTACCACACCAGTATTTGCTTCTCTTACATTGCTTCTGAAGGATTCTGGGAGCTCCAGGGGGGCATGTCACATCATCCAAGTAAACTTGAAGCCCCTTAAGACCAGGAACCAATTCCTTGAGACTTTCTCTGATTTCCCATTCCATTTGGGATGTGCTCTGCTCAAAACAGGCACTTAAGGCTTTTTGAGTAAGTGCTTGAGTGAATTTTAAAAATGAATAACTCGGGGAGCCTGGGTGGCTCAGTCGGTTAAGTGTTAGACTCTTGATTTTGGCTCAGATCAGGATCTGACAGTTTGTGATATTGAGCCCTGAGTCAGATACCACATTGACAGTGCTGAGCCCTACTTGGGATTCTCTCTCTCTCTCTCTCTCTCTCTTTCTCTGCCCCTCCCCTGGCTCACACTTTCTCTCTCTCTCTCTTTCTTTCAAAAGTAAACGTTTTAAAAAAGCGAATAACTTTTCATTGCTTAAGACATTCAAATGATTGTCAAAGATATCTGAAGTGTTAGTTTTTAGCTATCTAGTTTTGTTTTAATCTACCATAGTGTATGATTTCATACTTACCGGAACAGAAACTTGAGGATTATCCACAAGTTTTCCTAGCACAGCAAAGCCATCGACGCTGATTTGGCCTCTTGGCTTTATAGGTAAGGATTCAATCCTGTTGCAATCAACAAAAAGAGTAGCACTACTCCTTTCCACACCGATCATGATCTTATGCCACTGGGAATCAAACAAGGAAGGCAAATTTGAAAAGGTTGCAGTTTGGAGACTTCCATCCAGTCCCTTGTATGAAAATGCAACAGATTTGGTTTGGCCATTAATCTTCACACCAACTTGCTCCTTCCCTGAAGAATCCTGAATCTGCCAAATGCTCCAGTTCTTTTCAAGTGTGCTTCCAGTCATCCGGAAAGTAGTTAAAAAGGAGTATTCTTCAGGCAGACCACTGGGATATAAATGCCTGAGCAAAATTTTAAAACAGTAAATAAAACTCTTGTTTTCTGTACCCATGCATATTACCATATTCTCTTATTATGCTATTTTAGATTCTAGACCTACAGAAAGGCTACAGTGTGAAAAACTATGTACCGTTTGTTCTTTCATGAACTTCACAGAAGCTCCATCATTCATGTACACCAATGCTCCATCCTAAAATACACATTAGAAAAAACAAACCCTTCCTCATAGCTAAGGAGGGTTCCCAATGCCACATACCCCCAACAGTATTACTATTTATGCTACCTAAAGAGCTCCTGTTCAGCAATTCCATCTCAGCCAAAAAACATATTCTTGCAAGGTTCCTGGCAGCATTTCTTCCACAAATTAAAGAAGAGATCATTTGGAATCTAAACAGCTCTACTAGTTAATAAAACCATTTCATTAAAGCAGCTTTTAAATTTTTTATTTTAATGTAGCATGTTGTTAGGATTATTTGTTATGTCCATAATTGCTCCCATAAGTCCCCTCCACAATTATATCCTAGAGTCACATATGTGTTCTGAGAATCAGTAACTGTGCAGACTTGAGAAACTCCTTCACACTGAGCACATTAGTCTTTTTTCCAGGGAATTCAAATCATAACGTTAAAGTAGCAGCAGGTTGCTTGTCGCTGTATGTATGACGAGGGAAAGGTGGCCAGTTCTTAATTCTCTACTCCAGCCCAGTTGTTCCACAGTCTGACAACTAAGTCTGTATTGTTTCTCCTTTTATTGCTTTTTTAAAATGTTTATTTATTGCTGATAGAGAGACAGAGTGCACAGAGAGGGAGACACAGTATCCGAAGCAGGCTCCAGGCTCTGAGCTGTCAGCACAGAGCCCCACGCAGGGCTCTAACTCATGGACCATGAGATCATGACCCGAGCTGAAGTCGGATGCTTAACTGACCGAGCCACACGGGGCACCCCTGACCCTACTTTTATTGCTTTAAATGGCAACATAAGACTGTCAGTGTCCCTAAGGCAGCTCCAGTCTATGTGGAAACTGTGATCTGGAGCAGCAATAACTACCTGGATCTTCTTTTGTTGAAGCCAAGCTGCTAAAAGCAGAAGCCTGCAATTTTAAAAAATTAGAACCTATTAAATGTAAGCATCATCTCTCACAAGCTTAAGGTTATAGTTTTCTTTTTTTAAGTTTATTTATTTATTTTGAGAGAGACAGAGACAGCGTGAGCAAGGGTGAGGTAGATAGAGAGGGAGAGAGAGAGAGAATCCCTAGCAGGTTCCCCACTCTCAGCACAGAGCCTAATGTTGGGCTTGAACTCATGAAACTGAGATCATGGCCTGAGCTGAAACCAAGAGTCAGACACTTAACCGACTGAGCCACCTGGGCTCCCCTAAGGTTGTATTTTTCTACCTTTCTCCTCAGTATAGAAAAATTCCTAAGTAAGGAAGGAATGCTAGGAAAACTAGATGCTGTTCATTTTGGTTGCTAAATAATAAGATTTGACATTTCTGAAAAGAGTTATGGACAGGACTCAAAGTCCCAAATCACCTTCCTTCAGGTCAGACTCCTGTTAAATAGCCCTCTCTTGTGAAAAGTAAAAAAGAGAAAGGCAAGAAGAAATAGCTAAGTGGATGTTGATTTAATTTGCCAGTTGCATTAAAATAGGTTGTTAGGGGTCAAGAATTTCTAAACCAAAAATTTCTTCAGTTGCAAGAATGTTTAACAATAGGTGAAATACTCAACTTGCTAAGATTTTCTCTTTACTTTGACTTTATAAAATTTTATCATCCCTTACAATAGCAGGAACAAACACATAACTCTTTACTACACATATTTTTGCACACCTTCAATAAAATGGGTCAACTATATCAACAAATTTCATCGCCTTTTTTTAAAAGCTGGTTTTATAAAAATAACAAAAATATGAAGTTTTTCATCTGAATACCCTTTTAGCATCAAAATACTTCTTTTAATCATTGTGTTCTAAAATGACTTTAATTTTTATTTATAATACTGGGTGAATTCCTTTATTAGTACACATTCTTAAGTGATCGCTAGTGATATGTATTATACTTATTGCAAAGTTTTCTTTTTTTTTTTTTTTTCAACGTTTTTTATTTTATTTTTGGGACAGAGAGAGACAGAGCATGAACGGGGGAGGGGCAGAGAGAGAGGGAGACACAGAATCGGAAACAGGCTCCAGGCTCTGAGCCATCAGCCCAGAGCCTGACGCGGGGCTCAAACTCACGGACCGCGAGATCGTGACCTGGCTGAAGTCGGACGCTTAACCGACTGCGCCACCCAGGCGCCCCAGTTTTCAATTTATTAAATGTTTGTCAAGTATACAGGAGGTTTTAACATGTACATTTAAAAAAAGATTCAGTTTGGAGCTAAGGAAATAAAAAGTGTGTGCAAGGAGAATTTCCCCAGAATGAACATGTCTACCATATCTATTTTGATATTTACTTTTAATATAGATTCTATTTGACGTATTTCCCTTTCACTATAAATTTTTCAGGATATACATACTGCAGACTAACTTCTAGAGAAGAGGCTAAGGTTTACTGATGACAGTATAATATATTGCCTACTGTATAATTATAAAACTGCATAGAAGTTTATACAGTTCATTTTACTGATCTCAATTAATTTGGAGTTGGGAGATAAGTTTTAAAAGTTTCACAGAATGGTGAAATTTGATAAGTATCCATTTAAATTATGAATATGTTATTTTCATATTCTTTTGACTTAATGATCTGGATTTAACCAGATGCTTAAAGAATTTATTTTTCTTTTTTGTCCTATGTAGTTATAGTTGAGGTATGAGGCTTTCACAGAAGGAAGATAAATCTTAATATTTTGTCCTCTTCTCTCCGTAAAGCATTCTTTTCCTAGATTTTTGTAAATGTATTTTACCAATGTATTAGTTTACAGATGTACCAAACAAGGCTATAGAATTTTATCAGTCCCTAGATAAAATAAGTCTATTTTGCTTTGGTTCCACAAGTTGCAATAACTTGTTTAAGTGACTTTTTTGCAAAGATATCATGAGGTTGACTGAGGGATCTCTCCCAATTTATGCTTTATCTCATCTTACCTGCTTAATGAGGAAAGAGATTATGTTGAAGGTAGACTAGAATAGAATGTCCCCATTTACCTCTGACTTGGTGAGGTAATGCCAAAAACTTTTTTTAAAAAATGAGTTTGTGAGTAAGGTTGCTAGAAGAACAATTCTTTTATAGACGCGTTGTTAAATCAAGTGTATCCATCAGCTCTCTTTCTTCATATACACAAAGATTATGTATATGTGTGTGTTCATGTAAGTATACAAGTATAATCAAGATTATCATGTTATTGGGGCGCCTGGGTGGCTCAGTCGGTTAAGCGTCCGACTTCGGCTCAGGTCACAATCTCACGTTCCGTGAGTTTGACCCCCGCGTCGGGCTCTGGGCTGATGGCTCAGATCCTGAAGCCTGCTTCCGGTTCTGTGTCTCCCTCTCTCTCTGCCCCTCCCCTGTTCATGCTCTGTCTCTCTCTGTCTCAAAATAAATAAATGTTAAAAAAAAATTAAAAAAAAAAAGATTATCATGTTATTAATCTTTTAAACAGGCTAATACAAAATGTCAATATGACAAGAGGAGAAAATTCCTTTTGGTGTTCAAATTAATAAAATATATATGTATATGTATACTTAAGACCTTTTCAAAGTCCTCACATGTCTAATTTATATAGCAGCCCGTACTATTGTCTTTTTTGAACACCTGAGATTCTGTTCTTGCAAATATGCTATGCACATCGATAAATAAACTTGACAGCATACATAATGTAGAAGAAGCTGGATCTATAAATGATTTATTTTATTATGTTACAATCTGCACAGAGTACCTTAAAAAGAAGAACTGTATGGGTTTAAATAAAAGATAAGAAGGCTTTGGACCTTGAAGCGTTTGTTTATGACCTTAACCCATGTAAGAATTGTGTTTGTTAAGGTAAACAAGCACAAAATGTTTGTAAGTCTGAGTTGAGACTGTGATACTATTATGTATAAAATAAAGAATAAAAAGCAGCAAAAAAAAACTATTCTCATAATCTTCCAAAAATATTGAGAAGATAAAGGTAAATTGTGACTCTATCACATAAGTTTTTTATGTCATACTCTTATTCCCCTCCCACACAAATTCTGTTAAGGTTTTCTTTTCATTCCCTCAGAACCTATATTCTTCAGCGTAGAAATTTCCTTTAAACCAAGACAGTCTACTCCCTGCCTGGTCTGAGAGCAATTCCAGTTCCTGCCTTTCTTGCCATCTGGTTTTTGAATGAATAGGACTAGGAGGGCAGCTTGAAAAGAAAGAATCCACTAAGGAGAAAAGGTTCCCATATACACACTTTCTCCTGGTGCTCTCCACTAGTTAGAATAAATACTCAACTAATACCACTGTGTGCCAACCTCTATTCAACCCTCTCCATTTATTAACAATTTGCTCCTCATGGCAAATCTATGACACTGTTATTTTTATTCCTAATTTATGCTGAAGGGACTGAAACAAAGACCATGTAAGCAATTTGCCCCCAAATACACTTTATTACCTATTTGAGACTCAGCCCTCTGGCTCTCCCCTCCTTCTCTTTTTTATTTCTTTCTACTTCCTGCCTAATTCTTTTTTCAACTTTTAATAAGCTTTACCAGTAAAACAGAGTTTTTAGACTTTGTGGAGGCAGGGGTCAAGGAGATAGAGAATATGAGACATTGGTTATATCCTGTAAAAAATATTTAGTGACAGGGGCGCCTGCGTGGCTCAGTCAGTTGGGGGACCAACTTCAACTCAGGTCATGTTCTCATGGTTTGTGGTTTGAGCCCCAGGTCAGGCTCTGTGCTGACAGCTCAGAGCCTGGAGCCTCCTTCTGATTCCGTGTCTCCCTCTCTCTGGCCCTCCCCCGCTCACGCTCTGTGTCACTCTCTCTCTCAAAAATAAAATTAAAAAACATTAAAAAATTTTAAAAAAATATTTAGTGACAGCTCTAAGCACTTAGAGAAGAGCAACAGCAAAGATGAGTAGGAGGTGGGAGTTTATGTGGCTTCAAGTTGGTCAGTCTCTGAACTTTAAGTTACTTAATGGCAATCCAGATTGTACTTCAAATTACAGAGGAGAGAATTAGGTCAGCATTGGCGGGGGGGGGTGTGTCTTCCATCACGTTTATTTTATTAAAGAAAGAAAAAAATGTTTTTAAAGATATTTAAGGACACTAGCACTTGTGTACATGCAAAGAATATACAAGCAAAAATAAAAAAGTCAGTATCTGTTATCATGCCCTGTGAGTAATTTTCCAGGATCAGTACGGAGTAGTGGTTGAAGAACCATTCTGACTGAATTTCAGTGGTTCCAGCATCTCCCACCCCTGGAACCTCATGTAAGTACCTTAAGCTTTCTGGGCTCACTCCCCTCCCTCATAAAATGTGGATAATAATGTCTTTACCACAGGGTTGTGATCAGGATGAGATTTACTGTTAATTAGTAAATTTATAGAAAGAGCTGATACAATGCACTATTGTCATTTTATAAAACATAGCTCATATTTAGAAAAAAGATAAAATGCAGTTCGTATGTTCAAAACATGAATTTCTATCTACAGTCTGGCACTATATCAGAATATTCTAATTTGAACAAAATTTTCATTATTATAAACATTTAGAGCTTTTATAATATTCTTTTACTGTTCTAATTAATCATTGTTTACTTTTACAGCTTAATTTTTTTATCAAAGCCTTAGTTTTCTTGTTCATCTATCAAAGGAATCTTAATTTCAATTTTTTGCAGTACCTGAAACATACAATGATTATGATAACTACATATAAGGTATTTAGGTGATATAAAACTGAAAATCCTAAAGCTCCTTCATAACAATGGCATGACTCAACACATATACAAACTGAAGCACCACGCTTATCAATAATTTAAAGGATAAAAAATATAGCTCTAGAGACGGAGGTAAATGAAGTGGAGGATTTTTAAATTATTATCACTACCATTGCTTCAGTTGTCATTATTCTAGTTTTGCTTTTGTTTGATTCCTGCCAGGAGCCAGGCAGTAGATGTGTGGTCAGTTTCAGCACCAGGATGCTTGAACAGCACCATTGTGAGTCTTCTAACCACTCGGTGGTTCCTAGTTAAATTTATGCTTAACCCCTGGCACTTTTCACAGAGGGTCCTTTCAGCCAAAACCAGACAAATTATACAAAAACAGAGAGCAAAGTAATAAGAACATGTCCTGAATCAATGTATAATGGTCCCAGTGATTTTTTTTTCTCCTTGGAATGAAAAGCAAATCACATACTGAAAACATGAAGCGCATTCATATATTTAGACACTAAAGATAGGTAAATAAGTTCCTTCATCTTAAAAAAAAATCATGATCTAAGAAGCATTGAACCTAAGAAGCATTGAAGATTCTCTAACATTGGGCAGCTTTTCATTTTTTAAAATGCATTTTAGATAATTAGATAAAATATTTTTATATACCTTGTTGGAATCCTGAAGTCTACATTATTTCCCAATTTGTAAGCCACTTGTAATGCCGTTGATCCCACTACCCTCTGAATAGCTCTTCTAGATGCTGCTTTATCTACCTGGAACTGAGAAATCAAGTCAAACCCTACAGAAAGGGGACACAAAATAAAAAGTCTAAAATGAGATCAGTTATATTTTCCTTTCCACAACCTTCCCAAATAAAAGAATATATCAGGTAGGTTTGTAGAAAGCATGCGTTTTCAATATGATACATGGCTACTTGCCTGGTAAATCATCTTGGCCAATCCTAACCTTTGGACAGAGTTCATTTCCACCATTAGAGTTTGAATTAACAGGGAACCCTGCAAAAGAGACAGCATGTTATCTTACCCCAACCCCTACAGAGATCATGAAAATAGATCAATAATAATAAGAGCTGAAAAACTATTTAAAGGAGAATAGTATACCAAACACCTTGCCTATAGTGTATTTGGCTTTAACTACTTTGTCTCTAGGATTATAATTCATTCATCTTCAACTCATCCTGGAAGGGAAGCAAGGTGCAAAGTTGTTTTAGTAGTCTGTACTGAGAAAATATTCCTTTGGGGGAAATTAGGAATTTGTTCCTTTTGGAACCAGAGCAGCACAATGTTCTGAATGGCACAGTGTCAGATGCCTGTTTGGAAAACTTCTGGTGGGTTGGGCTAGAAAATATTCCTTAAACACCACAAATTTTAGAATTCCTAGGAGAATCCAGAGCCAGCCTTGAGCCCGTTCAGTGGGACTTCTGGAGAGTGGAGTTCTTAAGAATCTTTGTTAAATAGAGGAGGAGTTTGGGGGGGAGACTTGGGATTCACTAATCCAAAATAAAATATATAGGATGCTTTTAATTTTACAGATTCATTCCAAGAGATCAAAAAAGCATTCCAACTAGGCTATTGTTAGCATCTGAGAATGGGGAAGTGTAATGAGAAAAAAAGAACCATGAAAATGATTAAATGCTTAATTCGATGAGAAATCCTAGAATTAAATTGGATGCTTCTTACACAGGTAGAAGGTTGCAGGGAGAAAGCTTGTTTAAGAAGGCTTTTTGTGACTGTCTAACTCCAGCACCCTGATGAGCACCCTGTTGTCACCCTGACAACAGTGACTTCCTAAACTTCAGAAAAAGCATTTTCCAGCTACAAGTTTTGGCCCAGCCACCCCAGTACATCAAACACACTCTTTACACCTCCCGTGACCCCGGGTCATTCATCCATCCATTCATCCATCTGTCTGCCCACCCAACATCACCAATCACCATATGAACCAAGTAGGCACTGTGGAAAGCACTGGAGTACACAGATTGGCTTTCCTGCTGACTGTGATTGCAGCTAGGACTTCTCTTCCATACCCATCACTGACCACATAAAACCAGCCATGGAGTAAACCATGGCTAAAGAAGGATTGAAGAGTGAGGCTGTGAAGTGCCATGGATACTTCATTCCATCCTCTCTCAGCCACAGCCCTGCCTGATCATTTCTGCAAACAAGTGATTTTTTCAAAATCCAGAAACTGTGACCCTTACTTGGGCGACGCTTGACAACTGCAGATGCCCAAGATCCCAGGAAACTGCAGACAAAGAAGAAAATTGGAATTTTCCTGAAGAGGAGAAGAGAAAAATGACTCAAACAGGAGTCCCTCCAGACTTAAATATTTTGAAATATGGTAAACGTAATGTAGGTGATCAAATCTCATTACAGTTTAGTTTTTCCATTTGACATTGAAATCTTCAGAGACTTAATGAATTCTCATGTTTCCAGCTCCTACACTAAAACAATCATGAGACTGTTGTTTTTTCTCTCTCACTTTCTCCATAGCTACCCGTCTCACTGTTTCTATATCTATTTCCTTGTCTATGTTTTCTTTCATCTTAGTTTTCCTCCCTCTTCACTTTAGTAGCTCTTTCTTTTTCTGTCTCTCCTATCTCTTATGCTTGTTCTTTTCTGCCTCATTCTCATCTGTCTTTCCCTGGCTCTCTCTGTCTGTATCTGTCTGCATCTCTCTTGCTTTCCTTTCTCCCCTCTCCCACCTCCCCTCACTTCCTCTCATCTTACCACCACTGCAGAAACACAGACCCTTGGTTTCAAGGGCCCCCAACCCAGTCTCCCCACCATTCTTTCCAGTGTCACGGTCTTACCAGAAGTTCTTCATTTCCCCTACTGGTTTTCTTTTGTGCCAACAGTCCCAGTGATGAAGGGGTTGCAGGGGGGTCAGTGCTCCCCCAAGACCCCTTCACTATCACCCCAGTACTAATGGGTTATGGGCCCAGCCTTGGTTCCTCCTGCCCTTGTAAGGGCTTAAAGCAAAGGGAGTGAACCAGAGGCATCTGGTGACACTTTAAACCACAGCAGAGGGAAGGGGTGGGGTGAGGCAGCCCTGTAAGCCCAGGCCTAGCCAGGGGTGTGTCCCCAAAACTAACAAGGTTATACTGAAGGAGGGATTAGCAAGGGAAAGTTTGCTAAAAAGAAAAAAAAAGTCAGGATGTGGAGAAACCACCAGAAAAACTCAGGCAAGCTGCTATAGGAATACAGTGGAAGCTTTTAGAACTGCTATAGGAATACAGTGAATGCTTTTAGAGGACCGAGGTAAAGAGGGACTCACTGGAAAGCAGAGATGTGGGAACTCATGGGGGCCTTGGTTCACAGCCAACCTAGATTTGAATCTCCGTTTGTTCTGAAGCTTATTAGTTGTATGTCTGGAGGCAAGTTAATCTGTCTGTAACTCTGTTGCCTTAGGTGAAAATGGGTTGAAAATAGTTACCTAAGAAAATTTTTTTGAGAATTAAACAAGATAACAAAGCAGAGTCTAATGCCTAGCTAAGGGGAACAATCATTATTCCCCATCAACATTATCATTATAGCTAACACTTCATTCACTGTTTGCCCCCCTATGTTGAAAATGCTTGAAGCATGATAACATTTAATTCTCCTAACACTATAAAGTAAAATGAAAATTATTCCTGTTCTACAGGTAAGACAACTGAAGCACAGAAAATCAAGTAACTTGTAACTTGATCAAAGTTGCACAGCTAATTAGTTACCCGGTACATGCTAGCTCTCTGTACATCATGGCTGGAAATCTTGGTAAAATGTAACATCAAGCCCCCTAGTTTTTATTGCTTCTTAAACTCTATAATTACCAGAGGTGAGCAGAATGTACTTGGAAATACGCAACATATTATCCTCTATAAACAAGTTGAGAGCATGTTACAAGGAGCCTAGACCTAAAGAGAAAGGTTTTTATCAGCACCATGTCCCACATACCCACCCTCTCTCTAGAACCTGAGTGCTTCAGGAGAGAACCCCACCCCACCCACTTAGGATGGTCTGCTTCCGGGTGGCATCAGTGTCCAATCCAAAAACAGACTTTCAGGCTCTGATGATCCAATGATCTTAATAAGTTACAGTGTCTTGCATAAAGTAGTTTTATTTTCTTGAAGTTTCTTTAATTTTCAAATCAATTTAATTTTTTAATTGCAAAATAAATGGTGTTATTTTTAGTTTTTGTTGCTTCTTAAAAAAAAATCCTTTCTTCTTATTCCTTCCTCAGTTTGATAGAAATTTTATTTGCCATGATGAGCTGAGAACCAAGTGTACTTGAACATCCACACCATTTGTCCCCTGTTCCTTTTCCACTCATGACCTGTTTCTCCACTGGCATTGGGACATCCATCTCCTCACAATGTTTGGGGCTCTCCATAGGCCCCTGTCATTCTCCTTCCATCTATCACAATAGTGATTCCCAAGGGTAGCCACTTTGGCTGAGTCATAGGATTATAAATGGCCCTAGCCTAGCTTCTTCTTGAGAGTTGACCAGGGCTTATTTAAATAGATCGGTTTATTAACCCCCCAAAACCTCTAAACTTCTAATGGTAGGACTTCAGAAGAGAAAATGTGCAGCTGGGGACCTCCCTCAAATCACACGAAGTAAGGCAGCTCTAGATCCACAAGGAAAGGGGCATTTGCCAAAGGGGCATTTTCCATCCACTTAGGTTCTTTATTTGTACTACAAATCCTCTAACATTATTTACTGTGGGAAACAAAAGAGGTAGATTTTCCTATGTAATTAAGTGTTTGAGAAATCCTTTTGTTAAGTGTTTTTAAGATCTCACCACAGCTTTTGTCTCCTCCTCCTCCCACTTTGAAGAACGCTCTACAGCTAGAATAACAAGGCAAATGAAGGGGGGCTTCTAATAAAATATTTCTTAAATGAGAAGAAAATAGGCTTTCTTATAAGTGGTTTGGCTTTATTCCAGCTTGGCAGTTTTATTTAAGATGATGAAGAGCAAACAACTACTCTATTAAGAAAGAACATAAATCCAGAAAAAAAAGATCTCTCTCTCTCTCTCTCTCTCTCTCTCTCTCTCTCTCTCTTTCTACACACACACACACACACACACACACGTTTAAGGATGCTTTTTTTTCCACCCGTATTTTCTATTTTAATCATATTTCATAACTTGACATGAGAGTCTCACAGAGAGAAGTACAAAGCCCACACTCTTCTGGCCTGGGTCAGGTTGCACCCTAAAATCACAGACACATAAACTTTTTCATCATTAACACTGTTCCCTCGGTTTACCAAACAGTTATGTTCCTGAGAAACTATGTGGAAATTAAATCTGATCAACTATGTAAAATTGTAACTGCACTAAGACAGCTTGATATTTTTAAATGATCCATTTTGTAAATAGAAGTATTTTGTACAGAATAATTATGCTTTCATCCATTTTTACTCTCTCCCTCCCTCCCCTTTACTGCTCTGTACAACAAACACACACACTAATCTTTCCTTTTCTATAAATCCAGGATTTTATTTACTTACAGTTTAAATCAGGGAACATCATCACAAATAATCATCTTCCTTGATCATCTATTCTCTTTCATTTGTGTACCCAACTATTCAGCAAACACTTATTGAATGACTATGCGTACTCAATATACAACCACTCTTACCAAGTGCTACGAGTTGGGGAGACAAAAAGCCTTGCCCTGAGGAAGCTCACAGTCTAATTGGGAAGTCCAATATGAAGATATCTGCAAAATAGTGAGGGAACAAGGCTGCGGTGTCACTGAGAACAAGTCAACTCAGTCCAGGAGCATCAGGGAATTTTTCATAAAAGAAGTGAAATTTTAAAGGAAGACTAGAAGCCTACCAAGAAAACAAGTGGGTACAGTACATTCTGGACAGAAGAAAGAGCAGGTACCATGACAAAAAAAGTAGAAGAGAGTTTAGGAACCCCGAGTTTAGTTCAGGAACTCTTCCACTTGGTAAATATTTATTGGTGACTTTTCTACCATGAGCTCTGAACTGATCTCAACAAAGAGGCACAGCAAAGAAAGACCAAGTTCTTGCTCCATGAACCTTACAGCTGGTAGGGAGACAGATACTAAATACATTCATAAGAACAGACAAGATAATTTGAGTTGGAACTGTTATGAAAAATACACAAAAGTAGGCAATGTGTATTAGAGAATGGTGGGAGTAGGTGTAGAGACAGATCAAGATTGAGGGCTAAGGAAAGACTGACTCCTCTGAGAGGGCAAATTTTGACTCAGACTAAATGAGAATCAAGAGGTAAGACTGATAGGGTAGACTGGAGAAGGAGAGGATGGTGGGTAGAACTACTTGGTTTTCAAGCTTGAACAACTGAGTAGATGGTGATGTCATTTTCTGAAATGATAAGTAGAAGGACCATGGGGGATGTGTTGAGTAGGGAGATCTTGAAAACCTTTGAAACAGTTTGGACTTTATTCTGGCTGTTAAGGGAGCTGGATGAAGAGTATAAAGCTAACAATGACTTTTTAGAAGGTATGTCTTCAGAAAAATGGTTCTGGCATTGCTGAAGGATGGATTGAATGGATTTGACAAATCTGCATGCATATACACAACTGAAACAAGTTTCAGAAGACACTATCTATCCATAGTGGGTGCACTCTATTTTCTGTTTTATTCTATTTCATTTTTTAGTGATGGTGACCAACTCAATAAATTGACTTCAGGACCAGCTAATGGGTTGCAGCCTATGGTTTTAAAAACATTATATTAGATTACAGTAGGCACCAGATATGTCAAAAGGTATCTTTCCTCTCATTTCCTGGTATGGTGCCAATAGTTGGAACACCCCTAAAAATTCATAGGGTAGTAGGAAGGGTTCCTTAGTTTTAACACAACAATATTTTTTGAAAGTATTCTTTTGAAGTGAAGTTACCATAAACTTAGATTTTTAAAGATGCCATGTGTCCCACACTCACTTTATAGATTAAAATAAAGAAGAGTCACTTTTAAAACTAGCTTCCTAATAGTATACAGTTGTAAGCTTTCTTCTATATATCTTTTCTTTAAAAATAAAAAACTCAAGGGGCACCTGGGTGGCTCAGTTGGTAAAGCGTCCGACTCTTTGTTTCAGCTCAGGTCATGACCTCAGGGTTTGTGAGTTCGAGCCCCACATCAGGCTCCATGCTGACAGTGTGGAGCCTGCTTGAGATTCTCTTTCCCTCTCTCTCTGCCCCTCCCCCCTCACTCTCTCTTTCTGTCTCTCAAAAATAAATAAACTTAAAAAATTTTTAAAGTAATAATAAAAGAATAAAAGACTCAAATGCCTAGTGACACATAGCAGTTGTGTGAGGAGGCTGCAAATTAGCCACAGCTAGAGCCTTGAAATTTATCAAAGAAATCTGGCTGAGAGGCTGATTAATAATCAGAGTTGCTAAAATGAGGACTCCCACAGTTTTGCATGGGGTGAAATTTTACTGTAAAGAAATCTCACCACAATCAAAGCTCTATTTTTAATCTGCTTATTTTGGTTCTGTATTTGTAATTGTAGTCTAATAATATATAGCAAGTGAGTGGAGCCCCATGATGATAGCCATTTCTCTCTGAAATCACTCACAAATAAATGTGTTTTTGCCATGGACCATTAATACAAGAATGTGTTATTTAACATAAACTCCACCCTCACCTCTAATCTTCTTGGCATATTACTTTTGCTTTCTCTAAAATATGAACATTTCCACTTCCCCAAGGAAGAGAGAAATCAGTGCCCCTCCACCACACATGTGCCTCCAGCACAAGTTGATATATTTGCTGCCTTGTGGATCTTCAATTTGTAGCAGCTGATTCAAGTCCAAAGCTTCTTTCGCTTCTTCCAATAAACCTCGCATACTGATCACTCAGCATGTTTTTCTACCGTAAACCCTCCTTTTCAGCATTGGTGGTTCACTGGTAGAATTCTCGACTGCTGTAAACCCTCCTTTTCTAACAGGGGTTCCCAAAGTGACATCAGAATCACTTGAAGGGCCCCTTAAAAACATATCTCTGGGCTTCACCCCCCAGAACTTCTGAATTGGGAGATTTAACATGGATCTGAGAATTTATATTTATTTTTTTTCTTAAAGTTTCTTTATTTACTTTGAGAGAGTGAGCACAAGTGGGGGAGGGGCAGAGAGAGAGAGAGAGAGAGAATCCCAAGCAGGCTCCACACTGTCAGCGCAGAGCCCAATGTGGGGCTCCAACTCACGAACCCTAAGATCATGACCTGAGCTGAAGTCGGACCTTAACTGACAGAGTCACCCAGGCGCCCCCAAGAATTTATATTCCTAACAAGCTCCTGAGTTGATGTTGGTGGAGATACTGGTCCAGTGAGAAAAGCTTCTCATGAAGGTAATGTTTTCAACTCCATTGAGCTACCCCTCCTTTTCATAACCGATAATGACTTACAGACTGTAATTTTTTGTAGTTACTTGCAGAATAAATTTTTTAAAATAAATATCAGTTGCACCCATAAGACAGAGCTACTGGGAACTTTCATACCTACGAAAACATATTATACTCTTTACAGCGTATATATTAAGGAAATTTACTTGGCAGAACGTAGTACAGAAACCCAAGCCTTTCCTTCTGCACTATTATCATTTATTGACCAAAAAATATAAAGTGTGTTCCTGAATCCATGTTACCCTTTATCAATAAAATATAGAAAGATCCTTCATTCTTAATATCCTCTTTCTCTTTTACCAAGGAACACTTAAATAAACATTGTTTCCATGTTGCATCCTATGAAATTGTATATATTTTCACTAGCTTTCACACCCTGGTAAAATATTTGTTTACACTAGGTGGCAGTGTAATCCTGCAATTTGAAACCTGAGCTAAGACGTCAGACTAGAATTTGATTTCCAATCTTTAGGTAGATAATTTTGATTTTATGTAAATATTCCATTCTTGATTAGTTTTCCTACATATATACTGAAGTATTGTAATTGATTCCACTTTAAGGCTGCTCTCAGAATAAATGTGCAAATACAATGCAATCTGTTCAGAAAGTCTATTGAAGGAGAAAGACACTAAATGAACAATTAATTTTTTATTTTAATTCTAGCATAGTTAGCATACAGTGTTGTATTAGTTTCAGGTGTACAATATAGTGATTCAAGAGTTCCATATATTACTGAGGGGTCATAATGATAAGTGCACTCTTACTCCTCATCACCTATCTCACCCATCCCCCTGCCCACCTCTTCTCTCTAACCATCTGTTTGTTCTCCAAGAACAAACCATCTGTAACCATCTATTTGTTAAAGAGTCTGTTTTTTTTGTTTGTCTCTTTTTTTTCCCTTTGTTCATTTGTGTTGTTTCTTAAATTCCACACGTGAGAGAAACCATGTTTTGTTTTGTTTTTTCTTTCTCTGGCTTATTTCACTTAGCATTATATGCTCTAGATCCATCCTTTTTGTTGCAAATAGCAAGATTCCATTCTTTTTATGGCTGAATAATATTGTGTGTGTGTGTGTGTGTGTGTGTGTGTGTGTGTGTGTGTGTGTATGCAACCTCCTCTTTATCTATTCATCAATCCATGGACACTTGGGCTGTCTCCATAGTTTGACTATTGTAAATAATGCTGCAGTTAACATAGGAGTCATATGTCCCTTTAAATTAGTGTTTTTGTATTCTTTGGGTAAATACCCAGTAGTGTTAAATCCTGGATCGTAGGGTTGTTCTATTTTTAATGTTTTGAGGAACCTCCATACTATCTTCCACGGTGGCTGCACCAGTTTGTACTCCCACCAACAGTGCAAGAGGGTTCCTTTTTCCCCACATCCTCACCAAAATTTGTTGTTTTTTGAGTTTTTATTTTAGCCATTCTGACAGGTATGAAGTGATATCTCGTTGCAGTTTTGATTTGCATTTCCCTGATGATGAGTGATGTTGAGCATCTTTTCATGTGTCTGTCAGCCATCTATATGTCTTCTTTGGAAAATATCTGTGCGTGTCTTCTATACATTTGTTTTCATTGCATTACTTGTGTTTTGGTGTTGAGTTTTAGGAGCTCTTTATACATTTTGGATACTAACCCTTTAACAGATATGTCACTTGTTGGGGCACCGGGCTGGCTCAGTCAGTGGAGCATGTGACTCTTGGTCTCAGGGTCATGAGTTTGAGCCCCACATTGCATGTAGAGATTACTAAAAAATAAATAAACTAAAAAAAAAGATATGTTATTTGCAAATATCATCTCCCATTCAGTAGGCTGTCTTTGAGTTTTTTGTTTTCTTTGCTGTGCAGCAGCTTTTCATTTTGATGTCACCCCAATAGCTTACTTTTCCTTTTATTTCCCTTGCCCCAGGAGACCTGTCTAGAAAGATGTTGCTACAACCAATGCCAGAGAAATTAATTACTGTCTGCACTCTCCTCTAGGATTTTTATGGTTTGAAGTCTCACATTTAGGTCCTTAATCCATTTTGAGTTTATTTTTGTACATGGTGTAAGAAAGTGGTCCAATTTCATTCTTTTACATATAGCTGTCCAGGTTTCCCAACACAATTTGTTGAAGAGACTGTCTTTTTCCCATTGCATAGTCTTACCTCCTTTGTTGAAGATTAATTGACTATATAATTGTGGGTTGATTTCTGGGCTCTCTATTCCATTCTATTGATCTATCTGTCTAGTTTTGTGTCAGTACCATACTGTTTTGATTACTACAGCTTTGCAGTATATCTTGAAATCTGGGATTTTGATAACCTCAAGTTTTGTTCTTTTTCAAGATTGCTTTGGCTATTCGGGGTCTTTTGTGCTTCCATACAAATTTTAAGATTGTTTCTTCTAGCTTGGTATCTTGGTAGGGATTGCATTAAATCTGTAAATTGCTTTGGGTAGTATAAACATTTGAATAATGTTCATTCTTCCAATCTATTAGTGTGGAATGTCTTTGTGTCATCCTCAATTTTTTTCATTTCTTTCAACATCTTTCATCATTTATATGGTTTTCAGTGTACAGGTCTCTCACCTCATGGATTAGGTTTATTCCTACGTGTCTTATTGTTTTGGGTACAATTTAATGAGTGATTTTTTCATTTCTCTTTCTGCTAATTCATTATTGGTGTGTAGAAACATAACAGATTTCTGTACATTGCTTTTGTACCCTGCAACCTTACTGAAGTTGTGCATCCATTCTCACAGTTTTCAGTGGAATCTTTCTGGTTTTCTATATATAGTTTTATGTTATCTGCAAATAGTGAAAGTTTGACTTCTTCCTTGCTGATTTGGGTGCCTTTTATTTCTTTGTATTCTCTGATTGCTGTGGTTAGGAATTCCGGTACTATGTGGAATAAAAATGGTGAGGGTGGACATGATGTTAGCTGTGAGGTTTTTATATATGGCCTTTATTACATTGAGGTATGTTCCCTCTAAACGTACTTTGTTGAGGGTTTTAATCATGAATGGATGTTGTACTTTGTTAAACGCTTTTTCTGCATATATTGAAATGATCATATGGTTCTTATCCCTTCTTTTATTAACGTGATATATCATGCTGATTGATTTGCAAATATCGAACCACCCTTGCATCCCGCGAACAATTCCTGCTTGATCGTGGTGAATGATTCTTTTAATGTATTGTTGGATTCAGTTTGCTAGCATTTTATTAAGAATTTTTGCATCCATGTTCATCAGGGATATTGGCCTGTAGTTCTCTTTTTTTGTGGTGTCTATCTGGTTTTGGTATCAGGTTAATGCTGGACTCCACTAATTAATTAGGAAGTTTTTCTTCCTCTTCTAGTTTTTGGAAAAGTTTGAGAAGATTAGGTATTAATTCTTCTTTAAATGTGTGGTAAAATTCACCTGTGAAGCTATCTGGTCCTGGACTTCTGTTTGTTCGGGAGTTTTTTTATTACTGATTCAATTTCATTGTTGGTAATTGGTCTGTTTAAATTTTCTGTTTCTTCCCTGTTTGGTTTTGGGAGGTTATATGTTTCTAAGAATTTATCTGTTTCTTCCAGGTTGTCTAGCTAGTTGGCATATAACTTTACATAATATTCTCTTACAATCATTTGTATTTCTGTAGTGTCGGTTGTTATTTCTCCTCTTTCATTTGTGATTTTGAGCCCCTTTTTTAACCGAGTCTGACTAGAGATTTATCAATTTTATTGATCTTTTCAGAGAAACAGCTCCTGGGTTCATTGTTCTATTCTCTGGTTTCTATATCATTGACTTCTGTTCTAATCTTTACTATTTCCTACCTTCTTCTGGTTTTGGGTTTTGATTTTTCTTCTTTTTCACTCCTTTAGGTGTATGGTTAGTTTGTTTATTTGAGATTTTTCTTGCTTCATGAGGTAGGCCTGTATTGTTATAAACTTTTGTCTTAGAACAGCTTTTGCTGCATCAAAAGATTTTGGATCATTGTGTTTTCATTTTCATTTCTCTCCCTGTAATGTTTTATTTCTTCTTTGGCTTCTGGTTGACCCACTCATTGTTAGTAGCATGTTATTTAACATGCATGTATTTGTGCTCCTTCCAGGTTTTTTCTTGTAGTTGATTTCTAATTTCATAATGTTGTGGTCATAAAAGATGCATGGTATGACTTTGATCTTTTTGAATTTGTTGAGACTTGTCTTATAGCTTAATATGCGATCTATTCTGGAGAATGTTCCATGTGCACTTGAAAAGAATGTATATTATGCTATTTTAGGATGGAATGTTCTGAATATATCTGTTAAATCTATTTGGTCCAGTGTGTCATTCAAAGCCACTGTTTGCTTCTGGATTTTCTGTTTGGATGATCTTTCCATTGATATAAGTAAGGTGTTAAAGTCCCCTACTATTATTGTATTGTATTATTGATTAGTTCCTTTATATTTGTTATTAATTGTTTTCTGTATTTGGGTTATTTCATGTTGGGAGCACAAATATTTACAATTGTATCTTCTTGTTGGACTCCTTTATTATTATATAGTATCTTTTTTGTCTCTTGTTACAGTCTTTGTTTTAAAGTCTCTCTGGTCACAGGGCACCTGCGTGGCTCAGTCGGTTGAGCATCCGACTTTGACTCAGGTCATGATCTTACAGTTGACAAGTTCGAGCCCCACATCTGGCTCTGTGCTGCCAGCTCAGAGCCTGGAGCCTGCTTCAGATTCTGTGTCTCCCTCTCTCCTGCCTCTTCCCCACTAATGCTCTGTCTCTCTGTCTCAAAAATAAACATTAAAAAAAATTAAAGTCTGTTTTGCCTGATGTAAGTTTTGCTACCTCAGCTTACATTTGACATCCATTTCCATGGTAAATGTTTCTCCATCCCCTTACTTTTAATCTGCATGTGTCTTTATGTCTGAAATGAGAATCTTGTCAGCAGCATATGGATGGGTCTTGTTTTTTATCCATTTCATCATCTTGTGTCTTTTGATTGGAGCATTTAGTCCATTTACACTCAAAGTAATTATTAATAGATATGTATTTATTGCTATATTTTTACAAGTTTTGTGGTTGTTTTTCTTTTTTTTTTTTTTTTTTAAATTTTTTTAACGTTTATTTATTTTTGAGACAGAGAGAGACAGAGCATGAACAGGTGAGGAGAAGAGAGAGAGGGAGACACAGAATCTGAAACAGGCTCCAGGCTCTGAGCTGTCAGCACAGAGCCCGACGCGGGGCTCAAACTCACGGACCGTGAGATCATGACCTGAGCCGAAGTCGGACGCTTAACCGACCAAGCCACCCAGGCGCCCCTGTGGTTGTTTTTCTAGTTCTTCTTTGATCCTTTCTTTCCTGCTCTCTTTCATGGTTTACTGGCTTTCTTTAGTGATATACTTGGGTTCCTTTCTCTTTATTTTCTGTGTATCTATTAGTAGTTTTTGATTTATGGTTACTATTAGGTTTGTATACATCATCTACATTAATCAATCTATATTGTCTATATATATGCGTAAGTTTGAGCCCATTCTTTACTACGCCCCCCACCACATGTATAGGTACTTTACATCCTTTTATTTTGTGAATCCCTTAACTGATTTTTACAGATATACTTATTTTTACTGCTTTTGTGTTTCCTACTTTCCTTACCCTTACTTATGGTCTTTCTTTTCCCACTCAAAGAGTCCTTTTTACCATTTCTTGTAGGGCTTGTTTAGTGGTCATGAACTCCTTTAGCTTTTCTTTGTCTGAGAAACTCTTTATCACTCCTTCTATTCTGAATGATAGCCTTGCTAGATAAGGTATTCTTGGCTGAAGATTTTTTTTTCTTTCAGCACCCTGAATATAGCATGCCACTCTCTGGCCTACAGAGTTTCTGCTTAAAAATCCACTGATAGCTCTCTTTGCTGCTATGGGCATTGTTTGGTCCCCAGCCAGGGTGGGGTGTGCAGTTTTAATAAGATGTGCACTAGTCTGTTTATGAAATGAGACCTGCCACCACCACCTCCCGGACCAGGGCGGCCTGGGCAGATCCACAAAGTGTGCACGTGTGGGGCCTGTGATTTCAACAAAGTGTGTGTCAGGCTTCTGCAGGACCCACCACTGCCACTGCCACCACCACCACAGGACCGAGCTCCCATAAAACAGGTTGGGAGACACAGTGTTGGAGAGGTTTGTTCCAGTCTTCTGGGAGAGGGGACCTGTAGAGCTGGGACTGACGGAAACATAACTGGGAAGGGCGGATCTGCCAAAGCCCAGGAGGCGGGGCCTGGTGTAAGCAAGTTAGGTAGTGAATGTTGGCACCTCATTAGTTCCCTCAGGTGGCCATGTGTTTATACTGGGGAACTGGGAGGAAGATGGCCTGCTAGCTACTTTGTTCCTGGAGAAGTCTCTCAGTGAACTCTGCCCCTCTAGGACACACTCTGAAATTAGTAAATAACTCTTCCTCCTGTATGTCCCAGGCATTTTTCAAACTGCTGCTTCTATGTTGTATCTCTGCAGGCTGTTTGTTATTATAACTGTTCTAACAAAACAGGGCCATCTCCCAGGTTAGTAGTATGACTATTAGCTCCGAATCAGTACCACCACTTTCTAGCTGGGAGACCCTGGAGAGGTAATTAATCTCCCTGTGACTTGGTTTAGTTCATTTGTAAATATGAATAATAAAAGTGCCCACCTTTTGGTATATTTTATAAGGATTAAACTAGAGCTTAGGATGATGTCTGTAACTCATAAAATTTAGCTACAAATTTTTTTTTTTACTATAACTTGCTCTCATCTACTTAATTTTCCCATTTAACTCCACACTGCTGCAGTAAATCGTGGCTTATTTCTATCCCCTTAGGAAAGAAGGATGTGGCTTATGCTAGAGGCTAAAAACTCCTAGACAGTATTCAACTACTGAAAAAAAACATCCATATATATACATACATATATATATATATGTATGTATATATATGTAAATCAGCCAAAAGCCCTCTCCTCCCTTCCATATTCACATCTTTTGTTTTTTTACTACACTTTTATGATTCTTTCTCCAAAAATACCCTTAATGAGCCCTTTAAGCTCACCTCAGCATCAAGAATGCCTTCTCTCATTAAATATAACAGAGCATTATATATATGACTTCTAAAATTAAAAAAAGCAATTATATATAACATAATATATAATTGGTCTTTTGTTTTAGAGGTAAAATGTAAACACTATAGAGAAGCAGAAAATATAGATATAGAAAAAAGAAGAAAAACCTCTCAGTGAGATGACCCACTATTAACATTTTAGGATGTTTCTTTTCTATACACATTGTGGTCATACTCAATACAGCCTTACAACTTTCAAAAATGCACATCACTTGAGGCACTTACACATTTTCTTTCACAAAATTTAAATGCAATCATATAGCATATACAAAATAAATAGCAAAGCCCAGGTGTAAGAACTTTGCCTTGAAGCCAATATTACAGCTTTTAATTTTAACTGCTGTAACCTTAAAAGAGAAAACAACTATAGAGAAAGAAACGTTTGAGTAACCGGAGGAGATTCTTGCAGCAACTTATGGCTTTTGAAAGGTGTTCTTTTTCTCACCCAAAGCCACTTGGGGCTGTAAACTCATAACCAACTGACTAACCACAAAGCAGCACAGGCATGCACAGACATTCCAGAGGCACCAAAGGGCAACCACAGAGGAGCCCTGCCTCCTGCCATTCCTGCATTTCAAATATCCCTGAAACCATTATTAATGCCAGGAATAGCAATAGCAATTGACACGTGGACAGGTGATAAAGAGCCTTTGTTCTTGAAGACTGAACTTAGAGCCCTTACAAGCTGAAAGGGCTCTAGCATTAGCACAGTCAGTGATTCCAGGCAGTTAGTCAGTCTAGGGTGGACCAGCAGGGATGAAGAAGCGGACAGGGAGTACCAGCTGGTGAAAGAGGCTCAGAATTAGGGCTGCTGGCATTATCCCAGTCCGTCTTGGCCAAGGGTTTCCCCAGGACTTTTTCTAGAAGTGCAATATAGGAGAAAATGGAAGGAGGAATACCTTAATGCCAGGAACTGTGCCTCATACCTAAAAGTTATCCCATTTAATCTACCCAGCTCATGATAATTGCTATGTTACAGGTGAGGTAAATGAGGCTCCAAAATGCTTTGTCTTCATTCCCGCTCTTCCTAGAAACAACCTCTGTGACCAGTTTCTTATATGTATCCATGCAAAGATAATGTGTGCATACTTGAGCATGTGGTATGGTCAATAAGTGTACATTTACAGATAATACAAATGGTAACTCTGTACATACCATTTTGTAACAGGCTTTAGGCAATCTTTTCATATCTGTGCATATAGAATTCACATGACTTAATAAAACATTCTAATTTACCTTGAAGAAAAAAGCTAGGTAACTTTGTTAAGGGAAACTCCAGATCACACGCCAAAGCTAACACTGGGTTTATGTGCCACCAAAGCCAATGTTCTTCCTATAGTTTGTTATTTCTGAGTACACACACACACACACACACAGAGCACAACGTGCTTAAGTACATTTTCCATTTCACTGTGCATTTAATCCTTCACAGTTATTTTCTTTTCTTCATAAACTTCCAAACTGAAGAACTTCTTCAAAAGTTGACAAAATGTGTCCATTGTGCCAGTCGCCAACTTGGTGCCCTAATTGAGGGTGCTGCATCCAAATGTTTGCCTTACTGTCGCTTTGCTAAAAGCTACAAAAAAGCAGTAGTAAAGATCTTTTCTATATTTTCCTATGGTTCTACACATATCAAAATTTGTCTCATATTTTGAATTCTCCCAGGTTAGGGACCTTGATTATTTATAATCTTGCCCATATGTCCTTTATTACCACTAGTCATCATTTTGTATATTCAGCGTCAAAACTTGAACCAACACCATATGAAAATCACAATGCGGGGTGCTAAGGAAACTTACAGGACCATGTAATGCCCATCTGCCTTCAAGGAAGAAGGATACACACACACACACACACACACACACACACACACACACACACACTGTGAAGCACACTTTAGCCAAAATGGACCCCCAAAAGAAAATAAGTAGAATCTTAAAGTGTTTTGGAGAAAGAAAGGCAAAAAGTAACTGATGCTATTCAGAAGGATTCAAAAGCATCTCACAGAGGAAGTGACATTTTACCTTGACCTTGAGAAATGAATCATATTTTATAGGTAGAGAAAGGCAGAATGGGTTACAAGGCAATTGGAATAATGAGAGCAAAACCTCAGAGGCATGATAATGCAGGGAGTGTATTTAATTATGTTAAAGGCATGACTTAACTTTTTGAAAATACTATTTGTGTGTCATTGTTAACCCAGAGGTCGAAAAAATTAGTATCATTTAACTGTAAAGAAGTAAATAATGAGTCGAATGATGTTTATGACTATCTTGTATTTAGCTGCCGGTCACAGTAATATTTTCTCACTGAAACACAGTGATAAATCACACACAAATCAGCAATCCATATCTATAAGAAACATAGAAATAAGAGCTTCAATTGCAGAGTGGCACCATTCTAGGAGAACCTTTTTGTTGTCTGCAAAGGATTCTCACTTTGGGGGTACTGTGAAGACATAAGGAATGCCAGGTACTCTGATGCCAGCAGCAAGAGTAACAGAGGCTAGATGTCTGTACTAGGACACAAGTTATTTTCTACCACACAAATTACAATTCTTTTTTTTTTTCATTAATGCTACTAATAGGCTACTAAAATTGCTTAAAGTCAGGTGCGGGGAAGGGTCAATGTCATAAGCAGCAATGCTTTCCTTTCCTCAGAGGAAATTTGATCAGTAAATAAAATGTATATTACTTTTAAAAAACAAAGGTCCAAGAGAATCCTGAGTACATACTAAGTGATAACTTTAGGCTGCAAGAATGAAGGCACAGAGCCAAGAATGGGAGATGTGTTGTGTGCAGGGAAAAGATTTGAAATTGAAGTTGCTCTGAACGGTGAAATGAGGTCTCAAGTGGAGTTCAGAAGGGAGAAAGGGGGAAATGTGAAGTGTAGCTGGAGCAAGTCAAATGGAAATCAGCATGCCCATGGTGTATTTCCTAAAACCTATTCAGTCAAGCAGAACAAAATAGTGAAGAAGCAATAAAAGAATAAATGACCTAGAATTATTGGCCTCACCAAGCATAACTTGCTACATAGGGTTGGTTTCGGAAGCAGATGTAGAGAAATTGCAGCCCCACAAGGCTTTCATCACCGTAGATGTTCTTTTAAGCTTTGTTATCTGACAGGACACTGTTGAAAGCCAAAAGAACGTGTAAAATGTTATTACCAGAATCACAGGAGTAACCAGTAGAAATCTGTCTCTTGGTGCAATATTGGGAAATGTCATTTGGCTACAGATTTGTACCATAATAAAGTTGTCCATAAATACACACTATAAACACAGAAGGCAAGAAATAAATAACTTCAATGTTATATCCAAAGGCTAAATGATAGACCCTTGGTGTGTTATCGTAAGCAGTTATTTAAGAGGGGGGAAAAATGCCAAGTTAGTTGACCTGCGTTGGACTATAAATAACCATAAAAAGACTTTTTAAAGAAAGCGAAAGATTATGAAAAGCCTCAGGGTTTTGCTGTGTTGCCTCCAGAGCCCCCCACATTCATTCCTATTGCTGTGTCCTGAGTTACAAATTCAACTATAATTTTAGCTGCAATTCACGCGTATCCTTCAAAAATAAATGCTTTCTGCAACCTAAGTTTTTTCAAGTATGAAATAGTGAAACTAGCTTTAATACAAAACTTTTCATGTACTATGTTTTCCAAAACATCATTCACCTTCTCTCTGCCTATCATCCTGCGTGTTCTTCCAAGGCATGCTTCCAAGCCCTTCTCAAGTAAGCCCCACCTCTTCCACAAAGCTTCCCTATTCCTCCAGCCAGACGTCCTCCATTCTGATCACTCCTGGGAAAAGCTATTTGCATGAAATGATGTTACATTCAGTTTCATAGGCAGGAGAGTAGAGTAGAGAAAGCAGAGACCTCTAAATTCAGACAACTATAACTTGAGCCCTTGCTTGTTCCACCAGTATGTGTCCTTTTATTCATCTTCTGCCAAATGGGGACTTCCCTTAGATGCTCACCAGGGAGCCTCTATGAGCTAATCCATGTGGAAGAACTTTGTAAAGTACAAAGTATTCTGCAAAGGTAATTATTTTTCAGAAATATTTAGGCAGCACCTCTTATTTGCAGGACACAGTTTTGAACACTCCATAGTAATCACCACTGAAGAAGACAGATTCCTACCTCACAAGGACCTTAAAATAAGAGACTGATAGCAAGTTAGCATTTCTGTAAGTCCACAGCAGAAACCTAATCACAGTGGGGAGATAAGAGAGTAACATTAACAGAGGTCAGAGAGTCAAGGGATGGGAAAAGCAAAGACAGTAGTTAGAGGAGAATAGGATCTAGCAAAAAGTTTTCTCATTTACTTGTTTTAAAATAATTAAGGGGTGCCTGGGTGGGTCAGTCGGTTGAACATCTGACTCTTGATCTCAGCTCAGGTCTTGATCTCAAGGTCATGGGTTTGAGCTCCACATTAGGCTCACTAGGTGTGGAGCCTACTTAAAAAAAACAAACAACAAAAACAAATGAAGTAACTTAAAAATAACAATTGTATGGTGTTTGCTACATGCTGGGTACCATTCCAAGCATTTACCTAGATTACCTCATTTAATCACACAGCAATCATCAGTGGTAGGTGTAATTATCCCCATAGTAGTGATGAGGACACTGAAATGGAAGAAAGCTGACCACATTTGTGGGCTGAGAAAAAGAAGCCAATGCAGAGGGAGGGAGGGAGGGAGAGAGAGAGAGTGAGAGAGAGAGAGAGAGAGAGAGAGACAAGAGGAAAGAAAAGACACTATCAGAACTCAAAATAGGAAAAGCTCAAGAATTAGGGGTGATCATTATTTTCCTATCTACATTTTTCTTGAACTCCTAACTTCTCTACAATAGGCATTATCACCTTTATAATTAAAAAAGTAAACATTATAAAAATACTCTTCACTTTAATGATTTATATTGTCTAAATTATTCTTTATTTCTTCTATGTAAAAATAAGCCTTCCAGTAAGAGACTTAGCTCCCCAAGAGTGGGAATGATGCCTTATTTTTCTTTTTTCCCCATCATCTAGCACCTGTTGTGTGTGTGTGTGTGTGTGTGTGTCTACATGTTACTTTTTTTTAATTATTTTTTTAATATATGAAATTTATTGTCAAATTAGTTTCCATACAACACCCAGTGCTCATCCCAAAAGATGCCCTCTTCAATGCCCATCACCTCCCCTCCCCTCCCTCCCACCCCCCATCAACCCTCAGTTTGTTCTCAGTTTTTAACAGTCTCTTATGCTTTGGCTCTCTCCCACTCTAACCTCTTTTTTTTTTTTTTTCCTTCCCCTCCCCCATGGGTTTCTGTTAAGTTTCTCAGGATCCACATAAGAGTGAAAACATATGGTATCTGTCTTTCTCTGTATGGCTTATTTTACTTAGCATCACACTCTCCAGTTCCATCCACATTGCTACAAAGGGCCATATTTCATTCTTTCTCATTTCTGCATGTTACTTTTAGAGGAAACAAACCCAACCAAATGTGGATCCTTGTTAATATGGCCCCCAAATTTAGCTTTTTTAAATACTAACTACCCTATATTACTGTCCTTAAGTACTTTTAGGATCTGCTTTTAATTATTTTTCCTCCCCTCTGCCTCTCTCCCATTTTTTCCTACCGCCACTGCTTACAGACCTTAGAAACTAGGGAAACTTCTGGGGCCAGCCAGGTGGCAGATTTGTTCTGTTGTTGGCTGTCAAGCCTTTCTCCTGTAATAAGACCTGGAGACCCAAGTAGTAATTTGAGCATACTCTCATTTTTGTTTCCTTGTCATTTTCATTAGATGAGTTATAAATTAAATTGCAGTCTTTTACACTTAATCTTAAAGTAATGCAGCTTTCCTTCAAATTATTGATTTTTTAGTGTTTTAAAGTTTATTTGCTTAATGAGAGAGAGAGAGAGAAAGCACACATGTGCGAGTAGGGGAAGGGGAAAAGAGAGGAGAGAAGAGAAAGAGAAAGAGAGCAGGCTCCACGCTGTCAACACAGAGCCCGACACAGGGCTCAAACCCACAAACCATGAGACCATGACCTGAGCCCAAATCAAGATTGAACATTTAACTGACTGAGCCACCCAGCCACCCCTAATTTGTTGATTTTTAAAATTTTTGTCACTGTTGTTGTTTATTGAGGGGAGGAGAAAGCAAAAATGGCTGTTTTCTCTATATTTTGATACGTATTTCTCCCCCTTCCCTCTTAGCAAACCCATCTCTGAAGTTCATGTTTCTCTTTATTCCTCTGAGAACTGTTTTCCTTACTTTCCTCACTACCTTACATTAAAAATTCAAGGAAAGAAGCCTGGATTCCCAGTTTCCATTCATGAGAATCACTTCCTCCCAAGTTTCAGCGCAAGTCCAATATGGCTTTGTCCAGGGGGAGGAAGACAGTTGTGAGAGGACAAAAGATAAGCATCTTGTTTGTCTCTGTACACAGGCCCTTGTGTGGACCTATGTTTAGCACACTCGCAAGAGGTAGGATGTTGTAAGTGCACACCGTCTGTACACACGTGCGGGTGAGAGGGGTCCCAAGAGAGGAGTGAAAAGAGAACTCCTTAAAATAAAATGTAGGTTTTACTCTCAATATGATGATATTAAAGCTGTCACACAATGCCTGATATTCTGAAATGATTTGTCCTCTGAATTTTTTGATCCATAAGAGACATTATAGTTGTTAAAGAATGTAGAATTGCTTGGATCTACCCACAGAGATTTAAATTTAATTGGTCTGGGATGGGTGCCCACCTGGGCATCAGTATTTATTTTTTTTAAGTTATTTATTTATTTATTTATTTATTTATTTTGAGAGAGTGCGTGCATGTGCACGTGAGCAGGGGAGGGGCAGAGAGAGAGAGAGAGAGGGAGGGAGAGAGAATCCCAAGCCCAATGCAGGGCTCGAACCCATGAACTGTGAGATCATGACCTGAATCGATATCAAGAGTCAGACACTTAACCAACTGCACCACCCAGGCACCCCCGGGCATCGGTATTTCTTAAATACTTTCCTACATTTCCACCCATCCCTAGTGATTCTAAAGTGTAGCCAGGTTGAAAATCACTGGTATAGAGCCAGTCCAAAATTTAAGGGTGGTGGAACGTATATGTATCCTCATTGGATCTTGGAATACATTCTAGATCTTGTTTCTTTTTAATTAAAATTAAGAATGTATCTGAGGTTAAAAGAGAGTCAAAGATTTTCAAATTATCTCTTCTTTTCCTACAAATATGCACAAAATATTAAGCTAAAATAGCACTCAAGGGCTGCTCAAGGGACTAACCAAGAAACCTGACCTAGTTATCTTTCTACCAGCTGCATGGGACATCACTAAACTTGTTAATGAGACAGCAAAGTTGTTTAGGAAGAAAAATTTTCTTTACATGTTAATAAGACTCTGAGCCAAGAAAGCAAAAGAAGCACATTTTGTCAAAAGTCTCTAGGATAAGATATTGTACTTAAAAATCATAGTCAAAGAAATTATATAACTCTGGCCTTGAACACCAAGATATGGGGAGCTTTGGGATACAGAAAGCCATTATTTGCTTCAATTCCTAGTTTCCAATTATGTAACAGATATATGCTCAGGTGGTTCAAGTACAGTAAGTTAATATTTAAAATAACAAAATGGGGGTTTTTTTGCTATGAAAAGCTTTATTGTTTCCCTTTGGTCAGGCTTGGGAGAGGGCTCCAACGTAATTAAAAAGCTGCCTAGTGGCTGTGGGGAGAGATTCAGGCAAAAGCCCTGACACCAAGGGGATGCCAGAGAGGTCTCTCAAATGCTGATGGGCTCCAGAGGTTCCTAATCATGTTTGAGGGTGAGCCTTTTAGAGAGATACTGGCCCAGCCCAGGCTGGGGGCCAGGCAACCTGTGGAGATGAGTCAGGTGGTCGCTATTTCCTTGATGGGTTCCACCGCCTCATCCGGCAAATGGTTCTCCAGGAATTCACAAAGATGGACGTCTGTGGGGGCAGAACCAAGGGCATGCAGATCCAAAAGGTCCTGGTTCAGGTTCTTCTCCAGAACCATGGCAGTTCCATGGCATCCAAGAATTTACCCCACCCATTTTGGGATGGTTCCTGCCCTTGCTGGAAGAGGGAGTGGCTGGTTTTGCATCTTCAAGAGACACTCAGCACCCTCCTGCTTCTCTGCCCACTCCAGGAAGAAGTGGCCCATGCCCTCCAAACCACAGGGTTGGTGTGGAAATAGAAGCCCAGAGAGAGGTAGGTGTGGGAGGCATGTTGGCATGCTGATGAGGTGGTTGATGGCAGCCTCCACCTTGGTGGAATAATTCTGATGAATACAGCCAATAATATTGTAATAATGGATGGTGGTTACACTTATCATGGTTGAGCACTGAATAATGTATAAAATTGTTATATCTATATGTTATACAACTTAAACTAATATGACATTGTATGTTAATTATACTTCAATAAAAAAGTATGTCAAAATGTATGCCAAAAAATGAAATAATAAAACATTTCACTCTTCAATTACTAGTGAAAACTAAAACATTGCACCCCATCTTAGAGGGCATTAACTAAGAAAAATCATGCTTTAAAGTTTTAATTATGAGCTAACTGCACCAGTGGTTGCCACTCAATTCCTTGGCTTTGTTAGCAGCTACATTTCGTTCCTGGTTGGTTACGTCCTAAGGTTAGGCAACTAGATCAAAAGCCTTTCCTGAAGGTACAAGGACTTCTTTCCTGCAACAGACAGAGGGCAATGAAATTCTCATGACACTCAGTTTGAGTGGCTCTTTGCTTATAAAGCCTCTAGGCTTAGGGTGATGTCGTAGACACACACACACACACACACACACTCACACACGTTGTCTTTACAAAGAATGCACATTACATCCTCACTAATACATAAACAAATATCTAGGGTGACCAACTGGTCCCAATTTGCCCAGGACTTTCCCAATTTGAGCACTAAAAGTCTGGTGTCCTGGAAATCACCCACCCACCTTAGTCCCAAGCAAATTGGGATGGATGGTTACCCTAAAGACAACCAGAATCAGAATCCAGTCTGGGGCAGACTTTAAACTATCAGACTCATCCTTCAGACCAGGTGTTCTTTCCTGATACTGCTAACCAGTGCATGCCAAAGAGGGTCAGATTGATACCATAAGCCACCATGTACAAGCTACCACCATGCTTTATATATGTTATCTGGAATCCCCCCAACTATTGTGGAAGGTAGTTGTCATTGTCATAATATTATAATATAAAGAAATTGAGGCTCTGGTGAATTAAGTGCTCTGCCCAAAACCTCACTGGCAGTAAGTGGTAGAGCTGAGATTCAGGCCTAGTTCTGTCCAACTTCAAAGTCACAGCTCAGTCTATATCATTCTCTGCCTCTTGCATTCGGAAATCTAACACCCACAAGTTTTAAGAAGACCTACATAGAGGAGATTTTACAAGAAATAAAACAAAACAAAGTAATAAAATATCAAGAAAGAATGGAAATAATAAACAAAATATCAGAATCTATATGAATTCAATAAAATAGAGGGCATAAATAAAACAACCAGAAGCTAATTGATGGATTACAAATTGCCCAAAGTCAAATTCATAAGATTCTTTATAACAACCTCCCAAGTATTCAAATAAAATACTTGTTGCCTTAGGCAAAAAGAATTTTCTATTCATATGTATGAAATACTGTGTTCCTAATTATTTGTCCTCAGAGTAATAATGCCTAGTGTAAATATGATTTGTTGTCTAAATTTTTATATTTTGATTTATCCTATATGCTTACAAAGAAAAATAAGATTATGAAGCTGCTATTTAAGAACTGTCTAAAAGAGGCAAGAAATTTTGATTTATAATTTAAATCTTAACTATGCAGATTTGTTCTCAGCATATATTTAAGTTTGAGTTAAATCAGCACATATTCTTGGACGAACATAATTGCAAGGATATTCTTCAAGAAACTCATGTCTGCTACTTTTTGTTTGACAAAAAGTATACTTGTTATTCCTAATTTCTCCCTATATATCAGTCTTATTATCTGCCGTCTTACACTGGATCTTAGGCAAAGTGCATACCAAAGGAGATTTCCTTCTAGTAGCCACATAGAAAAAAGGGAGTAGATGTCCATCACTGTTAATGAGAGTGAGTCTTAACAATGTATGACAGTAATGGCAGGGCCCTCATGGGAATTTCTCTACAGAGAAGCAGAGAGGCAGCTTTTTGATGCTGACCCTTAATTGACTTTTTAAAATGTGTGCTCTTACTTCACATCATCTCAAAGTTGTGCGATAACTTTAATAAAATGCTTAATACTCTTAGATGTAGTCATACAACCAGATTTACAAGCGGCAGAATCAACAACCAAGCCTAAAATTGTCAGGGTCTCAATTACATGCAAAGTCTCTAATATTGTGGTTTACCAAACACTACTGAAATCTGGAAGTTTACTAAAAGGTCTTTAGGATATCATTTCCTTCCATCTTTAGAATATCTTTTTTCAGAGAAGATCTGGTCATGGCACATTTCAGAACTTTTTATAAAAGTCTTTTTCTTTTTAAAAAAAATTTTAAACATTTATTTACTTTGAGAGAGAGAGCAAGCAGGGGAGGGGCAGAGAGAAAGGGAGAGAAAGAATCCCAAGCAGGCTCCATGCTGTCAACACAGAGCCCAACACAAGGCTTAATCTCACAAACCGTGAGATCATGACCTGAGCCGAGATCAAGAGTCAGGCACTCCACTGACTGAGCCACCCAGGTGCCCCATAAAGGTCTTTTTCTGAGGAAAACCTATATAACCTTTATGTTGGCATGGCAATGGGAGACCACCAAAATGTTATATTTTATCAAAAATACTCATTTTGGGCAGCTGTTACCAACTGGCCATGATAAAGTAAAGTGGATGTAATTTAGTCTCTATGGATTAGATATTCTCTAAGAAATGTGCATGACTCCCTGGTAGCAAAAATGACTTCCTTTGAACTTTATGTGTAAATCAAATGAACTCTGCCATGGACTGAATGTTTTTCAGCCACAAAATTTATATTTTAAAATCTTAATCTGCAGTGTGAGGGTATTAGGAGGTTGGGCCTTAGTGGTGATTAAATCCTGAAGCCACATGGGGCCCCATGGCTAGTATTAGCATCCTCATAAAAGAGGACCTTGGGAGCTCTCTTGTCTCTTCCACCATGTGAGGACACAGTGAAAAAAACATTCTGTGAACTAGGAATCCAGCCCTCACCAGACACTGAATCTGCTAACTGCTTGATCTTGGACTTCCCAGAGAAATAGATTTCTGTTGTTTATAAGCCACCCAGTCTATGGTAATTTGTTATAGCAGCCCAAACTGACTAAGACAGACTCTTGCAACACCTTAAACTCATACTGGAGGGCATGAAGAATCAGGGCTAGGAACTCTTCAACGAGCTGATGAAAAATACAGAAGAATCAAGAGTGAGTGAGAGCAAAAGTTCTTTTTATTTTAAATTATATACTGTATGACCTTAGTATAATCTAATGCTATTGCCAGATTTTAAAAAATTATTGTAACTGCTTCATCTACACTATCAGAAGAAAAAAATGGAAAAGAATAACCAGAAATAGAAGCAAATCAAATTTTATGATTCTAATATCTGTAAGCTGAAAATATTATATTGTACTTTTTATTTGGCTATTAAATATGTAGGTGTCTTCCTTCTTTGGCTAGATTTTCCTTCATTACTAATGGGGAAAAGATAACATGTAAATTTCACTATATTCCCAGAACTCCTGAAGAACAGATGAACACTCTGAATAGTGGTAAATACAAATTGATCCATAAAAACAGAAATACCTCTAAAATAATTAAATACTTCTTTGTACAAAAACTCAACTCAAAGGGTTAAAAGCTAAGCACTGTTTCTAAATACAAATTCAATGCAATCCAATACATATGTGTAATTATAAATTATGGGTCATGTTTCCTATTTACCTATGCTTTTTTCTTTTCTACAGGTCGTTATACATTAGCAAGACAAAATTGGGCACAAATGGACAAGTTAATTGCCAATGCCATTAGAATTCTCATATTTCTGTAATGTGAATGAAATTGCAAATTAAAACTATTAATTTGTAAATTTTTTAAAAGGTCACATTGTTACACAGGAGCCTGAATGTGAAGAGAACAGAAATAAATTTCAAGGTAGCTGTTGAGTGAGAAAGTTGGCTTTTATAGTTCCCATTTTGTTGAAACTTTTACATCTACCTTTTTTTTTTTTTCTCTCCAGAAACTTAGACATTGTGTGAAGCTGTAAGGGTGTGAGATGCGGAAGGTAATGATCTGGAAAAATTCTGGATCAAGTGTTTTGGAATTCGTACCAATGGCAAAATGAGTCAAAACCAGGTTGAAAGATTTTCAAAAGCATCTTGTACCTGCTAGTAGCAAACTGTGAGTCATGTTATTTTTTTTGATCCTCTGCAAGAGTACAAAACAGGAAATAATTTTAGAATCTAATAATATTTCTTTCCTGTTACTTAGACAGTTTTGACTTTATAATTAAAATTCTAACCTTTCTCAGTTGTCACACAAATATCTTCTCCATATCCTGAATATTAGTTGTGTCATGACAATCTCCTGGAAGGAGCTCATCGAACACAGGGTCACAGCAAGGCAAGCCATATAATATGAATTGAATAGCAGTTCACAGAAGCCAAATCTAATGAAAAGGGAAAAAACCCAAACCCAATTCAATGTAGGTGTTGGTATCCATGTGAGAATAGAGACCACTGATGATCAAAATTAATCCATCTTTAAAAAATGACAAAATGATTATATAGTGCTCCTGCATAAATGTATAAACACAATAAAAAATTTTAATATAGACACTATTACTAAATTCAAAAGCCAACACATAAGAATAATTAAATTATCTCTCTCCACTCTTTACAACAAAGATATTGGAAAACAGGCAGCAAGAGATACCAGAAATCTAATCAAAAGTTTCAATGGCTCTACTCACCAGTACTTCCCCTAAGTAAGAACAGCATGAGGAAGCTGAAGTCCATGTTTGTTGGTACCTAGGTGACAATATTTTCTTTTATACTACTTCAGGGTTCAACTAAGAGAGATGAAAATCATTTCTAAACCATACTAATGTTGAGAACCCTGAAGGTCTAAAATTTTACCCTAATTACAAACTACTAAGATAGGCTACCATAGATTCATAGATGCTGACAAAGGCATAAGATTCCCGGGTCGGAGACAAAGGATAGTTTACTATTCATAGCTATACTCAGAGTATCAGCATTTGCGCTGGTTTGGCATTTGTGCTGAGCCCCAGTAACCACAGGGTGATGTGAAGAAGGCCAGGTGATACTGCACATGTAGTGTGGCATGATGCCAGAGAGCTTAGGAAATCCAAATCATTTATAATGGGAAGTAAGCCTGTCAGACCTTACCCTGGAGGGAAACCTATTTATTATACTGAAGAATAAACAAACTTGACCTTGCTCCAGATAGAGACACTATCTCAGTGGTCCAAGGCTGTTTACTATACCAACACCCTTGAAAAGGTAATCTGGAATAAAGACAGTCAGAGCCCTCTGCTCATAAGATGTACAGAAACTTAAGAACCTGTGGAGAATTACCTCTCAATGCTGACCGGCAGTGAAAATTTATACTAAGATATAGCTTGTGGTTCTTTCTTTAAAATCTCCAGTTGCAGCTTAGTACACACAGCACCTTCTTCCTCAGAAGCTCTATATGTACCACCCTAGTCCCAAGTTTTCCCATGTTTTTTCCTTTTGCTCCCCTGGGGTTTTTCCATATTGAGTCTACTCCTCTTCAGTAGAGTCTACTCCTTTTACTCAGGTACATAGGCTTGCCTCTGACACACATGTTTAGTTCATGCCCTCTGCCAAGATGCCCTCACTGATAACCTACCAGTAGACCTCCTCACCTAGCTTGTACTGGGACTCTGGTACTGCCTGATAAGGAACCCTCACCCCTTAGAGAACACATCTGAGCTATGAAATTGATTATTTCTAAGGCCGGTGACTGGTGGTGACTATTCATTACAGGCAACTGGGATTAGGTTTGGCCTGCTCTAGCCGTTTTTTTCCTTTAATGAGTTTTCTAGGGAAGGAGGGGATTCATCCTGTGCATATGAAATTTTAGTTAATGCGGTTTACAATAGTCTTTCAGTCTGTAAACCCAATATGTTGCCATAGAAACAGATCTCCATCTGAAATGCGTCCAATCAATTCTGAAATTGCCATTCAGAACACCTTCATAAATTGGAATGAATCCAACAGGTACCCAAAATGTCAGTGTGTAGGCAGTAAGTTACAGTTCTCCTTTTATTTAATTATTTTAAAAATAAGAAATGCAGGGAAGAACGCCTCTTAGAAATACATAAAAACATAAAGATATTCATTCTAAGTAAGAACATATCTTCTTGATTATTTTATTCTTGAAGCAGCACTAAACTAGAGCAACATATGCCATTCAGAAAAGGCAAGATATGTTTCAAGTGACTAAACAGAATGTGATGGTTCATTTAAACAGCATTATTCTTAGCAAAAACCCAACAAAACCCAAAAATCTGTACATTTATTTATTGAAAGAATTCAATTTTTAGAGTGTATCTTTTAATACTCTCTTGTCTCCTTGAAAATATTTTTGCCAATTTAATATGCCCAAATGGAATGTTATTGGGAGTTATGTAACTCAAGAAAAGGGAATCAAAATTTCCAAGTTTCAGGGACAAGTTCAGAAACTTTTCTCCTGGGGCGCCTGGGTGGCTCAGTCAGTTAAGCATCCAACTTCTGCTCAGATCATGACCTCATGGCTCTCAAGAGTTCAAGCCCTGCATTGGGCTCTGTGCTGACAGCTTAGAGCCTGGAGCCTGCTTCAGATTCTGTGTGTCTCCCTCTCTCTCTGCCTCTCTCTCTCTCTCTCTCTCTCTCTCTCTCTCTCTCTCTCTCAAAAATAAATAGAAACATTTAAGAAATTTAAAAAAGAGACTTGTCTCCCATGGAATTCATGACAAGAAAAATAAAAATTAAATTAATTAGATGACCCATCAGCGAAATTAGTCTACCCCAAATGATGATTCATTTATGCATTGGCAATAAAATTTAAGTGTTTCCCAAATCTCTTCCTGGGGTCCACATTATTTTACTAAAATTTCACCAGGGAAATATTAGTAGAGTCTATCAGCACTGTTCAATAGAACTTTCTGCAATGATGAAAGTACTGTAATCTTCCTATCCAATATGGTAGTCACTAGCTAGTGAGGACTTGAATATAGCTAATGTGAATAAAAAGCTGAACTTTTTTTTCAAGGTTTATTTATTTATTTTGGGAAGGGCGGGGAGGTCAGAGAGAGAGAGAGAGAGAGAGAATCAGCACAGAGCCCAACATGGGGCTTGATCTCACAAACCATGAGATCATGACCTAAGCTGAAATCAAGTGTCAGATGCTTAACCAACTGAGCCACCCAAAAGCTCCTAAAAAGTTGAACTTTTAAAAAATTGTTAACCAATTTAAATTTGAATTAGGACATGTGGCTAGTGGCCACCATATTGGACAACATACCTTTGTAACTTAATACTCATAGTTAATACTCAGAGTTGGAGTCAAACCGACAAGGTTCAAACTCTGGCTTCCCTACTTTTTCTCTATTACTTTTCTCTCCCCAGTCGTTGATAAGAAGATTCAATATGTTATATTACTTGTTATATAAATTTTAGCAATTATTATTATATCTCAGTTTCATAATTTACTAGCCATAAGGTCAAGTTATCTAATCTCACAGAACCTGAATAATTGCAAAATAGGGTTAATACTAGTGCTACATGGGATTGTTTGAGGATGAAATGAAATGATGCATTAAAGGGTTTAGCACATGCCTATCACATGGGAGTACTCAATACATATTAAATGCTCTGTTAAATTACTATTAAAGTAATATTTTAACATGAGAAATTTTTATAACTCGTGGGAAGTACTGGAGAAAACAGGGAGAGGTTATAACAAGCCAATTAATTAATAATTGGGTAAGCCAGTAATATTGAGCCAGCAAAATTTGTTCACCAGCAAAATTTAAGACTATAAACCCAGGGATTCCACAAAGATTCAAAAACCACATGAGATTCATCTTAACACAGTCTGCCAACTTTTCCTTTTTTTTTCGTTACAGCCTCATTAGTAAATATATATATATATATATATATATATATATATATATATATATATTCTTTTTAATATGTATTCACCTTGTCTTTCTTAGTATGTATTACTCTTTCCTTGTTTGCAGCAGCTGGTCGCACAGGAAAGTTAGGTAGAATAATTATATCACTGCAGGAAATCCTGTTTCAAATTGTTCCAAGATGTGCAGTGCCCATCAATGACATACCCAGCTCTAAAATCAACATATTAATAGCCACAACTTTACACATCCCAAAAGATTTTTTAACGTGGTATTCAAATAAACCAATGACTCCCACATTACATATTAACTCCCTCTCTATTTATATCTTAAATGATAAAACATCTAAAACTTAAGAGTTTGAAGGAATTTTTAACACATTATTAAAATGTTTCTTCAAATGTTACAGTAAGACACGAAGTCTGGAAAAATCTGAATTGGAATGCTGTTAGCTGTGGCTTAAAACAGTTTTATTTTATAAATGGACCTGGTGTGCTCGTCTCATCATTTTTCTGGCATCTCAACAGCAGCCAAGGAAAGTTCTTGTCTGTCCAGCAGTGTCTCTTTGGTAGAGTTTAAGTAGGTCAGGGCAAGAAGCAAAAAGCTTTCCTTTCAGTGAGAAATTAAACTCAGAACTTCCTTTATATTTTAAACTACTTTCACTGTACAGTTGCCCAAAAACAAACATATAGCAGACCCCTTGTTCCCAGACGTGTGCTCACAGATCCTGAAGAGACAACACACCTTCAGTGTTGGAACTGCAGATTTCCTGGAATATTTTGGACTACGTTGACCACAGTTTGGAAAACTGCCCATGTGATATCAAAGACATGGTAATGTGTCCTTGTAGGTTACTAGTACTCCACCATGGCTGTCCAACCAGCAGCCTCCACTTAATGAGCAGTTAGTTGTCATGACTAGTCCAGCCCTGTCAGAGAAAGTAGTTTGGCTTCGTGTAATTTTGAAGTACAGATTGGAGTAAGAGTAGGAAAGAAAGAAGTGGTATGAGGGTCAGAATTAGATTTAAAGATAGCAGGAAGATGACCCAAAGGTAATTTTTCTAAGACTCCCAGATTAGATTATAGCATCTAGTACTGTCTGTCAGGAGGGTAAAGATCACATTTAGAAAAATGCTTGTATTGATCTGAACTTTCAAATAGCACTGACATCCATGATAAAGGTTTTGATAGTAATATTTAAACACTTGATAGTGTTAACCCTCATACTGCAGATGGTAATTGGGGTCACCCCACCCCTTGAGTTTTAGATGAGATTGCCATGGTCTGTGTAAGTCGAAAGCCCTTCCTAGGATTTTGCTGATTTGGGAGTGATTATATTCTTGAAGCCTCCTCTACTCTTGGATTCTTGCATCCTCTATTTCACTAGGCATCAATTTAGACAGAAAATACATACCTTTCATCAATTTCCACCATTCATGTTGTTAGTAAAACTGACTGGAGGGGCACCTGGATAGCTCAGTCAGTTGAGCATCCAACTCTTCATTTTAGCTCAGGTCATGATCCCAAGGTTGTGGGATTGAGCCCTGTATCAGGCTCTACTCTGAGTGTGGCATGGGATCCTGCTTGGGATTCTCTCTCTACCTCTGCCCCTCTTCTCCATTCACACACTCTCTCTCTAAAATAAAACTTAAGGGCACTTGGGTGGCTCAGTCGGTTAAGTGTCTGACTTCGGCTCGGGTCATGATCTCATGGCTTATAGGTTCAAGCCCTGTGTCAGGCTCTGTGCTGACAGCTCAGAGCCTGGAGCCTGCTTCAGATTCTAGGTCTCCTTCTCTATCTTCCCCTCCCCCATTCCCTCTCTCTCTCTCTCTCAAAAATAAACATTAAAAAATGTTTTTAATAAAATAAAGTTTTAAAAATTGTTTAAAAAACTAGAGATTTTGGTGTCAGGGTTGGGGGGTAGGGGCACATATGAGAAAAGTTCTTTTCTCACATAATTTCACAAATAACTTTAAAAATCTATCATCACCCCTCTTGTTTTCTCAAATTGTCTCTAGTTCCTGCCATTAGGGAATGCGAGCTGTGAGCCTGAGGTAACTCAGGGACAGCTGGAGAGGCGCCTGCTCCAGCCCAGTGGCACCAGGTGAGACTGTTTGACATCAACAAAATTCTAAGCAGTGGTCATGATTCTTAAATCTCTGTAAAACACGAGCCTTAATTTCCTTCACCCTGGAGTAAAAGCAGATGTGGGGCCCAGACTATTTGTGACATAGAATAGAAAATGTAAGTATACCACTGTATGGGAATGATAAGAAGGAATAAAATTGAATAGCTATAAATCTAGGTAAGCCAAAAGACAAATTCTTCATCCCACACTGCCCCAGTTAATCATGGCATAATTAAGAGAAGTCACTTCCACATAGATCTAAATAGTGTTCTAAGGTGGAGTTCAAATGAAATACTCCAAGAAATAAGTACCAGCATACCAAGTATTAAGTACTACATGTTTAAGAAAGACATAAATGAGAAAAATGGCCAATACACAGAGTGGGGATGGGTACTTCATTACCAGACCACAGTCTTTATTTCACCACCAAAAAATTAAAAAGGATAGAAAAGAAAAGAAAAAAATGGAAGCCTTTCAGCTATAACTCTCACTTAAATCTAAATCCTTGATAATCAGAATAAAATTTTACCTTAAGATTTAGCTTCCCAATTAATCTTGTTGTGTGAACTATTTGATACTGGCTTGTTTCAAATTCTAAATTGCTTTTATTTCCCCCTGTTGAAGGGATTTGGAAAGAATCCCATTTAGAAAAGAAGCCATCAGGGCAGGGAAAGTAGTATTAACACACTAAAGTCACTACATATACTTAAGAGAGTCTTGTAACCTTGATTTAAGTGCTAAGCTAAATATGGTTTCTCATCATATTTCTGTACTTGTGAGCTAATGCCACAGAAAAGCAAACTGAAATGAATGAGGTTCTTTGATTAATTTTCTGGTACAAGACAGTTTAAACATCACATTGGTGATGTAATTTAAATTACAGCAGATGGAAATGGCAGAGTCCTTAAATAGATTCCTGCACACTCTTCCAGGACTCAGAAGTCTCTTATTTAAGTACCAGAGCCTATATTAATACGATTTACTTGTTGATATCTGCTACTCCTAATGAGCTGCCGGGTTAGAGGGAGTGTGACTCATATGATCCAGATGAATATTGCCACAAGAAACAACAAATATACAATTCCCATTCTGTTATTCTAGTAAGTGAAAATAGCTATGATGGCTCTGTGTTGTAACCAGGTGAAGGTCTATCTGACACCCTAACAGGAGTTCACCAAGTAAATAGTTTTAGGGATTTGATGTTATTGGTTTATTACCCATCCTGACTCTGATACTCATAATAATATCTGCTTTAGAGGCAAGCATGCTAGGACTCTTACCACTTCAGAACTAAATTAAAACACTTAACATAAACTATAGTTAGGTGTTGGTCTATAAATCCATCATATCTCTCTACTCTCACTCTGTCAAACTGGCTCATGATGACTAAAGATTGAGCCAATTCTTTTCCTACTTGAACTTCCTTGCTGCGTGACTTTATCTCTCTGGTTCAAGCCAGAGAGGCCCTTCTGGGTCAGTCAGGCTGCTATGCAATTGCTCAGTACTCCCAGCCACCAGCCTATATACTTACTCTGAAACCGGAAAGCCATAAACAATGGAGTGCTTTCCAATTTCCTTTCCCAGAAACTATTTTCTCTTTAGTTTACACCCCCCTCTTTTGTTCTTAGCCATGCGTTGATAGAGTTATATTCTATGATAGGCAGAATAATGGTTCCCCAAGGATTTCCACATACTAATCCCCAGAACCTGTGAATGTGTTATGTTACATGGCAAAAGAGACTGAAAATGTGATTCAGGTTATGGATCCTAAAATGGGGAGATTATCCCGGATTATGAAGGTACACCCAGTCCAGTCAGTGGAGCACCTAAAAGTAGAGAAATTTGTCCAGCTAGAGTTGGTCGGAGAGATGCAGCAGAAGACAAAAGAGGCAGAGGAGAGATGAGGCAGAAAGGAAGATCAGAGAGATTCAACATCTAAGAAGGGTTTGACCCACGATTGTTGGTTTTGAAGAGATCCACTTGACCGGAAGACATATTGTAAAGAAAAGGCCAGGTGTGTCTGTAAAACCTTTTGCTAATATCTTAGGAAGTTCAAAAGGTCAGAATATTCAGTTGCAGAAAGTGCTATTTGAAGAGACTAAAGGTGTGATGCATAGATCCCTTCAGCCATATCAGCAGAAGGCCTAGAGACGAAATTATCTAAGAAAAACCTGTGTAGTGAATTCCCATGACATACATAGGAGACTCATGAAGTTCTTGAGAATATTATAACAATGGAAACACATTCAGGACTGAATGTGGCAGAGAGAGCACAAAATGATAAGAGGCTGTCAGGACCCTACAGTTCCACCAACAGAAAACAGGCTGATAAAACTACTCATTGTAAAAATGTGCTACCTTTCATGAAAGAGGAAGCATAACTCAGACGAAGGAACCAAGAACCCAGAGGGTTTAGCTGAGAACCACAGGGGATTCTTTTCCTTGGACCTCAATATTTAATGGAGTTTGTATGTTTGGATTTCAAAATTACTTGGGACCAGTTGCTCCATTTATCTTTCCATTTTCTCTTTTTTTGAACTAGCATGTCTATAATATAATGCCTGTCACATCATCATATGTTTGGAATATATAATTTGTTTCTTTAGTTTCATAAGGCCAAAAATGGAGAGGAATTGTGCTCCGAGAAGAATTATACCCACAATTTTACTCATACTTGATTTAGATGAATTGGGTCATTAGATCTGGGATTTTAGAGCTGATGAAATTTTGAATTTAAAATGATGCTGTAATGGATGAGATCTTTGGGGATCTTGGAATGAGATAAACATATTTTGTTTTATGAAAAGGACATGAATCTTTGAGAGCCAAAAGGTGGACTGTGGTAAGCAGAATAATGAGCTCCCAAAGATTTTGATGCCCTAATTCCCAGAACAGTGTTACTTTATATGGCAGAAGGGAAAGCACAATCACTGTGCTAATATGATTATGGTTATGGACATTAAAATAGTGATAGTATCCTGGATTATTCAGTGCGCCCAATGTAATCACTTGAGTGTTAAAAGTGGAAGAGGAAAGCAAAAGACTTAATCCAAGAGATATTAGCAGGAAAGATGAGGCAAGTAGAGAGGTCAGAGAGACAAGTATGAGAAGGACTGGACCCACTGTTACTAGCTTTAAAGATGGAGAAACAGGCCACAGACCAGGGAATGCAGCCAATGTCTAAAAACAGAGAACAATCAGGGCGTCTGGGTGGTTCAGTTGGTTAAGCATCCGACTTCAACTCAGGTCATGATCTCATGGTTCCTGACTTCAAGCACAGAGCCCTCTTGGGATACTCTGTCCGCAACCTCTCCGCACCCTACCCCCACCTCCGTTTCTCTGCCCCTTCCCCTCCTCTGCTCATGTGCACATGCTCGTTCTCTCAAAAATAAAATAAACATTTAAAAAAAAGTAGAAATAGAAAACAGCCCCTAGCCAACAATCAACAAGGAAATAAGGACCTCAGTGCTATAACCACACAGAACTGAATTTTGCCAACAACCTGAATGATCCTGAAATTGGATTCTCCCTCAGAGCCTCCAAGTAAAATCCTAGATTGGCCAACACTTGATTTCAGCCTTGTGGCACCCATAGCAGAGAAACCAACTGAGCCTATCAGACATCTGACTTACTTAAATGAGAAATATTTATGCTGTTTTAAGCTGCTGAGTTAGTGGTGGTTTGTCAGTAACAACAGGCAACTAATACATATTCCCTTACATGGTTAGATTAAGATTATTATAAGAATTTGATCCTCTCTGCATTTCTAGTAGTGTAGTAATAATGCCTCCATGCCCTCATTTTATTTATAATCAAAAGATTATTTTAAATAACCTTGTCTCTCACAGAAGGAATTTGAAAATTTTATTTTGTGCCTTGTGCTTAAAGTTAGAATGTTCTCTTTTATTTTGCTGCTGCTTTTTAGAAGAATCAGTTTATAGATTTAACATCTAAAATGTCCCTCTCCAAAATTAGCCACATCACAAGATTGTAGTACTCTTATGAGTTTCTCCCTTGAGTTTTAAATGGTGAGTTTGAATTCCAGAACTTGCTCAAAGTGGTGTGCTGAAAGAGAGTGATCAGCTAAATTGGAAAGTAGGAATTCTAGCCCTAGCTCTGATACCAAGTATGTAGGCGGCTTCTCACAAATCAGTTTACCGCTCTGGATCTCATTTTCTTCCTCATAATATTAAAAGGTGTGAGAAACCAGGGAGGCTTCCATGATGAGGTGCCACTTCATTGAAATCTGAAACACTGGTAGGCATTAAGAAGGCAGATTGAGTGCAGGAAGGAGAACAGTCCAGAAGATTTAGCATATCCTGTTCTATGCTACAACATCATTCTCCTGATGAATTCAGTGGCCAAAAAACCAGAGCCCAAAATGGTCTATAAACTGGTTTAGAAGAATTCACACCACTTATTGGCAGCATCTCTGAGGAGGGTTCTATGAAAAAAAGTGAGGGTTTAGAGAAACTTTTATAGTGTAGTATTTATGGGCAGGGACTTTGTTCTCAAAATGCCCGATTCAGGTCCTGGTTCTGCCATTTATTCGCTGTGTGTTTTCTCTAGATGCCTTAGTTGCCTTATCTGTAAAATGTAAATATGTGTGCAAGCACTGCTTAGGAGAGATCTTGGCACATAATATGCATTATTTAAATTAGCAGGCACTACACAGGTATTCATCAGTATTATTTTTTTTTTTTAATTTTTTTTTCAACATTTTTTATTTATTTTTGGGACAGAGAGAGACAGAGCATGAACGGGGGAGGGGCAGAGAGAGAGGGAGACACAGAATCGGAAACAGGCTCCAGGCTCCGAGCCATCGGCCCAGAGCCTGACGCGGGGCTCGAACTCACGGACCGCGAGATCGTGACCTGGCTGAAGTCGGACGCTTAACCGACTGCGCCACCCAGGCGCCCCTCATCAGTATTATTGCTGTGGACTGAATTGTGTCCTCCCAAAATTTAGATGCCAAAGCCCTGACTCCCAGTGTGGTAGTATTTGGATATGGGGCCTTTGGGGGGTAATTAGGTTTAGAAGAGTTGATGATGGTGGTGCCATCATGATGGGATTAGTGCTTTTATAAGAAGACACACCAGGGAGCTTGCTCTCTCTGTCTACCAGGTGAACACACAGTGAGAAGGCTGCTATCTGCAAGCCAGGAAGAAAGCTTTCATCAGAAACTGGCCATGCAGGCACCCTGATCTCAGACTTCCAGTTTCTAGAACTGTGAGAAAATAAATTATCTTATTAAAGCCACCAAACTCAGGCTGTAATGGCAGCCTGAGCAGACTAACACAATTATTAAAGAAGAATTTTAGGTTTTGTTCTGAAACTGCTATTTTATTGAACTTTTAAATGATAATACATTAATGAATCATTTATAATTTAAAATGAATAAAACCAAATCAAGGACAAAAGCCTATAATTCCTTTGTAGTGATACCTTCAGTTATCTCAGACTCCAGAATTGAACAAACTGTAGGTTGAATGAGCCATAAGTGAAAAACATCAATGGACAGTTTAATCAATATTCACTCTCAATTTGTAAGGTGTCTCATTGATCCACTTGTCAACTTTAAAGTGATGCAATTAACAAGCACCACGGTAAAAAGATCCTTTAGGATGATATAAAAAACTCAAGAGAGTACTAAAATGTGGCTTTTCTGATGACATTTAGAAATATATATAAAGTTCTGCAATTACTTCAAAGGAGTACTTTATGAAAAAGAAGTGTTCAAACATTTTTTTTTTAATTTAGAGCTTAGATATCATCTGTGAAACTGGTAATATACTATTAGATAAAATACTTAAAGAGAAATTATAAGTTGCTAAATTAAATATCGCTTTTAAAAAAAAACCATATGCCTGTTATCAGAATATAACTTAAAATACAATTACTACTGCCTTGGAACTTATAATTTAGTAGGTCAGACAGATATTAAACAATCAAATAAATTAGTGTATAATTACAAATAATAATTTGGGTTTGTTTTAATTTTAATTCCAGTTAGTTAACATACGGTGATATATTAGTTTCATAGTCAACATAGTGACTCAACAATTCCATACAACACCTACTGTTCATCACAGCACGTGTGTTTCTTAATACCTATCACCTATTTAACCTATCCCCCACCATCTCCCCACTAGAGAATGCTTCTATAAACATTGGAGTGCATGTATCCCTTTGAATTAGTATTTTTGTATTCCTTGGATAAATGCCTACTACTGCAATTGCTAGATTATAGGGTAGTTTTATTTTTACCTTTTTGAGGGAACTCCACATTCCACATTGTTTTCCAGAGTGGCTGCACCAGTTTGCATCCCCACCAACAGTGCAAGAGGGTTCCCCTTTCTCCTCATCCTCACCAACACATGATTTTAACCGTTCTGACAAGTATGAAGTGATATCTCATTGTCATTTTTATTTATATTTCCTTGATGATGAGTAATGTTGAACATCTTTTCATGTGTCTGTTTGCCATTTGTATGTCTTCTTTGGAAAAAAGAATATTTTTTCCTATTCCTGTCTTCTGCCCATTTATTAATTGGATTATTCATTTTGGGGATGTTGAGTTTTATAAGTTCTTTATATATTTTGGGTACTAACCCTTTATTAGATATGTCATTTGCAAGTATCTTGTCCCATTCCATTGGTTGCTTTTTAGTTTAGTTGTTTCCTTTGCTGTGCAGAAGCTTTTTATTTTGATAAAGTCCTAATATTAGTTTATTTTGCTCTTGTTTCCCTTGCCTCAGGAGACATATCTAGAAAGAAGTTTCTATGGCCAATGTCAATGTCAATGCCTGTGTTCTTTTGTAGGATTTTGATAGTTTTCTGTCTCACATTTCTGTCTTTAATTCATTTTAAATTTATTTTTGTGGTTGGTGTAAGAAAGTGGTCCAGTTTCATTCTCCTGTATGCCGCCATCCAGTTTTCCCAACACCATTCATTGAAGAGACCATCTTTTATCCCATTGGATATTCTTTCCTGTTCTGTCAAAGATCAATTGACCAGATAGTTGTGGGTTCATTTCCGGTTTTTTTATTCTGTTCCATTGATCTGTGTGTCTGTTTTTGTGCCAGAACCATACTGTTTTGATCACCACAGCTCTGTAATGCAATCTGAAGTCTAGAATTGTGATGCCTCCAGCTTTGCTTTTCTTTTTCAAGGTTGCCTTGGTTTGTGTTGTGGTTCCATACAAATTTTAGAGTTGTTTGTTCTAGTCCTGTGAAAAATGCTGTTGATATTTTGATAGATATTGCATTAAATCTGTAGATTTCTTTGGGTAGTATAAACGTTTTAATAATATTGATTCTTCCAATCCATGCACATGGAATGTCTTACCATTTCCTTGTGTCATCTTCAATTTCTTTCATCACTATTTGATAGTTTTCAGATTACAGGTCTTTCACCTCTTGGGTTAGATTTATTCCTAGGTATTTTGTTGTTTTTGGTGCAACTGTAATAAGATGTCCTTATGTCTCTTTTTCCCCATGAAGGGTGATATTCGCTGTGGGTTTTTTGTATATGTCCTTTATTATGTTGAGGTATGTCCCTCTAAACCTATTTTGTTGAGGGTTTTTATCATGAATAGATACTATACTTTGTTGAATGCCTTTTCTGCATCTACTGAAATGATCATATGGTTCTTATCCTTTCTTTTGTTAATGCAGTGTATCATGTTGATTGATTTGTGAATATTGAACTACTCTTGCAACAAAGCAATAAATCCCACTTGATAGTGGTGAATGATTCTTCTAAAGTATTGTTGGATTTGGTTGCCTAGTATTTTATTGAGAATTTTTGCATCCATCTTCATCAGGGATATTGACCCGTAGTTCTCATTTTTAATGGTGTCTTTATCTAGTTTTGGTATCAAGGTAATTCTGGCCTCATAGAATGACTTTTCCTTCCTTTTCTATTTTTTTGAATAGTGTAAGTATAATAGGTATTAACTCTTCTTTAAATGTTTGATAGAATTTGCCTATGAAGCCATCTGGCCCTGTAGTTTGTTTGTTGTGACTGATTTGATTACCAATTCAATTTCTTTGCTAATTATCAGTCTGTTCAAGTTTTCTATTCTTTTCCTGTTTCATTGTTGGTAGTTTATCCTTTTCTAGGAATTTATCCATCTCATACAGGTTGTCCAATTTGTTGACATGTAGTTTTTCATAATATTCTCTTATAATTGCATTTCTGTGGTGTTGGCTTTTTATTTTTCCTCATTTATTTATTTATTTATTTAGGTCATTTCTCTTTTCTTTTTGATAAGTATGGCTTGATATTTATCAATTTTATTAATTTTTTCAAAGAATCAGCTCTTGGTTTCACTGATCTATTATATTGGGATTTTTGTTTGTTTGTTTTAGTTTATCATTTATTTCTAGTCTAATCTTTATTATTCCCTTCCTTCTGCTGGCTTTAGGCTTCATTTGTTGTTCTTTTTCTAGCTCCTTGCATGTAAGTTTAGGTTGTTTATTTGAGATATTCCTTGCCTTTTTTAAAAAAAAATTGATTCGTTGTTTTTTGAGGGTGGAGGGGCAGAGAGAGAGAGGGAGAGAGAAAATTCCAAGCAGGCTCCGTGCTGTCAGCACAGAGCCCAACACAGGGCTTGGTCTCACAAACTATGAGATCATGACTTGAACTGAAATCAAGAATCAGACGCTTAACTGACTGAGCCACCCAGGTGCCCCGAGATTTTTCTTGCTTCTTGAGGTACACTTGTATTGCTATATACTTCCATCTTCAAACTGCTTTTGCTACATCCCAAAGATTTTGGACCATTTCATTTGTTTCCATGTATTTTTCAATTTCTTCTATATCCTGGCTGACCCATTTAATGTTAGTGGCATGTTATTTAACATCCATGTGTTTGTGGTCTTTCCAAATTTTTTCTAATGGTTGAGTTCTAGTTTCATAGCATTTTGGTCAGAAAAGGTGCATGGTATTATCTCAATCCTTTTGTATTTGTTAAGACCTGTTTTATGACCTAATATGTGGTCTATTCTGGACAATGTTCTGTGTGTATGTGAAAGAATATGTATTCTGTTGTTTTAGGATGAAATGTTCTGAATATATCTGTTAAGTCCATCTGGTCCAGTGTGTCATTCAGAGCCATTGTTTCCTTGTTTATTTTCTCTTTAGATGATCTGTCCATTGACGTAAATATGTTGTTAAAATCCCCTACTAATACTGTATTATTTTCAATGAGTTCATTTATGTTTATTATACATTTTTTATATATTTGGGTGCTCTAATTTGGATTTTATTTTGTCTATCCCCTCTAAATTTGTCCATAGTACTTTTTACTTATTGCTATTAATCTTGCTTGCTGAGACCCTAAATCAGCCTTTCCATCTAGTCTACGTAAAGAGGTGTACACAATGAAGAAATTATTATATAAAGCACAGAGCACTGGCCTGAAAATCAGTTGAGTTCCAGCTCTGCCCCCAGTCAGTGAAATTGCAGAGTTCTTTGGACTCTGTAAAATTAAGTGGTGCCATACATGTCCTGGTAGAGTCCTTGCAATTTTAAAATCATGGGATAGGGGAGTTCCGGAAGATGGCGGCGTAGGAGGACGCTAGGCTCACCGCGCGTCCTGCTGATCACTTAGATTCCACCTACACCTGCCTAAAGAACCCAGAAAACCGCCAGAGGATTAGCAGAACGGAGTCTCCGGAGCCAAGCGCAGACGAGAGGCCCACGGAAGAGGGTAGGAAGGGCGGCGAGGCGGTGCGCGCTCCACGGACTGGCGGGAGGGAGCCGGGGCGGAGGGGCGGCTCGCCGGCCAAACAGAGCCCCCGAGTCGGGCTGGCAAAAGCGGAGGGGCCGGACGGACTGTGTTCCGACAGCAAGCGCGACTTAGCGTCTGGGAGGTCAGAAGTTAACAGCTCTGCTCAGAAAGCGGGAAGGCTGGAGGACAAAGGGAGGGAGAGCTGCTGAGCCCCCGGACGGCAGAGCTCAGCTTGGCGGGGAACAAAGGCGCTCGCCAGCGCCATCTCCCCCGCCCATCCCCCAGCCAAAATCCCGAAGAGAACCAGTTCCTGCCAGGGAACTTGCTCGCTCCACGCAAACACCCAGCTCTGTGCTTCTGCGGAGCCAAACCTCCGGCAGCGGATCTGACTCCCTCCCGCTGCCACAGGGCCCCTCCTGAAGTGGATCACCTAAGAAGCGAGCTAAGCCTGCCCCTCCCGCCCCCGTGCACCTTGCCTACCCACCCCAGCTAATACGCCAGATCCCCAGCACCACAAGCCTGGCAGTGTGCAAGTAGACCAGACGGGCCACACCACCCCACAGTGAATCCCGCCCCTAGGAGAGGGGAAGAGAAGGCACACACCAGTCTGACTGTGGCCCCAGCGGTGGGCTGGGGGCAGACATCAGGTCGGACTGCGGCCCCGCCCACCAACTCCAGTTATACACCACAGCACGGGGGAAGTGCCCTGCGGGTCCTCACCACTCCAGGG